>NC_035161.2:8603737-9203737 GCF_001659605.2 Manihot esculenta | reverse complement strand
TGGAACAGTTGGAACTCGCACGCCCTGACCAGGGTCTAAGCGTAATCCAGTTGTTGGAAGCTGTGGGCTACCTGAGCCTGCTAGCGTGCCAGGCCATATGGTTTGCGGGCAGTTGTTTGTTATGGTGAACGTGCAAGAATAGCAGCGTGAAACCAGGAAAGAAACGAAAATTATTGGGAGTCCTACGACAATTCCGGACATCTTTCTCGACATTGTAACAGCTGTGAATTTGCGTGCAAGGGCCAATCCCTAGATATTGTAGCGAAGGGAATCTGTGACATAGGCAAAGCCTAAACTGAAAGATTAGGTTGCTTTGCTAAATCTCTCAGCCGCAAAATCACCTACCTGGTTTTAGTATTTCTTTTGTAAGAGCGGCCTCACGAAGAAAGAATACCTTTTTCAAGGCAAATATATTATAAGACAGAAGTTATGCAAGGGTCCACAAGAATTATATTATCCCGAGATCTTAACAAGGAATTAAAGAACTCAACTCGTAGTATCCTAAACAAAGTTTGTCTACCACAAGAAACATAAAAGAAAGAAATATTTCTTTGCAGCATCTAAAGCGGACTCCGCTTGGAAAACAAGGCAGTGCCAATCACCTCAATATCTGGGGAAAAGAATCGGTCTAATCGATTTCATGGCATAAATGCAGAGTGGCACAACAGGAACCTTTGCGAAAATAACACTGGAAACTAAAATTGAGAGAAGAAGAGCAGAACAGGGAGACTCGTCATCACCTATTTTTCATCCAGTACTCTATTGCAGAGTGGATAGGCCAATGGGCGCGCCGGTCCAAAATTGATAAAATATACCGCAGGCGTTAATCTAATTCACCGCAGCATTCATAACTCTGACTCTTCAAATTCGAATCGGACTGACAAATTATTTTACCAGATCTATTATTCATCGCCAAACATGCAGAAACTTCTGAAACCCATCATTGGGAGCATCGCTGCAATATACTGCATAAGCAATAGAACCTCTAAACAGGCAAGCGGGGAAATCGACCTTCAGTTGCAAGAACAGCAACTCAACATGACCATACAGTTGAAACGTGTAAGTGATCACAACACATTTGGATCACAATCCGATTCTCATCGACTCCGCTGATTACAATTATAATTTCCGTCATAATAGACCCTTTTACTATCAAAGCTCAAATTATGAAATTTAAGAACTGACAGCCAAAATTTTCCGATGTACCAACAGAAAAGAAAAAAAAGGAATGATTAATCCTACGCATATCTGAATGTTACAGGCAGAAAAATAGAACTGACAACAATATATCATCAGCCCAGACCAATGCTGACACCATCTTCAGAACAGCACGGAAAATTACAGCCCAAAAATAAACTTTAAGCATGCAGGATTCAGCAGCTCACAAACAAAGGCCTGCAGTAAGATTTTATGAACACCTCTACCCAAGACTCCATTAGGAAGATCACCCTTGGGACTGGCAGATGCCTGAGGTTACAGTCAGAAATTCCAGTTATCCTTCACCAGACAAAACAATAAGCTACTTGGGATTGCCTTGCAATTCACCAACCAAAGATTGCATCAATTTATTTTTATCTGTAAGAGTCAAAGACAAACCACAAAGTTAATTAAAATAAATTATGAATACCTTTGTTTCACGGGTAATCCAAAGAAACAGGTAATAATAGCTGTTGGCTCTTAGGACCATTATTACCTCCTGCCAGTGAGAAAACCAGGAACTATAGACCCTTCAAACACATCTAACATGGAGGATAGGCGGACAATTCCTCAACAAGAGAAAGGTGAAACAACAGGAAATATACCCTCTCCTCAATTCATCAACACAATCAAATACTTCATCATTCTAGTAATCAATTCTCCACTGCAAGAAAGAGCAGAATTTGTTTATCAGAGAAGAATCTTCATTTTCAGAAACGTCATAAATACATAATTATCAATTCATCATCACATAAAATATATTTAAATCCTCTTGAATTTCACACACTTCAATCCCTGCAAAATAACACTTATTTCAGAAAAATGAAATTGGAAAAAGCAAAATAAAGTAAATGACATCATGAAATGAAAACGAAATGGATGACAAAAATTCCCCTTCAACCTGCAATAAACTAAACAAAACAAAGGATAGAACAAAGTTAAATTTCTACAGCATAGGAGATAAAACAATGAAAGGTCCCCGGTTTGTAGAACTTCAATTTTTTTAAACCTGCAGCACGGTCTACAGTGTTAACAACTGCCAAAAACACTAGCTACTCAAAATCAAGGGCTCCAGAAATTTCATAGAGAACTAACGTATAACAATAAATACATTAAAGCAGAATGATAAAGTTCAACAATTCTAAAAGCATAGCAAAGAGCAAAAAACTGCAAAAGCAAACCACAATGTGGCTGTAAAGAAGTTAGGTAATGAAAGAAGTGCAATAATAAAAATTATTACCACACTGCACCATGTTCAATCCTAAAGAAAACCAGAAAGAATCTTGGCGTCGTTAAAGTTAAAAAAAAAAAAATGAAGAGTAATACTAGAACACACTAAATTCAATTCCAGTTTTATAAGCACTTAGAAAGCGTTTAATATCCCTACTGAAAGTCAAACTATGCTAAGGTAAGAGCTACATAGCATTAAACATGGAAGTATTAAGTTCCTACAGACGGGACACATTAAGCCAACCATTAGAGTGCCCATATTGAGTTCATTTATCCATACTTGATCCATGAGGGGAAAAAAAAGATAAGGGGGCAGGGGAATTTCAAAAGAACACGAGTAAGATGAGGAGAGTCATTTCAATTATAGGATAGATATATCTAGTTCATATCCATGCCATCCCCAACTTGACTGCAGATTGGACTGACAGCAGACAAAGACCTCTCCAAAGGGGAAGGATGAAACTGTGCATCACGCCTGCGTTTGAAAGCACAGGTATCAGGTGGGGAACTGTCAGCGTCAATCTTCCTGCGGACTCCTCTTACTGCCTGCTCCTCAGCTGGCGAAAGGGGGAAAATCTGACCGCTTGCTCGGCAAAGGGAACTATGGTTATCATATAAAATTCTCTGGTTACAGTTCTTGTCGCAGATGTGAGTAAGACCGGTTAGTTTGCAGCAATACATGTTTCCACACACATGTTCATTTTCACATTTCCAATCGCATTTGTGAACAGGAGTTGACCCATCCCGACCCAGAATAGTGGACAGATAAATAACGTTGGCAGGACCTGCTATCATGGATTTGGGAAACAAGTCCATTGCTCGTCTTGAAATTTGGCAAGCTCAGCAACTATCAACTTTATAGCTTCTCTGCTCCCAAAGGCTTCTTTGTGCCCCAAAAGTTCTGCAAATCCCATAATGGAAGAAACGGTCAGGTTTGACACAGTGGCACCTCTGCTTCCAAGGAGGTGGATAAAGCCACGCTTTCCTTCCCACCTCACCCCCTTTTTTTATTTTTCAATTTTTGTTTTTTTTTTCCTTCACAAAATTTACAACAGTAATGAAATGAAAGGAAATTGCAACCCGGCTTATCTCTTTTGTGGAAAAAAAGAAAAGAGAAGCCACCGTTTATTTATCATTCTTCAGTTTTGGTGCTTCTCCGCTCTTTTTTTTTCCATCGCACCATTGCAGGACAATAAAAAGATCACATGAATAATTGGGTATTTCTGTTATGACTATTGAAAGGAGATAGGATCCCATAAAATGAGACAAACAACAACAATCTTAAAATATAAAATAATGACCAGATCTGAGCTACAAAAGAAAATCAGCAGACGAAAATTATAAGGGAAAACAAGTTTTAATCGCTACAAAATGCACATAAATAATAAGAAACTAATTCAGATAAAAGGATAACGAATTGGAAAGCACCAAAAATTGAGAGAAATATTAACTCACTAGATCTCCAAACAGGCTAAAGCTAGTAGTGAATGCGGCTCAGAAGCAAAAACCCATAAATGGTTGACCTGCAGGACCTTATCTTTCTTTCGTGTCTATACCCTAAACAAGCTCTCTCTCTCTCTCTCTCTCTCTCTCTCTCACTCACACACACACACACACACACACACACACACACTCCTATCCCTCTCTGAAAATAAAGGAAAAAACAGGAATTATAGAAAATGGAGACAAAGGCAAATAGGCAACGAGGGGCTTGAAAAGAGACACAGAAAGAGGATATTTATGGGGGGAGTGGGTCTGTTGACGTTGCACTTACAAACCAAGAAGAAGCCAAAAGTATTTATAAAAAATGGGCATATTTACGGAAATGCTATTGTGAGGGGAAATTAGTGCGGAGATTGGATTTGGAAAATGTGGTCGAAATTGAAGTCGTATCTTACTTTTTAGCGCTACAAATACGGTTAATATGCGGAACCTTCCTTTGACTCCTCACGTGCGAAATGCTTTTTTATAAATTATACTTTAGTTATTTAATTTTAAAATAATTAATATATCAATTTATATATTTTTAAAATTAAATATTTAAATTTTTTTATTATTATTGTTATATTTAAAAGTACAGTCCTTCTATTTATTACTTCATAAATTATCTATAAAAAAAATTCTTTCTAAAAATACCTTTGTCTACCTAAAAAAAATTATATTTAAATTTTTACATTTTATATATTAAAATATATCAACTTTTAAAAGTAAAATTTGAAATTTTTACAAATTTACTATTTTTCTTAATTTTATTAATATTAAAATTTAATTAATTTTAAATATTTAAATCCTTCCATTTTTATATATTAAAATACATTAATTCCTAAAAATAAAATCTAAAATTTTTAAATTTATTGCCACTTTCTTTGCTTTTAAAATTTAAATAATTTTAAATACTTAAATATTTTCATTTTTATGCATTAAAATACATTTAAGTCATTGTATTTTATACATTAAAATATATTATATTTTTGAAAATAAAATCTAAAATATTCTCAAACTTACTGTCATTTTTAATTTTCTTACTATTAAAATTCAATTAATTTTAAATACTAGAGTTGTTGTTGTATTTTTATATGTTAAAATGTATTAGTCCTTAAAAATGAAATCTGAAATTTTTTTTTTTTGAGACTTTCAATTTCCTTTACTTTTATAATTCAAGTAATTTTAAGTATTTATAATCTCTTATTTTTATACATTAAAATATGTCAACCTTGAAAATAAAATCTTAAATTTCTTAAATTTATTATAATTTTTAATATTTTTCAACTTTTTGAACGACAACCATTAAAAATATAAAATTTTCATTTATTCAAACACTTCATATAATTAAAATATTTTTTCTACTACCATACATAATAAAAATATATGAATTTTCTAATGTCCCAATATGTATTCGACTCTTTCAAATTTTTTTAAAATAATTTTATGATCTTCCTTAACTTTTTTTCACTTTATTATTTATCTTGGCCAATGCTTCCTTAATTTTGAGTAGCTCATCATTTATTTTTTCAAGCAAAGATAATAATAAATTAATTTTTCCATCATCATTTCATATACTCATATTATAAAATACCCCATAATCACTTAGAGTATACATTCTCCACCGGTTACTGTCCTTTGAAGAATGAAATGAGGAAGGAAGGAGTTATAGTATGAAATGTAAGATTTTTGCATGGAAAAATTACTAAATAGCTTTAAAATTTTAATGAAATTAACTGGTCAATTTTTATAATCTTTTAATCTCAATTAAAATATTTTTATTTTTTCAAAATATAACTAATTAGTCCTTGGATCAATAATTTCGTTAGTTAATAGTTATATTTCTCGGTCAAATAAGTGAGAACTTACAAAATTAACCTTAATACCCTTATGAACTAAGAAAGGAATGCCTCTTCTTCCTCCCATTTGTCTCTTTCAATTTCTCTCTCAAATTATATAGTCTCTTTATTTCTCTCCTTAACCATAAGTTTTGTGTTTCTGCCATAGTAGAAGCTCTCCTTCTCTCTCGATTTATCTCAATGGTGGAGTAAGAGTAGAGGTTATGGAGAATAAAAAGTTGTATAGGGTGAAGAGGATGAAGTAGAGAGAAAGCTAGGGATTCAATTTGAATAGAAGAGTGAAGCGATTTGGGAAAAATGGATAAGGGTGAATCAATAACAAATTCTAAAAGGGGTTTGATCGGATGGTGAAAACAATTAGGAGGAAAAGGAGTAGAATATATACGTATTTTCAACTGTGATTTATTCTTTTGGCTTGGGGAGAAAGTGTATAGACTGTAGAGAGAGAAGATGATACACTAGACAGTCTTTTTTTTTTTTTTTTGCAGTGATTTATTCTTCTGTGTTTGTCGAATATTTTTCTGTGAAAGAAATTTTAAGGTTCAGAAAGATTGAGTTTGTTTGGTTTTGGAAAACATAGAGAGGAGCAAAGATTTTCTTTTTCATTCCTTGGGAATTTTCACTGGGTGGTCCACTTGGGTAGGTCTTGCACAATACCAATAACAGTATTTCAAAATGCAAGAATTCATCGACGCTAAATCTCTTGGCAAAGGGATGGGACAAGAGTCCTCATATAAGTTCATCTCCAACTGGGGTCTTGTAAAAGACAACATTTTGTTCCCTTTCAAATGGCAGCACAGAAAGCAGCTCAGGAACAGAGAACAAGAGGTCTAATGAAGGGGCTAGCCTGTGCAATGACCTTGGCTCAATCTTAGTTGATGGAAGAAGATCTAGAAGAATGGGTTTTTATGTGTGGTCTTTAATAAGTTTGTTTTTCAATTTTTTTTTTTAATTTTCAATTGATAATATGTTCATCTTTTATATGTTTTTTGTTAGTGATGGCAGATAGACTAATTAAAAGGAATCTGGCAAGGGAAGAAACTTCCTTAGGCTTGTGATATGGTTTAAATTGATAAATGGTGGATAAGTGGTGATGAAGATGGAGAGAGACAGCAGTGATGTACTGTTTTTTGGTACAAAAGGGTAATGTTAACAGTCACATAAAACTAACAGAATCTGTTAATTTGAGAAAGATGATGGATAATTTAATTTGAATTAAAGATTATAAAAACTAATTAGTTAATTTTATTAAAATTTAGGGATCTCATAGTAATTTTTTTCTTTTTGCTTTAAGTAGGTTGCAGGTATAGGAAGATTAATTTTAGGAAGAAAACTTTTCTTTTGATAGGTTTGATTAGCTATAATTTTTTAAACTTATATAGCAATAGATGGATACATTGTGCTTTTAAATGGAATGATCGTAGAAAGATTTAAATATTTAATTTTAAAATATAGAAATCGATCTGTTAGTTATGCTATAATTTAGAGATTAAAGTTTATTTTTTTCTTTTTCAAGCGTTTGAGTACATTTATAAAAGGACTTCATTTATTATACACAAAATATTTTTTTAAAAAATATTTTTTATATTTTTAAATGTTTGGAACACTCAGAAAAAATAATTAATAAAAAATATTTTTTTCATTAAAAAAATTGAAATTATTTAAAAAAAAATGACTCTCTCTTTTAAAATTATAAAATCATTTTCTGCATTTTAAAAAGTTTATTAAGATATTTATATATAAATTTATGAATGTCTTTTATTTTTAATTTAAAATTAAATAATAAAAAATAAATTATCTTTTAAAAAATATTTTTTATGCAATATATTTTTCATATAAAATATTTTAAAAAATACAAATTAGTTTCTATAAAGAAAAATAGAAGGCTAAATTTACTACTCAACTATACAATATGAATCAAATGTATCAAATTTTAATTTTTTTTATTTAATTTGTCCATGAACTATTATTAAAAAACTAAATAAAATTACCACATATTATAATTTTAAAGTGGGACATTTATACTATAACGATCCAAATTTTTTTATTTATTCTATTTTATTATTAGTAAAAAAAAGTTTAATATTTAAATGTAAGCTTATTATCAAATTTCTTCGGAGTTTTTTGGATTTTTAGGTTTGAATTTTTAAATTTATTGTATACAATTTCAAGGAACTATTTTAAGTTATTGAAAGACCACATAGCAAGTTTTTAAATTATTTATAAATTTTAAAAATTTTTCCAGACTTCCACGAATTTGTGCAGATTTTTTTAAACTTATTTATGGTATTAGAGCAGAGCTAAAAGGTTAAAAATAAAATTATGAGTTGGAAAAAACATATCATATCGGTTAAATTGAAATCGATTGGATCAGACCATTTGAATCAAACTGGCCCCACTCCATGCGTCTTCCTCTCCTCCACTTTTATTTCTTCTTTTCTTTTCCTTTCTTCTCTTTTCCCGTCTCTCTCTTTGATTTCTCCTTTTCCTAATCAACATTTCAAGCAAGGTTGGTCTCTTTAGATTCCTCTCCTCATGAGCTTTACATAAATACTAAGATTGCTCACTATTGTTGTTTGGTTTGCACAAATCAAGTATCCAAAGTTTATGATCTTTTTACTTTCTCACTAAGATTTCTCCCACACCAGATTTTTTTATCAAAAATCCGAAGCCACCAGCGTGTTATGCTTGTCGAGAGTTTCGTGTTGACACTAATCTCATAATTTTTTTGATACTAAAAAATTTTAAAGATCCATAAGCTTGACAGTGAGTTTTCTACCCTTCAAGTCGTGTTTTTTATAAAATAAAATTATATTAATTCTTACTTGTGATGTTATGGGCTTTGTGTAGACACCTTTATTTTGGAGAAATTCTACTAGCGTCCCAGACTGCAGTTTTAGTCCAAACATGTGGGCTCTGGGACTGACCTCCAAAAAATGTTAATATTATAGTCCTTTCCACTATTTTTCAGATGTTTCGGACGCGTTACATGTATCAGCATTAGCTTTGGTAATTTCAGACTCAAAATTATCATTTTACTATCTATAATGTTAATATTTAGGTTAATACATTATTAAATATCTTAGGTTGTGTATAATTGAGTAAAGTCAATTGTTATAATAAGATATCATTATTGAGAACTCTAAAGAATATCGGTAGAATTTTCAAAGAGCTTTTAGTATTTTATTGGATGGTAGAGATGTTAAGACACATGAGCAAAAGTTTATAAGACGCAGTAATTAGATAGTTTTGGTAAGTCGTCGTATGAGTAATATATTTTTGTGTTGCAGACCTGAGGCCATTATGCTTGTAGAGATGGACAAATTGTGTTTGTTTGCAGGGAGGTTAGATTCTAGATATAGGGAAAACTCTGTCGAAATTTCATCATAAGCTTTAAATGTTTTTGTTCTTTATTTCTTTATTTGTGGTATGCCTTTGATAATCTTGTGACGACTTTATATAGGTAATTTGAATTAATCATCTTTGTAACGACTCGAAAATCGGACCGCTACCGGCGCTAGGATCCAGATTGACATAAGGTCGCCAGGACCCGTAGCAAGCCTGCTATACTCTCTGTGTACCTGTAAAATCCCATACATGATCATACATTTTCGGTAAAAACATAAAACTGATGTTCTGAACCAAGGCTCAACCTGTGCATGCACTATCTCTGTAACCCCCTGACTAGAGCTTGCTCTAGATGGGTTCAACTCATACTCTGTTAAGCCTGGTTTTTCACATACTGATAAAAACATTCACAGCATAGAAACAGACCATGTATATCAAAAGGATTTACAACATGGGTCAAGCACACTACTCTACACTATACAATACTAAACCATATCTTTACAATATTACATGTCCACACTATGCTATGACAACAAGTCTTTACTCTTCCTGTACTCCGCTGAACTTTTCCTGACTTCTGAACCTGCAAGACTGGGGTTAAAGGAGAGGGATGAGCTATACTAGCCCAGTGAGTAGAACAAATCAAACATGTCAATAAAACATGCTCACATGGAATGCATCACATCACAAGTAAATCACATAATCTCAGACGGACTGATTCAAAATTCCCTCAATCTGTGCCCGGCCCGCGAAGGAGCTCCTCAGGACTTTATTACGCACCTAGGGTGCCCTGTGCCTGGCCCTCTTAGGGCTCCTCAGGACTTTACTACGAGGGCTAATGAATCCACTATGTCCGATCCGTACAAGCATAGAATAATGCAATGCGTCACATTAGTGTATTCTAGTGCACTCAACCTATTACATATCATGATGCATGGAATATGCTCAAAGCATTTACTTTCTCAATTTAAAACATTAAGTTTAGTTCCACTCACCTCTGGCTGAATCTGAACTGACTCTGAATACTCTGAAGCAGTGCTCACTGCTGCTCTTTTCGGTTCCTCTGGTCCGTTCCTAGACAGGTGGACTCAAATGAGGGACCAAACTAGCTCAAGAACAACTCTATAAAACTCCCCAAAACCCCCTTAAAACATCCTAAAACAATCACATAAAACATGCAAAAGAAGGCTGGACAGGGCACTTTCGGCGGCAAGTTCGGAGGCCGAAAGTCCCTTCCAGAGACGAAACTCAAGCACTTTCGGCGGCACTTCGGCTGCCGAAAGTCCTCTCCAGAGACAAAAGTCTCTAACCTTCGGCGGTCGAAAGTCTCCTTCAGAGCCGAAAGTCCAAACTTTCGGGGGCAAGCTTGGGCAAGCTTAGGCAGCCGAAACCACCTCCTTAGCATGTTCGGCGGTCGAAACTGGCTTTTCCAGTTAGGCAGAAACTTGTTCTGCTTCATTCAACTCTTGCCCAAACCTCACTCAACATGCAAACCAACAACTCACAACCTGCATATACTCATGTATAGGCACAAAGGGGTCCAAAACTAACTTAAAACCCCAACAAACAACACAAATAAACACATAAGCATGCTTTGACCACAAATCAACCAAAATCTCAACTTACCCTAAACATGCATCTCTACCCATAAACTGCATAAAACCTTCATAAAACATAACAAGAAGTTCAGGATCTTCACTTACCTCTTACAAACAAGAAGATAAACGATCCCAACGTGGAGATATGGAGAAACTCTCCCTCAAAGTCTCCAACTTTAAAACTTTTGGTTAATATGCTCAAAAGTTTCAAAACAACATAAAACCCATCAAAACTTTGCAAGATTTGAAGAAAACATGAAAATCACCCAAGGAAGAGCATGATCTCACCTCTGTCTGTGAAGGGGAAAGAAAATCTTATCCATTCACCAACTTAGGGCCTTTTATAGGTGGCTGGCCAGACCACCTTCGGCGGCCTAACATGAAACCCAAACTCATGCATGTTCGGCAGCCGAACTTCTCCTTCGGCGGCCGAACCTTGCATTTCTTCCTTGGCTCTTTTCTTTCAAACACTCATTTCCTTTTGGACTTAAAACATGAAAACATACTAAAATCCTTTACAAAAACATAAAGCGTACCCTTCTAGCGGATTCCGAAATATGAGATTCCACCGGAAAGTAGAATTCCGATGCCGGACTCCAGCCGGGTATTACATTCTCTCCCCCTTAAGAACATTCGTCCCCGAATGTTCCACAAACAATGAAACACATAAAAAGGAGGAAACTAACCTTAAAACAGATATGGATATTGCTGGAGCATAGACTCCCGTGTCTCCCAAGTGCACTCTTCTAGATTGTGGTGGTTCCATAGGACTTTCACCATTGGAATTTCCTTGTTCCTCAGCTTTCTGATCTGAGTGTCTAGGATCCGTACTGGCTGCTCTATATAGGTGAGATCTCCAAGGATCTCCACCTCAGGCTCACTAAGAACCTTACTCGGATCTGACACAAACTTTCGGAGCATAGAAACATGGAAAACCGGGTGAATTCTCTCCATAGACGCAGGTAAATCCAGCTTATATGACACATTCCCGATCTTCTGCAAGATCTCAAAGGGTCCAATGTATCGTGGGGCTAGCTTACCCTTTTTTCCAAACCGAACCACTCCCTTCATTGGAGACACCTTCAGCAATACCATATCACCTTCCTGAAACTCTATCTGCTTCCTGCGAATATCTGCATAGCTTTTCTGTTTGTTCTGAGCAGTCTTGATTCTCTCTCTGATCATGGGCACCACTCTGCTGGTGATCTCAACTAACTCCGGCCCTGCAAGAGCCGCCTCTCCTACTTCTTCCCAGCAAACAGGTGATCTGCACTTCCTTCCATACAAAGCTTCATAAGGGGCCATCCCTATGCTAGCATGATGGCTGTTGTTGTAGGCAAACTCCACCAAAGGTAGATGCTGCCTCCAAGAACTGCCAAAGTCTAACACACACATTCTGAACATATCTTCTCGAGTCTGGATGGTCCTCTCTGACTGTCCATCGGTCTGTGGATGGAAAGCAGTGCTGAAATCCAACTGTGTACCCATAGCACTCTGCAGACTCCGCCAAAATTTGGAGGTGAACTGAGGTCCTCTGTCTGACACTATAGACACTGGGACTCCATGCAACCTTACAGGGATGAAATGAGCAGATTTCGTGAGTCTGTCCACAATCACCCATATGGAGTCTATCCTGTTGGACGCTGCCGGTAAGCCCACTACAAAATCCATAGCTATGTTCTCCCATTTCCATTATGGAATCGGCAGTGGGTTAAGCATTCCAGCCGGCTTCTGATGTTCCAATTTCACCCTCTGGCAAACCTCACAGGCGGACACAAACTGTGCCACTTCTTTCTTCATAGCTGGCCACCAATACACTCTTTTCAGATCCTGATACATCTTGGTGGCTCCAGGGTGAACACTGTACCTTGCATTATGAGCTTCCCTTATAATGTCTCCTTTCAGATTAATGTCATCTGGTACACATAGTCGATTTCCATAGCGGAGGATCCCTTTGCTGTCAAATCTAAACTCTGCACTGTTGCCTGACTGAACAGTCCTGGCAATTTTCACTAACTCAGGGTCCTCATGCTGTTTCTGAGCCACCTGCTCCAGAAACACTGGTGTCACTCTCATCTGTGCTATCAACGCACCCGTACCAGACAACTCTAGCTGTAGCCTTTCGTCGATGAGCTTATAAAACTCCATCACCACTGGTCTTCTCTCTGCTGCTATGTGGGACAAACTGCCAAGTGATTTCTGGCTTAGGGCGTCTGCCACAACATTCGCCTTACCCGGATGATACTGAATCTTGCAATCATAGTCACTGAGCAGTTCTACCCACCTTCTCTGCCTCAAATTCAGCTCTTTCTGACTCAAGATGTACTGTAAACTTTTGTGATCTGTAAAGATCTCGCATTTAACCCCATAAAGGTAATGCCTCCACATCTTAAGTGCAAAAATAACTGCTGCCATTTCTAGGTCATGGGTGGGGTAATTCAACTCGTGCTTCTTCAACTGTCTCGAAGCATAAGCAATCACCCTGTCATTCTACATCAGAACACAACCCAATCCCACTCTGGACGCATCATAGAACACTGTGAAGTCCTCATTACTGATAGGCAGAGCTAACACAGGTGCTGATGTTAATATTCTCTTTAGCTCCTCAAAGCTCTCTTCACATTGGTCCGACCACACGAACCTCTGATTCTTCTGAGTCAGTTTGGTCATAGGAGCAGCTATCCTTGAGAAGTTCTGAATGAACCTCCTGTAGTAACCTGCCAAACCCAGAAAGCTTTTAATCTCCATCACTGAGGTGGGTCTAGGCCAGTTAGCTTTAGCTTCTATCTTCTTGGGGTCTACCTCAATACCTTCGGCTGATACAACATGCCCCAAAAAGGAAATGCTCCTCAACCAAAACTCACTCTTAGAGAACTTGGCATACAAGCCATGCTCTCGCAGAGTCTGCAGAACTGTCCTCAGATGCTGGGCATGCTCCTCTGCATCTCTGGAGTACACTAAGATATCATCAATAAAGAAAATCACAAAGTGATCCAGATACTCGCTGAAAACTCTGTTCATGAGATCCATGAATGCTGCTGGGGCGTTAGTCAACCCGAACGGCATTACTAAGAACTCATAATGCCCATATCTGGTCCTGAAAGCTGTCTTTGGCACATCTGCTTCTCTGACTCTCAACTGATGATACCCAGACCTCAGATCTATTTTAGAGAAACAACCTGCTCCAGCTAGCTGGTCAAATAGATCATCGATCCTAGGCAGGGGATACTTATTCTTGGTAGTGACCTTGTTCAACTGCCTATAGTCGATACAAAGTCTAAGGGATCCATCCTTCTTTCTGACAAAAAGCACTGGAGCACCCCAAGGTGAGGTACTAGGGCGGATGAAACCCTTATCTACCAAGTCCTGCAGCTGCTCTTTCAACTCTTTTAACTCTGCTGGCGCCATCCTGTAGGGAGGAATAGAGATAGGTCTGGTACCAGGCAGCAATTCTATTGCAAACTCTATCTCCCTATCAGGTGGTAGTCCTGGAAGCTCATCTGGAAAGACATCTAGAAACTCTCGGACTACTGGAACTGAGGCTGGTTCCCTGACCTGTCTCTCTAGCTCTCTCACCTGAGCTAGAAACCCCGGACAACCCCTCCTAAGCAAACGACGAGCCTGAAGGGCTGAGATCAAACCTCTAGGTGTCCCCCTCCTGTCTCCTCTGAAGACACACTCTGACCCATCCTGGTCTCTGAGCCTAACTACCTTATCTCTGCAGTCCAAGGTAGCTCTATATGTAGATAGCCAATCCATCCCTAGAATGACATCAAAATCCGTCAAATCTAGAACCACTAGGTCAGCTGAAAGGCATCTACCCTCTATGAACACTGGACTGAAGTGACAGACTGACACTGCCACTGATGGGTCACATTTGGGTCCACTGACCCAGAGAGGACACTCTAACTCAGAAACAATCAAACCCACTCTTTTTACGGCTCTCGAAGCAATAAAAGAGTGAGAAGCACCAGGGTCCATCAAAGCATACACATCAGAACACCCAATTATGAAATTACCTGACACCACTGTGTTCGACGTGTTTGCCTCCTCTTGAGTCACAGTGAAGATCCGTGCTGGGGCTATCGGACCTTCACCTCGGGAACCTGCCGCTGAAGAAGAGGCTGACCCTCTCCCTCTGCCTCTGCCACTACTATGAGGTATGGCTGGAGCTGCTGGCTGTGCCACATTGCCTGAGCTCATCTGCTGGGATGGTGCCATAAAGGTCAACTGAGGACATTCCCGAGCAAAATGTCCCTCCTGCCCACACTTAAAGCAGGCTGTAGATCCCATACGACAAACTCCTTTGTGCGGCCTTCCACATCTCATGCACACTGTACTACCTGTGCCAGAGCTTGAGCCACTACCCATTCCCAGACTCGACTTGATCTTATTCCAGAACTTGCCCTTCCTACCTTTAAACTTTTCTCCCTTCTTGCTGCCAGAAGTTGCTGCACTGGGGGTTTTAGAACCCGAAGACTGTGCCACTTGTTGTTTCACTGTTCCCTGAATAATGGCACTCGCCTCCATCTTCCTGGCGGCATCACTATAGAGTGGAAACTCTCTTTCTCTGCTGAAAGAATCAAGGAGGAATACCTGGGATGCAGTCTCATGGTATATCTCCTTGCCTTCTTCTGGTCCGTGTCATAAGCCTGACCCACATACTGAAGTAGATCCATGAACTTATCTGTGTATTCATCTACACTCATCTCCTCGGTCTGCCTCAACTGCTCAAATTTGATCACTTTCAGCTCCCTGGAACTGTCAGGAAAAGCCCACCTTGCAAACTTATTAGCGAACTCTCCCCATGACATGCTGTCCAACCTGGGGTCCACATCATTCTTGAACCACTCTCGAGCCTTCTTACATTTGAGTGTGAACCCTGCCATCTCAATGGCTCTGCTATCATTAGCTCCTAACTCATCGGTTATCATCTTAACCGTTCTGAAGTACTCGAATGGATCATCTCCCGTATTGAACTTGGGAGCATCCAACTTCAGGTACTATGTAATTTTCACTTTGCTTCCCTCAGCTGAGCTAGGTTGCGGTGCTTGGACAACTGGGGCTACTGGTTCTGGTTCTGGTGGTGGAGAAGGTGCTGAACTTGAATCTGGGTATGCTGTACTAGGATGGAAAGGTGTGGGTGGATACATGGGATATGGTGGGTAAAAAGGAGGATAAGGCATGTAAGGCATGTAGGTAGGATATGGGGTAAAACTAGAGTACTCCGACGTACCCCCCATCGGATACCCTGGGCCCTGTGGAAAGGGTGGATAATGGGGTGGATAACCAAACCCCGAGGCCTGAGCGCCTCCCTGAGATTCTCCCATACCCTCTTCCAACCTGCCCATACCCATGCTTTTCTCTCTGCCCTGATCCACATCCATAGCCTCCCTCACTTCCTCTGAGCTTCCTCCTCTTTCTGCTCCTCTTCTGCTCTCGTCAAAAGACCTTCTAGGGTCCCTTGACGTACCCTCCCTGCTTGATCTCTGAGACCTTGCCCTTGGCAATGCAGGAGGATGAGCATCTGAGCCCTCATTCACAGGTGGGACTCCAGTCAATCGTGCAGATCGACGAGTTCCTCTCATCTTAACTTTCTGGAAAACAACATAACAGCACACATCAGCATAGAAACATCACAATAAGGCACATGCATAAATCATGACACATCATCATAGAGACAGGACTCAACATCCTATCCTAGTGGACATGCTTTCCTATTGTGCTTGACCTACTATAACCTCCATGAGCCCAACACTCTCTATCGCGGTCCGACCATATGAACCTAGGGCTCTGATACCAATCTGTAATGACCCAAAAATCAGACCGCTACCGGTGCTAGGATCCAGATCGACATAAGGTCGCCAGGATCCGTAGCAAGCCTGCTATACTCTCTGTGTACCTATAAAATCCCATACATGATCATACATTTTCGGTAAAAACATAAAACTGATGTTCTGAACCAAGGCTCAACCTGTGCATGCACTATCTCTGTAACCCCCTGACTAGAGCTTGCTCTAGATGGGTTCAACTCATACTCTGTTAAGCCTGGTTTTGCACATACTGATAAAAACATTCACAGCATAGAAACAGACCATGTATATCAAAAGGATTTACAACATGGGTCAAGCACACTACTCTACACTATACAATACTAAACCATATCTTTACAATATTACATGTCCACACTATGCTATGACAATAAGTCTTTACTCTTCCTATACTTCGCTGAACTTTCCCTGACTTCTGATGTAATACCCGGCTAGAGTCTGGCATCGGAATTCTACTTTTCGATGGAGTTTCGGATGCCGGAAGACTCTAGAAGGGTTAGATTTATGTTTTTCTAAAATGTTTTGGTATGTTTTATAGTTTTAAAGCCTAAGGAAATGAGTTTTTGAGTGAAAAGAACCAAGGCAGAAAAGCCAGGTTCGGCCACCGAAGGTGACATTCGGCCGCCAAACATGCATGGCTTTCGGTTTCACGATAGGCCGCCGAAGGTGGTCTGGCCAGCCACCTATAAAAGGCCCTCAGTCGGTTGAAAGGATAAGGCACGCCGATTCCTTTCGATATCTGAGGTGAGACTCTGTCTTTCTTGAGTTTTTATCATGCTTTCATCAAATCTTGCAAAAGTTTGATTAGTTTTTATGTTAAACTCAAAGTTGTGAAGTTTGGAGATTGGAAGGAGAGTTGCTCCAAAACTCCACGTTAGGATCGTTCATCTTCTTAGTTTCAAGAGGTAAGTGAAGATCCTTGTAACAGCCCGGAAACCGATACCCCTCTGTAACGGCCCGAACCGCCACCGGCGCTAGGATCCAGATCGGCATAAGGCCGTCGGGACCCGTAGCAAGCCAAACATACCTCCTATCACCTGGTCAAATCCCATACATGATCAAAACTTTAACATAAAAACTGAAACATCTGATGTAACTACCGAGCTTGACCTGTATGCAACATAACTGAAAACATAAAAGGACCCCATACTAGAGCTCTCAACAAAACTCTAGCTGGGTCAACATAACATACATCAAGCTGGGATTACATTCAAGGAACTAGAACCTATCCTGTGCATGCATCAAACCACAAACATAAGACCTCCTCTAGGGTCCTCATCCATTACCATAGCGTGGTAAACAACACATGCCACAAGATTAGTTTAAACATAACTCAACATCTAGCATAACATACATCATGTATTAAACAGGGACTAACCAAGTCTTAGGGCCAAGCACAGTGCTAAACCATAAACATAATTCCACTTAACCTTACATTACAATAACTCAGTTGCATTACATCATGTCCACACTAACAGTACTAATCTATAACTATTACAAAAGCATAACCTCTGCTCTTGAGACTTCCCGATCAACCTCAAACCTGCAACACTGGGGATTAGGGGAGAGGGGTGAGCTAAAAAGCCCAGTGAGTAGAAACAAGGAAAACAGTTCATTAATTACATGCTCTCATGAAATGTGTCATAACACAAAGGAATCACATAACAATCCTTTCACTCCCGCTTGAGTTCACGCTAGCAATCTCTTCCTCTCGCGGGTGATTTTAGAGGGTTCTCGAAACGTCCTTCCCCTCAGGGTTAGACATGACCCCAACATTCCCTCTGTCAACACTCGGCCCCGAAGGAGCACTCATGGGGCTTTCCTACATGTACTCGCCCGACTGACAAAGACTCAATGACAGACTTGCGGGCTATTGAGGTTGCCTTGGTCCACCCATCTCATCATATAAACAGCAATTTATGCAATGCGTCATATTCGTGAAACTAGTGCAACCAATCCTATTACATATAAACATGATGCATGAACATGATTTAGGCATTTGATTTTATAAAGTAAAAGATTTAGTTAGTTCTACTCACCTCCTGGCAGACGTTGAACCGACTCTGCAACTGCTAACACTGATGGCCTCCTCGATCCCTCGGGTCCGATCCTACACAGGTGGACCGAATGAGGTGCCAACACACTCTAAACAACTCATAAACATACCCCCAAAAACCCTCTAAAACATCACTTAAACATGCATAGAAAACACCCATGAAAAGGCTGGACAGGGCACTTTCGGCGGCACCTTCGGCGGCCGAACCCTCCCTCCAGAGACGAAACTCGGGCACTTTCGGCGGCACCTTCGGCGGCCGAAAGTCCCACTCCAGAGACGAAAGTCAGGCACTTTCGGCGGCCGAACATTACCTTCGGCGGCCGAAAGTCTGCTTTCAAGCCAAACTCAACTTTCGGGGGCAAGGTTAGGCGGCCAAACCATGCATCCAAAGGCAGGTTCGGCGGCCGAAACCACCTTCGGCGGCCGAACCTGAGTTCTTCCCAGAAGGGCAGAACTCAGCTTCTCATGCATTTAAGCCTCCCAAACCTTCCAAACACCCCAAAACAAGCACCCAACTATACCAAAACATGCATAAACACTTAACCATGCACAAAGGAGCTTAATAACTTGATTAAACTCCAAAAACAACATCAAAGCATACATAGACAGTTTATGACCCACATAGGCCAAAACCATCAAAACAACCCAAATCTTCACATACTCTCTGATGTGAACCAGCATGGGAAGCAAGGCAAGGATCCCTTGGAGCTACAACAAGGACCATTGACAAGGAATAAAGCAAGGAAGTACGGCGTTACTCTTGGATTGCATATTCAAGAATTTATTACAAGAGAGATGACTGAAATTGCTAGGGATAAGTGCGAGAAGGAACTTGAAGGTCATTCGAAGCTGATTACGTTGCTGGGTGTATGCATGGATGAAGCAGAAGCAAATTGAAGATTTGTAGCGCTCGCTACCATTATCAAAGTCGCGCTCGCGACATTCAGTTAGCCGAAGATACTTTTGTGTTTTGTGGAAGTTAATTTTGGAGCACATCATGGAGGAAGATAGTGGAGAATCAGCCCGAACCATAAGCAGGTTGTGGTTTCGTCCCTGAGGTTGTGGTTTCTGCTGGAACTAGTGAGGCATACGAGAATGTGGTTGGTTTTTAAAGACTTGGCAGTTATTTTTGTTATTTTAGCTTGTTTCCCTGTTGGGATAGGAATTCTGACTTAGTATTTGTTTTCCTTTTCCAACTAGGTTTAGGTTTTTGCCTTACACTATAAATAAGGCCTTAAATTCTTATATCAGACACTTTTTTTGTTTTTTTGACAAATTTAATTCAGATTTGCTTTATGCAAATTTCGGCCTTCTTTGAGAGAGTGAGAGTTTGCTTCTTTCATTGATTGCATCACGAATCAGACCAACTTATCAATTTCGATTGTGGCGTTCTTCTGATCCGTTCTACAAAATCCTTCCGTTATTAGTGTTCTAGCTTCGCTAAGCTTAGGGTGCTATAGAGGGTGGTTTATCCACGTTCTTGGAATCTATATCAGAGGTGCGACGGGGTTTGAGGATTAAGTGCCATAGGGTTCCGCGTCATTTGGTATCAAAGCCAACAACAGGTAAATCTTTATCTATCTGTCTTTCTAGGGCTGTGTTATATTTTCGTTTTTTTTTGGTATCTTAGTTTCGAATTTCGTTAGGGTTCATTGTCTTCAATTCGTTTCTGTTCAATTCGATTCCAATTGTTAGGTCCTGGATTGTCCATCCAAAATCATTGTGTTGCTTGCTATTTTGTTATTTGGCAATTCGGTTTCTTTTAGCAGCCATTATTTCCCTTCGAACTGAATCTGTTAGTGAATTTTTTTTGATACACACTCAAGAATTTCGTGTGGTGTTGTTTGAGACCCAAGCAAGGGGATAGTGAGAAAAAAAAAAAAAAAAAAAAATTGCTCCAACAAAAAAATTTTCTTTTTAGTCTTGCTATTTAAGTATTAAGGATCAGTTCTAGGTGGGTTACAATTAAGTGAAAATTTTGCTTCAGATTTTTTTTCCACCATTGAGGGGCTGCTGTTCTTTTATTTCAAATTGCATAGTATAGTAGCATTCTTGGGGTGTCTTCAAACCAGCGTTTGGGGTAGAAGATTTAGGTCCATAAATCAGCTTACCAAGAGCGAGTTGGTTTTGATACATTCTGACCAGAATTGTCTATTTTATTGCCCTCTTGTTTCTATTTTGTTTTTGAGCTAGCGTTGAAATTCCATTACATTGCTGAGTATCATTTGTTTGTTTCGATACTTAGTTTTCAATCGTGTAGTGCAAACGTTCTTGTGCTGCCTCCGGATACTTGTCAAGTTGTCTTCTAGGTGTCTAGGGATTAGGATCCTACCTTTTTGAACGTACTTGGCAGATTGGTGAGTGAACCTTGGTTCTGAAGTGCAATCGAAGAATCAGCAATAGTGAGGTAAGAGCGAAACACTTGTGAATTCTTTCTTTCAGTTACTAATTGTTTCTTGTGAGTTTCTCTGTTGTGGTCATGACTAGTGGGAATGGTAAAGATGTTGCTTCAATTTCTAGCAATTTTGAGACATATATGCAGCAAAGTAATGAGAAGATGGAAGAGATGGCAAGAATGATGGCCACCCTACAAGAGAACATGAATCTAATGATGAGGGAGAGGGTACAACAGCCCGCACCTCCAGTGAGATTACCACAACGAATCTTACCAAGGGGAGGCGAAGAGGAGGTCATTAGGAGAGCAGCAAGAGGAGGTCGAGGTGATCAGGAAGAGGTGGCTGAAAACTACCAAATTGTGACTGACAATGACCTTAGTTCCATCAAGATGAAGGTACCCGAATTTAAAGGGAATAACAATGCGGAAGAATACATTGAATGGGAGCGAAAGGTGGAACAAATTTTTGAGTGTCATAATTACTCAGAAGAAAAGAAGTCCCATATCGCAGCCGTGGAATTTAGGGGATATGCTACATTCTGGTGGGATCAACTCAAGTCTAGTAGAAGAGGAAAAGGATTGCGACCCGTGCCGGAGTGGGAGGCCTTGAAAGACTTAATGAGAATAAGGTTTGTTCCTTCTCATTACTATAGGGATTTGTATAATAGGTTGGCAAGACTGGTCCAAGGTGGTAAGAGTGTTGAAGAATACCACAAGGAGATGGAGATGACCATGGCCAGGGCTGACATTGAGGAGGATGAACACAGGCTAATGTCCAGATTTCTGGGAGGTCTAAATTCCAACATTGCAAGTGAGCTGGAAATGTATGATTACAATTCCATGGAAGAGTTAGTTGAGAAGGCCATGAAGATTGAAAGGAAAATCAAGAACAAGAGCTCCACCAAATATGGGAAGTTCCAGAATGTGGGAGGAAGTAGTTCAACCTTTAAGGGGTCTTCAAATGATTTGCCCTCAAAAGGTGGAGATTTCAAGAATTCCTTCCAAAGGAGCAATCCTCCACCTACAAGTGGAAAAGGGATGAATGGAGGTTCAAATAAGCAGCAGTCAGGTATTCCTAATACTACTCCTAGTAGAAATATTAAGTGTTTCAAATGTTTAGGAAATGGGCATATTGCATCTCAATGTCCAAATAGGAGAGTTATGATTGCTACTGATGATGGGGGTTTAGTTTCTGATTCTGACCATAGTGATGGTGATAATAATGATATGAATGATATGCTTGATGATGTTGATGAGTGTGAAGAAGAAGTTGAGAATGCGTTGGTTGCTGAACGTGGTGATATGTTAGTTGCTAGGCGTGCTTTGAATATGCAAGTGAAAGAAGAAGGTCTAGAGCAACGAGATAACATATTTTATACTAGATGTTTAGTTGAGGGTAAAGTTTGTATGCTCATCATTGACAGTGGTAGTTGCACCAATGCTGCAAGTGAGACAATGGTGGAGAAGCTGAAATTGACTTGTTTAAAACATCCACATCCATATAGACTACAATGGTTTAATGATAGTGGAGAGGTGAAGGTTACTAAACAAGTGAAGATACCATTCTCTATAGGCTGGTATAAAGATGGAGTGTTGTGTGATGTAGTTCCTATGCAAGCTGGCCATATGTTGTTAGGAAGACCATGGCAATTTGATAGGAAGGCGCAGCATGATGGGTATTCAAATAGGTACACATTTACCTATGAAGGAAAGCTGGTTACTCTTGTACCATTATCACCGTTGGAGGTGTATGAAGATCATCGGAAGATGCATGAAAAAGCAAAGCAAGATTCGACCAAAAGGGGTGCTACTTTAAAAATTAAGGGAAGTGCGAGAGAACATGATAAGGAGAGTGAATGTGAGAAGAAATTGGGAAAGGAGGCCAGAAAAGAAAATAATCAAATAAATGGCCCATTGGTGAGAGAAAACCAAGGAAAGGTGAAACAAACTTTTTATGCGAAACCAAGAGAGCTTAAATTTGCAATATCTAACGAGCAGCCGTTATTGCTCATTAGATATAAAGAAACTTTGTTTACTAATGTTGATGTTTCACTTGACCATTTGCCTTCTAGTTTTGTGTCTATGTTGCAGGATTTTCAAGATGTGTTTCCAGAGGAGCTGCCTAGTGGTTTACCGCCATTAAGGGGAGTTGAACACCAAATCGACTTCATACCTGGTTCGACGATTCCAAATAGACCAGCATATCGAAGTAACCCAATGGAGACCAAGGAGATGCAACGACAAGTGGAGGAGCTGTTGGAGAAAGGCTTGATTAGAGAGAGCTTAAGCCCTTGTGCCGTTCCTGTTTTGCTGGTACCAAAGAAAGATGGCACGTGGAGGATGTGTGTCGATTGTAGGGCTGTAAATAAGATCACGGTGAAGTATCGACATCCCATTCCACGACTTGACGACATGTTGGACGAGTTACATGGTGCAAGGTATTTTACTAAAATTGATCTTATGAGTGGATATCATCAAATTCGTATGAAACCTGGGGATGAGTGGAAAACAGCTTTTAAAACAAAATATGGCCTATATGAGTGGTTAGTAATGCCTTTTGGGTTGTCTAATGCACCGAGTACATTTATGAGATTAATGAACCATGTTTTGAGAGCTTATTTGGGCAGATTTGTTGTTGTTTATTTTGATGACATTCTGATCTATAGTAAGACATTAGATGAGCATTTAGAGCATGTTAGGATAGTGCTGGAAGCTTTGAGAACAGAAAACTTATATGCCAAGCTTAAGAAATGCACATTTTGCATGGATAGGCTTGTTTTTCTTGGCTTTGTTGTGAGTGCACAGGGATTAGAAGTTGATGAAGAGAAAGTGAAAGCTATAAAGGAATGGCCTGTTCCTAAGAATGTGACTGAAGTGAGGAGCTTCCATGGGCTAGCAAGTTTCTATAGAAGATTCGTGAAGGATTTTTCTACCATTGCAGCACCACTCACTAGCATTATCAAAAAGGAGGTTGGATTTCAGTGGGGAGAAGAGCAGCAAAAGGCGTTTGAGAATTTGAAAGGGAAGTTGACATCTACACCTGTCTTAGCTTTGCCTAATTTTGATTCAATTTTTGAGATTGAATGTGATGCTTCTGGTGTAGGTATTGGGGCTGTGCTGATGCAAGAGAAGAAGCCAATAGCATATTTTAGTGAAAAACTCAATGGTGCACAACTGAGTTATTCTACATATGACAAGGAGTTACATGCTTTGGTGAGGGCGTTGGACGTGTGGGAGCATTACTTGCTGCCAAAGGAGTTCGTGATTTATACTGACCATGAATCCCTCAAGCATTTGAAGGGCCAAGGTAAGTTGAACAAACGGCATGGTAAGTGGATCGAACGAATTGAGAGATTTCCATATGTGATTAAGTACAAGCAAGGTAAAGATAACGTTGTTGCTGATGCGTTGTCTAGGAGATATACATTACTTTCTGTTTTGAGTTCTAAGTTGCTTGGATTTGAGTATATTAAGAACTTGTATGTTGGTGATGTTGATTTTGGCAATGTTTATGTTGCATGTGAACAAGGAGCTTTTAATTCATTTTATAGGCATGAGGGATATTTATTTAAGGGAAATAAATTATGTGTGCCCAGATGTTCCATGCGTGAATTGCTTGTTTTGGAATCTCATTGTGGTGGTTTAATGGGGCATTTTGGTGTGTCTAAGACTTATGATATTCTGTTTGAGCATTTTTATTGGCCATCTATGCGTAAGGATGTTGGGAAGTTATGTTCTGCTTGTATTGCATGTAGACAGGCGAAATCTAAGTCTATGCCTCATGGTCTTTATATGCCATTGCCTGTACCTAGTTCTCCTTGGATTGATATTAGCATGGATTTTGTGCTTGGTTTGCCTAGAACTAAGAGAGGTAGAGATAGTATTTTTGTGGTGGTTGATAGGTTTAGTAAGATGGCACATTTCATTGCATGTCATAAAGCTGATGATGAGAAAGTTGTTGCTGATTTGTTCTTTCGCAATGTTGTGCGCTTACATGGAGTGCCTCGGACTATTGTTTCTGATAGGGATACAAAGTTCTTGTCCCATTTTTGGCGTGTTTTGTGGAGTAGACTAGGAACTAAGCTTTTATTCTCTACTACTTGTCATCCACAAACAGATGGGCAAACTGAAGTTGTGAATCGTACTCTTGGTACGTTATTGCGATCTATAGTGGGTAAGAATTTGGCTACTTGGGAAGATTGTTTACCTTTTATTGAATTTGCTTATAATCGTTCTATTCATTCTTCTACAGGTTATTCGCCATTTGAGCTAGTTTATGGCTTTAATCCACTAACTGTTCTTGATCTTTTGCCATTACCTTCTAATGAACTTGTAAGTTTAGATGGAGAGAAGAAAGCTGACTTGGTGAAAGCTTTGCATGAGAAAGCACGAGCTAACATGGAGAAAAAAAACAAGACGTATGCTGATATTGCGAATAGGGGTCGCAAGAAGATGGTGTTTGCTCCTGGAGAGTGGGTTTGGGTGCATTTTCGCAAGGAGAGGTTCCCACATCAAAGGAAGAATAAGCTGGATGCGCGTGGTGATGGTCCATTTCAAGTCTTGGAGAAGATCAATGACAATGCTTATAAGATTGACTTGCCTGGTGAGTATGGTGTTAGTGCCACTTTTAATGTTTCTGATTTGTCTCCTTATGACGATGCAGATTTGAGGACAAATCTTTTTAAAGAAGGGGAGAATGATGTGAACCAGCATGGGAAGCAAGGCAAGGATCCCTTGGAGCTACAACAAGGACCATTGACAAGGAATAAAGCAAGGAAGTACGGCGTTACTCTTGGATTGCATATTCAAGAATTTATTACAAGAGAGATGACTGAAATTGCTAGGGATAAGTGCGAGAAGGAACTTGAAGGTCATTCGAAGCTGATTACGTTGCTGGGTGTATGCATGGATGAAGCAGAAGCAAATTGAAGATTTGTAGCGCTCGCTACCATTATCAAAGTCACGCTCGCGACATTCAGTTAGCCGAAGATACTTTTGTGTTTTGTGGAAGTTAATTTTGGAGCACATCATGGAGGAAGATAGTGGAGAATCAGCCCGAACCATAAGCAGGTTGTGGTTTCGTCCCTGAGGTTGTGGTTTCTGCTGGAACTAGTGAGGCATACGAGAATGTGGTTGGTTTTTAAAGACATGGCAGTTATTTTTGTTATTTTAGCTTGTTTCCCTGTTGGGATAGGAATTCTGACTTAGTATTTGTTTTCCTTTTCCAACTAGGTTTAGGTTTTTGCCTTACACTATAAATAAGGCCTTAAATTCTTATATCAGACACTTTTTTTGTTTTTTTGACAAATTTAATTCAGATTTGCTTTATGCAAATTTCGGCCTTCTTTGAGAGAGTGAGAGTTTGCTTCTTTCATTGATTGCATCACGAATCAGACCAACTTATCAATTTCGATTGTGGCGTTCTTCTGATCCGTTCTACAAAATCCTTCCGTTATTAGTGTTCTAGCTTCGCTAAGCTTAGGGTGCTATAGAGGGTGGTTTATCCACGTTCTTGGAATCTATATCAGAGGTGCGACGGGGTTTGAGGATTAAGTGCCATAGGGTTCCGCGTCACTCTCTCCCCATCATGCATACACTCTCCCTCAAGCATAAAGGAGCATAAACTAACATAAACTCCTCAACACAAACATCACATAACATACATTGGGCATAAAAAGCCACAAAAACCTAAACATGCATATCTACCCATACTCAACCATCAAAACCTTCATAAAAACACTAGGGAAGCAAAGATCTACACTTACCTCTTGAAGATCGAGGGTGGTGTGATCCTTAACTCGGAGGTGTGGAGAATCCAAGCTCCAAAAGCTCCAAGCTCCCAAAACTTCGATCAAAGCGTTAAAACTCTTCAAAATAACCATGGAACTCATGAAAACAAGAAGGAGATGAAGAAAGAACATGAAAACAGCCAAGGGAGGACAAAACTCACCTGAGCTCGAGAATGGGGAGAAAACTCACCCATTTCCGATCTGAGGGTATAGGTGGCCTGGTCGAAGACCTTCGGCGGCCTAACGTGCCCCCTAAACTCATGCAAGTTCGGCGGCCGAACTTGACTTTCGGCGGCCGAACCTTGGCTCGTTCAAACAAGACTTTCGGAGGCCAAAAGCACTCCCGAAGTCTTTCCATGTTCGGCGGCCGAACTCCACTTTCGGCGGCCGAACCTGGCAAAAGCCTCCTTGGTCTTTTCTCTTCAAAACTCAATTTTCTTTCAATTAAAACCCTTAAAATCATTTGAAAATATTTTTAGAAAACACATTCTACCCTTCTAGAGAGATCCAACACCCTAGATTCCGCCGGAAGGCAGGAATCCCGATGCCGGATTCTAGCCGGGTATTACAATCCTGAGCTTGTTTTGATGTTTTCTGAAGGTTTTATGAGGTTTTGGGGGAGAGTTGCATGAATAGGGTTATGTTTGAAGTTTTTGGTCTTTTTGTGAGAAAAGCTTGTTTGTGTGTTATGTGTTTGTGTTGTTGGGGTTTTAAGCTAGTTTTTGACCCATTTGAGCATATACTTGGGTGTATGCATGTTGAGGAGTTGAGGTGGTTGAGTTTGGGATGGTTTTGTGCAGTTTGGCGAGAGGCAGAGCAAGGTTCTGCCTTGCTGATGAACTCAGCTTCGGCCGCCGAAGAATGGTTTGGCCGCCGAATGTGCTGAGGAGGTGGCTTCGGCTGCCCAAGCTTGCCCCCGAGCCTTTGGACTTTCGGCTTTGGAGGGGAGTTTGGTCGCCGAAGGTGCCACCGAAGGTTAGAGACTTTCGTCTCTAGAGTGCCTTTCAGCCTCTGAAACTTGCCCCCGAAAGGGTTCGGCTGCCGAAAGTAGAGCTTCGGCCGCCGAAGGTGCATGAGTTTCGTCTCTGGAGAGGACTTTCGGCTGCCGAACCTGCCGCCGAAAGTGTCCTGTCCAGCCTTCCTTTGTATGCTTTGCATGGATGTTTGAGTGAGTTTCAGGGGAGTCTTGGAAAGTTTAATAGAGTTGTTCATCAGCTAGTTTTATCCCTCATTTGAGTCCATCTGTATAGGTACAAACCAGAAGAACCAGAGAGAGCAGCAGTGAGTACTGCTCCAGAATTTACAGAGCCTGCAGACTCAGTCCAAATAGCCAGAGGTGAGTGGAACTAAACTTAATTCTTTTAATTAAGAAATGGAATGTTTTTAAGCATATATCATGCATCATGGTTATGCAGTAGGTTGAGTGCATTAGAATCCACGAATATGTTGCATTGCATAGTTATTGTTGATGTGGGTGAATGCTGAATGATCCAATAGTCTCTGAGAGAAGTCCAGGAGCCTTTGACTACGCCCTGGCACATATAGAGAAGTCCAGGAGCCTTTGACTACGCCCTGGCAGGTTTATAGTAAAGTCCAGGAGCCTTTGACTATGCCCTGGCAATGGTAAGTACAGAGGTGTTATATACACATATACATATATGACAGGAAGACCAGGTGCTCGATTCTACGCCCTGGCACGGTAGAGTTACCGGGACTATGTGGTGACAGGTTTACCTTTGATGTGGATTGTCTGTGTTATGATGTATTCCATAAGATCATATTTTAATGATATGCTTTACTGTTCTACTCACTGGGCTATAGAGCTCATCCCACTCCCTTAACCCCAGTCTTGCAGGTTCATTGTACAGTGTGTAGAGGAGATCAGCAGAGTACAGAAAGATGAAAGAGAGTTATAATAGCTTAAAGTGGACATGTAATATGAAAGAGATGTAATAGTGGTGTATAAAGTTAGAATTGTGCCTGACTTAGTGATGTTTGTGTTGTAAATCTTTTGTTATGTACATGATCTGTATATGTATATGTTTTACAGAGTATGTGAAAAACCAGGCTTAACAGGTATGATTTAACCCATCTAGAGCAAGCTCTAGTCAGGGGTACAGAGTACAGAGTACAGAGATAGTGCATGCACAGGTTAAGCCTTGGTACAGAGAAAAGAGTTTTTATTTTCACAAAAAATATATGATCATGTATGAGATTTACAGGTACACAGAGAGTATAGCAGGCTTGCTACGGGTTCTGGCGGCCTTAAGCCGACCTGAATCCTAGCGCCGGTGACGGTCCATTTTGGGGTCGTTACATCTGAACCTGCAAGACTGGGGTTAAAGGAGAGGGATGAGCTATACTAGCCCAGTGAGTAGAACAAATCAAACATGTCAATAAAACATGCTCACATGGAATGCATCACATCACAAGTAAATCACATCATCTCAGACGGACTGATTCAAAATTCCCTCAATCTGTGCCCGACCCGCGAAGGAGCTCCTCAGGACTTTATTACGCACCTAGGGTGCCCTGTGCCCGGCCCTCTCAGGGCTCCTCAGGACTTTACTATGAGGGCTAATGAATCCACTATGTCCGATCCGTACAAGCATAGAATAATGCAATGCGTCACATTATTGTATTCTAGTGCACTCAACCTATTATATATCATGATGCATGGAATATGCTCAAAGCATTTACTTTCTCAATTTAAAACATTAAGTTTAGTTCCACTCACCTCTAGCTGACTCTGAACTGACTCTGAATACTCTGAAGCAGTGCTCACTGCTGCTCTCTTCGGTTCCTCTGGTCCGTTCCTACACAGGTAGACTCAAATGAGGGACCAAACTAGCTCAAGAACAACTCTATAAAACTCCCCAAAACTGTAATACCCGGCTAGACTCCGGTATCGGAATTCCTACTGTCCAGTGGAATCTCGGATGTCGGAAGCCCCTAGTAGGGTAGAAACATGTTTTCATAAAATGTTTTAAGGTATTTCATGGTTTTAAGTAAAATGGAAATGAGTTTTTGCACAAAAATAACCTTGGGGGAAAACTCAGGTTCGGCCGCCGAACATGGCATGCATGCGGAGGCACGTTCGACCCCTGAACGTGGCCTGGCCAGCCACTATAAAAGGGTCCCTTAGTCGAAAACGGGTGAGCTTTTTCCCCATTTTCGGCCAAGGTGAGCTCTCCGCCGTCCCTCACCGATTTTGAGTTCTTACCTTCCAATCCTACTCAATTTTCATGAGTTTTTACTTGGTTTTGAAGATTTTCAAGCTTTGAGCAAAGTTTTGGAGCTTTGAGGTTCAAGGGAACTCAACCCCTCCCATCTCCAAGTTTAGGTCGTCTCTCTCTCGATCTCCATGAGGTAAGAGCCGATCTTAAGCTCATTGCATGTTTTAAGCAAGCTTTAAGTAGATCTATGGGGTAGAATGCATGTTTAGCTCATAGTTAGGTTTATAGGTTTTATATGTGTTTGTGAACAATGTGAGTTGCTTGTTGTGTTGTAGTTGGGGTTTTTGTTGGTTTGATGCCCCTAGGAACTTGTATGCTTGTTTGTGTATGTTTGGGAATGTTGTAGAATAGGTTTATGCATGATTGGGTAGTTTTGGAGGCAATGTGCATAGAAGAGTTGAGTTTCTGCCACTAAGGGAGAAACCAGGTTCGGCAGCCGAAGGAACTTTCGGCCGCCGAACATGCTTGTGGAGGCAGCCTTCGGCTGCCGAAGCTTGCCCCCGAAAGAGGACTTTCGTCTCTGTCTGGGAGTTTCAGCCGCCGAAGGTGCCGCCGAACATGCATGAGTTTCGCCTCTGTCTGGGAGTTTCGGCCGCCGAAGGTGCCGCCGAACCTGCCTGACTTTCGGCTCTGGAGGGACTTTCGGCCGCCGAACCTGCCGCCGAAAGTGCCCTGTCCAGCCCTCTCTTGAATGTTTTTCTATGATTGTTTCATGATGTTTTAGGGGGTTTTTGGGGAGTAGTTTAGAGTTATGTTCTTGTTTGTTTGGTCCCTCATTTGAGTCCACCTGTGTAGGTTCGGACCCGAGGAACCGAGGACCCCAGCAGTGAGTCAGCTGCTCCAGTGTCTGGTCAGAGCTACCCAGAGGTGAGTGGAATAACTTATTATGTTTTAAAGCAAATAATGGACTTTTTAGCATGTTTCACGCATCATGAATGCCATGAGATGTACTAGGTTGTTTGCATTAGAATTCACGAATATGTTGTATTGCATACTTTATTGTTGATTGATGTGGATGAACGTTGGATGATCCAAAGCCCTCGATCTATGATATGACGATGTGATATGTACAGTACGGAATGTAAGACCAGTGGGACCCATTCTACGTTCGCTGGCACCATGTAAGGGAAAGACCAGGACCCATTCTACGTTCTGGCACAGTTGGACTGTTATGTTATGCTATGTTATGTAAGGGAAAGACCAGGACCCATTCTACGTTCTGGCACAGTTGGACTTGTAGAGGGCTATTGGTGACAAGTTCATCCTTGATGTGATTAGCTGTGATGTGATGCATTCCATGATCCATATGATTTAAATGTTTTTATTATTCTGCTCACTGGACTCTAGTAGCTCACCCCTCTCCCATTTTCCCCAGGATTGCAGGTACAGGGTAGACCAGGAGATCCATAAGAGTAATGAAGTCATGTGTATGTAATAGATAGTGTGGACATGATAAATGTATTAATGTTATGTAAAAGTACAGTTTTAGTCATGTAATGACTTTGAAGATTAGAGATTGTGCTTGACTATTTGTATAAGATATCCCTTTTGATACATGATCTTAGATATTTTATGATGAGTATGCAAACCAACTCAACTTATGATGTATCGCCCATTGGGGCATTGATGAGATCCCAAAGAGGGGTCATGAATGTGATTATGTTTATGTATAGTGCATGCACAGGTTGAGTTTGGTGTATGAACGAAAGAAAAGTTTTAAATTTTTATGTATTTTCTTGATCATGTATGGGATTAAACAGGTTTTCAGGTTGCATGTTAAGCTTGCTACGGGTCTCGGCGGCCTTAAGCCGACCTGGATCCTAGCGCCGGTAGCAGTCCTATTTTTGGGTCGTTACAAAAACCCCCTTAAAACATCCTAAAACAATCACATAAAACATGCAAAAGAAGGCTAGACAAGGCACTTTCGGCGGCAAGTTCAGCGGCCGAAAGTCCCTTCCAGAGACGAAACTCAAGCACTTTCGGCGGCACTTCGGTTGCCGAAAGTCCTCTCCAAAGACGAAAGTCTCTAACCTTCGGCAGCACCTTCGGAGGCCGAAAGTCTCCTCCAGAGCCGAAAGTCCAAACTTTCGGGGGCAAGCTTGGGCAAGCTTAGGCAGCCGAAACCACCTCCTTAGCATGTTCGGCGGCCGAACCCTCCTTCGGCGGCCGAAACTGGCTTTTCCAGTTAGGCAGAAACTTGTTCTGCTTCATGCAACTCTTGCCCAAACCTCAGTCAACATGCAAACTAACAACTCTCAACCTGCATATACTCATGTATAGGCACAAAGGGGTCCAAAACTAACTTAAAACCCCAACAAACAACACAAATAAACACAAGCATGCTTTGACCACAAATCAACCAAAACCTCAACTTACCCTAAACATGCATCTCTACCCATAAACTGCATAAAACCTTCATAAAACATAACAAGAAGTTCAGGATCTTCACTTACCTCTTACAAACAAGAAGATAAACGATCCCAACGTGGAGATATGGAGAAACTCTCCCTCAAAGTCTCCAACTTCAAAACTTTTGGTTAATATGCTCAAAAGCTTCAAAACAACATAAAACCCATCAAAACTTTGCAAGATTTGAAGAAAACATGAAAATCACCCAAGGAAGAGCATGATCTCACCTCTGTCTGTGAAGGGGAAAGAAAATCTTATCCATTCACCGACCTAGGGCCTTTTATAGGTGGCTGGCCAGACCACCTTCGGCGGCCTAACGTGAAACCCAAACTCATGCATGTTCGGCGGCCGAACTTCTCCTTCGGCGGCCGAACCTTGCATTTCTTCCTTGGCTCTTTTCTTTCAAACACTCATTTCCTTTTGGACTTAAAACATGAAAACATACTAAAATCCTTTACAAAAACATAAAGCGTACCCTTCTAGCGGATTCCGACATCCGATATTCCACCGGAAAGTAGAATTCTGATGCCGGACTCCAGCCGGGTATTACAATCTTCTTAGGCGATGGGTCACCCCATTTTGTGAGTTGCATATTAATTATCTTTGTAAATTCAATAATATTTATATTATCTAACATGCTCATACATCACTTATATTATGTACCTAGTTGATATGTTAGGAGCATCATCTACTCTTTACATTATTTATTTTGTGTTGTGCTTGCTTTTATATATGTATACATAGATGAATAGATATGGATCCCCATGGTAGGTACGAATGGTTTAAGTGAATGTGTTGGATTGAGAGAGCCAAGATATGGGGTCAGCTCCTAAATATTTATTTTTGGATGAGTGCATGAATAACTCCAATTTATCTTCTTGTGCAAAGATTGTGTGATTAATCGATTCATGCATTTTCATCAGTAGGATTGCATTAGTATTAGACAATTATACGATTTATTATTATAATTAATGTTCATACTTAGAACGCTCACCCCTATTTAAATATTTTTTTTAGATGACAAGTGTATTTCTTTGAAAGTCGATCTGCAATAGTTTCTCCCAAGATTATTTATATCTTTAGTATATTTTGATATTTGAAACTTTAATTTTAGAACTTCGCAGTGACTATTGAGGGTATTACCTAAATTGTAGAAATTTTTATTTCAACTAATATATTTGACAGGAGCGGTTGTCAAAGCCGGTAAAAAATAACCTTCTTGGTTACCTACAATTTACAACTGTAGACAGTGGTGAAGGATCGTATCACAGAGAATTGATTACCTATTTATTTATCTCAATCAAGACCAATAGAACTAATTGAAAGCACAAGTAAAGGCAAGTAATCAAAAGAAATAGAAACAAGTGCAAGGAAAGTAAAAAGGGGGGTTTTGAGATGATTTGATTAACAACTATTGAAAGCAATTAAAACAGCAAGTAATTAAAATAAAAGAGTAATCAATATGAGAAAAGTCTAGTTGAAGATATGATCCACTTTGGTTGTTTGGGTTGATCATTGAAACATGGTCATCTTGATTGATTCAATAGGTTGGTTATGGGGGTGGAAGACGCTTCTCACCACCATGTCTTTCCTTATGAACAAACTGATTAGGGAACGTCCTCTAACCAATTACTAATCAACAAATTGCCAAGGAACGTCCTTGGGCCATAGGCATCAAAACAATTGCCAATTGCATGAAGAACAAGAAAGATCCAAACCCTAACTACTCAAACGCATGAGATGATGTTAGATCATGCAATTCCTTGGATTTTTACCCCAAGTGTTCTATGGACAGAATATTTTCAGCAATTACGGACTAACAAATATCCTAATCCAACAATCAATTAACTTTACAATCAAGAATCAAGTGGCCAATTTGATCAAAACAACAAAGCAATCTTAGAATTAAGCATCAATTGCATGAATATTGAATAAAATCAAAGACAAAATTTTCTGTTCAGATCTCATAACCTTTTAAACAACCTTAGTTTCAACCAAACTTCAACTAGAAAAAGGGTTTCAACCACTCATGGCTGAATCAAAACAGAAAATAAATGAGAAGAAAGCAAAAGATGAAGAACTAAGGTGGAGAGAGAGGCTTGAAGCCTTGCGGAAAATTGGGAGGATGAAAAGCTGTCTTCTTGTCTTCTTGGGGCCTTTAAATAGGTCTTGAGAGGCTGTCTAGGGTTTCATGGAAGTCCAGGAGGCTTTTAGAGGCTGTCCAAAGTGTCCTTGGTGTTGCATGTGCCTTGTTTGTGCATGTATGAAGGCAAAAACGAGTTGCATATGATGGAAGGCAAGTGGGGGCACTTTGGTCTTTTTACTTGCTGCCCAAGGTCTCCAAGATGTTGCCTAAAGAGTTAAGAGGCTGCCCATGTACTAATAAGGAAGGTAGAGACTCCTTTTGAATTTTGAATGTGCATTGCACTAAGTAGGAAGCATGTGATCTTTGGATTTTCTTTCCTTAATAAGGGGGATCTTGAAATCCAATAATTGAATGTGAATATTGAAGATTTGGATCTCAGGATATTTCCCTTATTTGGCTCCTCAAATATGGCAACTTTGGATATGGCTTCTTGAACAAGGAAAGAGTGCAATAGAGCGCATTTTCGGCTGCCTAAGTTGAGTTTCGGAGGCTGGACTTGCGTCTGTTTTCTGAAGGTTCGGCGGCCGAACATAGAGATTCGGCGGCCGAAGGTAGTGGACTTTCGTCTCTGTCTGCATGGTTCAGCGGCCGAAGGTGCCGCCGAAGGTGACTAATTTTTGGCTTCCGAAAGTTGCCTCCGAAGGTTGCTTCTCTAGTTTTGGCTTCTTTTGGCATTTTTAAGAGCATTTTCTCCAAATTGTTTCCTCACACCTAATACTTGCAAAACATGATTAAAACCACAAAATTAGGTAGAATAGGTGCAAATAAACATCAATAAGATCATGAAAATATGGACTAAAATATGCTCTATCAAATACCCTCACACTTAAGCTTTTGCTTGTCCTCAAGCAAATAAACATAGTCAAATAAGTCTTCTTTCCTCTAGATCCTTATTTCCACTTAAGCTCATACTCTAGACACTTAATTTGAAACATTGCAGTGAAGAATATATGTATGAAGATTACTTACCTCTTTTCCTTGTTTCCCTTTGCTTACCATGGCTAGGATTTGTTTTCCTCAAGAGAGATCATGCACCTTAATTTGTTAAGACTTTTTCTAGCTTTTGGATTGACTTGCCCTTACCTTGAAGTACTTTATTCAGGCTTTTGCACTTTAGATCTTGCTTGGAAAGGTCACCAACCTATTTTTGATTTGGAGGTTTATATTTTTCAGTTGGTCACCTATCCAAGTGGCTACTAGCCTTGTTCATAGTCTTTTGACCATTGAAACAATTTTCAATTTGTGCTTTTGAGGTCTTTGCCTTTGCTGAATTTTCTTTCTCTCAATGATTTGGGCAAATCAACACCAATTGCTAAGCAAGTCATGTTAAGTTCATTCACACAATTTAATTTATTCTCAATCAATTGAGGGTCATCAATATATTTTTCACTACGGCAAACTCAAAGATTCAATTCAAAAGGCAATTCTCAAACATGAATACAACTCACTGCAATTGATTCAACATAAGTTTAAAGAGTTATCACATCAATGGGGTCATGGAAAGAAAGACTTATCCAACATAGTTCATCAGTTTGAGTAGAGCAAAATAAAAAGATGATGAAGGTTGTGGTTGTGTGTGTTTTATTGAAAGCATAAATAATAAAAATGAAAAAATTTTGCCTTATGCAAGCAAGCTAAAGATTAAAGCAAAAATAAACTTAAAAGTGTAAATTCAGATATATGCACCCCACACTTAAATCATGCATTGTCCTCAATGTATAAGAAGAGAGAAGAGGAGAAGAGAAGAGAGAAGAGGAGAAGAGAAGAGAGAGGAGGACAAAAGAAACTGAGTACTTCCCTGGGGTGTGGTGTGCTTGGCATGATCCTCTAGGTAGAAGGATGTTGTAGTGGAATTTCTTCCACCACTTGTACTGTGAACCCTTCAAAGTATGGTTTTAGACGGTGTCCATTCACCTTGAAGATTTTTCCAGTTTCTATACTTCGGATGTCTACAGCTCCATGTGGGTAGGCGTGTTCTACAATGAATGGTCCAATCCACCTAGACCGTAGCTTTTCTGGGAACAGTTTCAGACGAGAGTCAAAGAGTAAGACTTTATCACCAACCTCAAATTGTTTTCTCGAAAGATGACTGTCATGGGAGGCGTTGGTCTTTGTTTTGTAGTTCTAAGAGTTCTCATATGCATCTCGTCTTATTTCCTCAAGTTCTTGTAGTTGTAACTTGCGATGGTGTCCGGCTTCTTTGAGGTCCATGTTGCAATTCTTTACAGCCCAATATGCCTTGTGCTCAAGTTCAACTGGGAGGTGACAAGCTTTCCTATAGACAAGTCTATAAGGAGACATACCTATGGGAGTCTTGTAGGCTGTTCTGTAGGCCCATAAGGCATCCTCTAATCTTAAGCTCCAATCCTTTCGGTTGGGAGAAATTGTCTTTTCAAGGATGGCTTTGATTTCTCTGTTGGACACTTCAGCTTGTCCATTCGTCTGAGGGTGGTAGGCTGTGGATGTTCTGTGGATGACATTGTGTTTTCTGAGAAGGCTTTCCACTACCCTATTGCAAAAATGGGTTCCTCTATCACTGATGATTGCTTTGGGTACTCCATGTCTGGCAAAGATGTTGGTCTTCACAAAGTCTATCACTGCCTTGGCATCATCAGTCTTAGTTGCTCTAGCCTCCACCCACTTGGATACATAATCCACTGCAAGGATGATATAAGTGTATCCAAAGGACGGTGGGAATGGTCCCATGAATTCTATGCCCCAAACATCAAATACCTCACAAACCATGATGGGGTTTTGTGGCATTTGATTTCTTTTGCTCAGATTTCTAGTCTGTTGACACCTAGCACATGTCCTGCAAAATAGAAAAGCATCTCGAAACATGGTGGGCCAAAATAGGCCACTTTCAAGTATTTTATGAGCAGTTTTCCTTGGACCAAAGTGTCCTCCACAACTATATGAATGACAAAAAGTAAGTACAGAGGCTATTTCTTGATCAGGAATGCATCTCCTTATCATTTGGTCAGCATAATGTTTCCACAAATATGGTTCATCCCAAACATAGTATTTGGCATCCTTTTTTATTTTATCCTTAGTGTGCTTGGGCATATCAGAAGGTAAGTTACTTGTGGCCAAGTAGTTTACCATGTCTGCGTACCATGGTTCATCAGTTTGAGCAAGGAAGATTTGTGCAAGTAGGTCTTCCTTGGATTCTTCAGGTTTAGGAGAGTGTTGCAAAGGAGTTTCAGAGGAGCTTGCTTGTGATGAAGGCTATTGGGAGAGGTTCGACGGCCGAAAAGTGTCTGAGTTCGGCGGCCGAATTTCTTCAGTTTGCGGAATGAGTTTTGGCGATGGGTTCGGCTTCCGTAAGTCAGTGGGGTTCGGTGGCCGAAGAATGTCTTCTTTCTGCACAAAGTTTTCCTGAAGAGGTGCGACAGAATCTGGTTCCTGAGGAGCAGTAGGGTTCGGCGGCCGAAAGTGGGCTATGTTCGGCGGCCGAAGGTCTTCTGTCTGTGCAACCTCAACTTGCTGAATGCTGCAGATTGTTTCTTTGAGTTTCTGGGTTTCAATCCTGCAAAGATCATCATATAGAACATAATCTTGATTTTCATTAAACACATCTTGGCTCAAACAATCAATAATATCAAGACCATAAACGGGGGACATATCATGAGGATATTTCATGGCATCATAGACATTGTACTTAATGACTTCCCCTTCAAATTCCATGGTAAGAGTACCATCATGCACATCGATTTTAGTTCTAGCAGTACTCAAGAAAGGACGTCCAAGAAGAATGTCAGAACTAGTATTGCAACTATCTTCCTTAGTATCAATCACATAAAAATCAGCAGGAAAGACAAGTTCATCTACTTGGACTAACACATCTTCTAAAACACCTATGGGGTATACCACAGATCTATCAGCCAATTGTATCACAACTCTTGTTTCTTTGAGTGCACACGCATTGAGAGATTTATAAATGGAGAGAGGCATGACATTGATAGATGCACCAAGATCACACATGGCTTTCTTGATACCAACATTCCCAATTTTGCAAGAGATAGCAAACATACCTTTGTCCTTGCATTTGGTAGGGAATTCTCTTTTAATAACAGCAGTAACTACCTCACCTACACTTACTTTCTCTCTTTCAGCTAGCTTTCTTCTGTTGGTGCACAACTCTTTCAGAAATTTTGCGTACCTTGGAATCTGCTTGACAGCATCTAGCAGTGGTATGTTGATTTCCACTTTTCTAAAGGTCTCAAGGATCTCCTTTTCTTCTTTTTCTTTTTGAGTTCTTTCAAATCTTTTTGGAAAAAGGAGGTGGGATGTGAAAACTTACCTTTGGATCAGTCTTGTGCGCATGAGGTGGTCCAGATTGAGATGGAGAGGCTTCAGGTGGCCTTGGTTCTACTTCCTTCTCTTAATCAGGATTTGCATCTTGAAGCTCTTTGCCACTTCTCAAAGTAATGGCACTTACATTTTGTTTGGAATTTGCCTCAGTCTGGGATGGCAACTTTCCTTGAGTTTCCAATCTATTTATGGAGGTGGCCATCTGTCCTATCTGTTGTTGTATCATTTGCAAGGTTTTCACTACCTCATTCATAGTGTTATTGTCCACTGGAGGTGCTGGTTGGACTTGGCTTCTTTGGTAACCTTGGTGATTCTGATCAGTGTTGCCCTTTCCATAGCTGAAATTGGGATGATCTCTCCAACCTGGATTATAGGTGTTGGAGTATGGATCATATCTAGGTTGGTTGTTGTACCTCCCAATGGCGTTGGCTTGCTGATGGTCTTCTTGGAGTGTGGGACATTTGTAACAGCCCGGAAACCGAACTGCTATCGGCACTAGGATCCAGATCGACTTAAGGTCGCCGGGACCCGTAGTAAGCCTGCTATACTGTCTGTGTACTTGTGAAATCCCATACATGATCATACATTTTCTGTCAAACCATTAAAACTTTTCTTTCCTCCAGGGCTTAACCTGTGCATGCACTCTTTCTGGTCTATCAACTCATAATGTTAAGCCTGGTTTTCTCATATTCATTAACAATAAAAGAAGCATACATAAACTGATCATGTGTCTACAACAAGGGATTACACCTCTTATAGGTCAAGCACAAAGCTACACACTATACATTATCTCTTTACATGAACATGTCCATACTAGCTATTACATAACTCTGCTTCTTGCAAACCCTGCTGGACTCCCTCTGGACTCTGAACCTACACAACTGGGGTTAGGGGAGAGGGATGAGCTATACAAGCCCAATGAGCAGAACTATAAACCATAGGTTGAAAACATGATCTCATGGAATGCATAACAGCACATCATCTCAGGGATTGACATGACCACCAAAAATCCCACTGGAAGGATGCCTGGCCTAGCCAGGTCTTACAACCTCAATCTGCCTGGCCCGGCCAGGTCTTACAAACTCTGCTCGCCTGGCCCGGCCAGGTCTTATGATAATCTGCTGCCTGGTCTAGCCAGGTCTTACCTACAGAAGGCTGCCTGGCCCGGCCAGGTCTTACACAGAGCTAGGGCTATTGGGGTCGCCTTGGTCTATCCACAGCCTCATACACATCGTATTATGCAATACGTCATCTTCGTGCAACTAATGCAATCATCCTACTATAATTTTATGATGCATGATATAGGCTCAAAACAGTTTAGTTCTGAAAAGAGAAGTTCCACTCACCTTTGGCTGACTCTGTACTAACTCTGCAGGTTCTGAAACAGTGCTCCCTGCTAATCTCTGGGGTTCCTCTGGTCCGTACCTACACAGGTGGACTCAAATGAGGGACCAAACTAACTCAAGAACATCTCGAAGAAACTCCCCAAAAACCCTCTACAAGATCCCCAAACAATCACATAAAACATGCAAAAGAAAGCTGGACAGGGCACGTTCGGCGGCAGGTTCGGCGGCCGAAACCCCTCTCCAGAGACGAAACTCATGCATGTTCGGCGGCACCTTCGGCGGCTGAAGGTCTCGTCCAGAGATGAAACTCACACACTTTCGGCGGCCGAACTCCCTCTTTCGGCGGCCGAAAGTCCCTTTCTAAACCAAAAGCCTAGCTTTCGGGGGCAAGCTTTGGCAGCCGAAACTGCCTCCACAAGGGGTTCGGCGGCCGAACCTTCCTTCGGTGGCCGAACCTTCCTTCGACGGCCGAACCTGGTTTTGCCCGCTGGACAGAACCCTGCTCTGTTTCATGCAAACTCAACACAAAACTTACCCAACATGCATATCAACTACTCCCAACTAGCACATACCATAAAAACATGCATAAAAGGGCCTAAAACTACCTTATAACCTCAAGAAACCAAGCAAACAACACTTAAACATGCTTAAACACTAACTCATGCAAAACCTCAACCAAAACCCTATTCATGCATACTATCCATACAACTCCCATAAAACCTTCAAAAATCAGTAAAAGAGGTTCTGGATCTTGACTTACCTCTTCCAAATAAGAGATCAAGTGATCCTAATGTGGAGATATGAAGAAAATCTCTTCCAAAGCTCCAAACGTCCAAACTTGCTATTTTGACACAAAACCTTCAAAACACACCAAAACTCTTAAAACCCTTGAAAGATTTGGTGAAAACCATGAAAAACATGAAAGTCAACGTGGGAGAGGCTTGAACTCACCTCTGGCTGCAAGTGGAGAAGAAATATCCTCCTTCCACCGACCCTTTGGCCCTTTTTATAGGTGGCTGGCCAGACCACCTTCGGCAGCCGAACGTGAATCCGAAACCATGCAATGTTCGGCGGCCGAAAGTGACCTTCGGCGGCCGAACCTTTGCATTTCTCTCTTATTGCTTTTCTTTCAAAACTCATTTTCCTTTATACTTAACAACATTCAAAACTATTAAAACACACATGAAACATATGTCTTACCCTTCTCGAGGGTTCCGACACCCGAGATTCCACCAGACTACAAGAATTTCGAGGCCGGACTCGAGCCGGGTATTACAACATTGATCAGTTGGGTGTCCCACACATGAACAAATCCCACATGGCCTAGGTGGTGGAATTGCTTGTATTTGCTGGACTTGGCCAAGGGCAATCTTTTCTACAAGAGAAGTTAGTTTTGAAATTTGAGATTCAACAGAGGATGTATTTACCTCATATATTCCTCTTTGTGTTTGCCCCTCTTCATCATATTGCTTAGATGAGGCTGCAAGACTGGATATTAGTTCCTTCATCTCCCTAGGTGTCTTGTCTAGGATAGATCCTCCACAGGCTACATTTATGAGTTTCCTTTCGGATGGAATCAACCCTCCATAGAAGAACTGAATGAGGGCTTTGTCTGACATATCATGTTGTGGACAACCTGTACATAGTCTTTCAAACCTTTCCCAATAATCATATAAGTCCTCAGTTGGTCTTTGCTTTATGCTAGTTGTAATACCCGGCTAGAATCCGGCACCAGAATTCCTGTTGTCTGGTGGAATCCGAGGTGTTGGGATTCTATATCAGGGTAGGAGTTATGTTTTCTATGTGTTATGAGGTGTTTTATGGTTTTACAGTTCGATAGTTTTGAGTGTTGCAGAGAAAATGGTTCATGGAGACTGTAGCCAAGTTCGGCCGCCGAAGATAAGTTCGGCCGCCGAAAGTGCTCAATATTCGGCTTCCGAATTCAGGTTCGGCCCCCGAATGTTGCATGGTTTTGCATGCGATTCGGCAGCCGAAGCTGAGTTGCTTAGCCAGCAGTTTTGTATCCCTTAGTCAGCATTTTGGACAGGTGTTATCACCAGCTCATGTCCAGATGTTGGCCACGTCTCCCCTGGTTTATTTGCTGAGTTTGAGCAGCTCATGCAAGAGTTAGCTAGTGTGCAAGAGAGTTTGAAAGTGTTGAAGAAAACAAAAACTAAGTTTTTGAGAGTTTGAGAGTGTGAAGAGAGGTGGTTCGTTTCCTTTGATCAGAGTGTTTATCTTCTTATAACAGGAGGTAAGTGATGCTCTTGAACATGTTTTTATGTTTTCTGAAGGTTTTATGGGAGTTATGGAAGGAGATGCATACTTAGGTTATAAATGATAGTTTTGATGATTTATGCATGTATACATGTTTATGTGTTATGTTTGTTTTGTTGTTTGGGGTTATTAGATAGTTTTGGACCCCTGTGGACATATACGTGAGTATATGTGAGTTGAGTAGAGGAGGTAGGCATGTTTGGAGAGCTTGAAGGGAAGGAGGAGATGGTTTGCCGTTGAAGCTGAGTTCTGGATGAACTCAGGTTCGGCAGCCGAAGGTGCATTCGGCCGCCGAACCTCTTGCATGGTGGCTTAGGCTGCCACAGTTTGCCCCCGCGAGTTTTGCATGTTCGGCTCTGTGTGGGGGATTCGGCCGCCGAAGGTGCCGCCGAAGGTGCTTGAGTTTCGTCTCTGGAGAGGACTTTCGGCCGCCGAACCTGCCGCCAAAAGTGTTCTGTCCAGCTTTCCTTTGCTTGCTTTGCATGACTATTAGAGAGAGTTTTAGGGGATTCTTGGGGAGTTTAAATAGAGTTAGTCATAAGCTAGTTTGGTCCCTCATGTGCGTTTATCTGTATAGGTACAGACCAGAGGAACCAGAGAGAGCAGCAGTGAGTTCTGCTCTAGAGCCTGCAGAGTCAGTCCAGTTAGCCCGAGGTGAGTGGAACTAAACTTATGACTTTTAATTGAACCACAAACTGCTTTTGAGCATATCTCATGCATCATGTTTATGCCATAGGTTGATTGCATTAGTATTCACGAATATGTTGCATTGCATCGTTATTTGATGATGTGAGTGAATGCTGAATGATCCAATAGTCTCAGACAGGAAGTCCAGGAGCCTTTGACTACGCCCTGGCAGGTATAGCGAAGTCCAGGAGCCTTTGACTACGCCCTGGCAGGTATATAGTAAAGTCCAGGAGCCTTTGACTACGCCCTGGCAGGTATATAGTAAAGTCCAGGAGCCTTTGACTACGCCCTGGCAATGGTAAGTACAGGGGGTGTTATATACACATATACATATATGACAGGAAGTCCAGGAGCCTTTGACTACGCCCTGGCACAGAGTTACTGGGACTATGTGGTGACAAGTTTACTCTTGATGTGGCTTGTCTGTGATATGGTGCATTCCATGAGATCATATTTTACTGAGATGTTTTACTGTTCTACTCACTGGGCTATAGAGCTCATCCCACTCCCTTAACCCCAGTTTTGCAGGTTCAGTGTACAGTGTACAGGGACAGTCCAGCAGAGTACAGGAAAAGTAAAGAGATCTGTAATAGCTTAGAGTGGACATGTAATATTAAAGAGATGTAATAGTTGTTGCTTGACCTAGTGATGTATGTATTGTACATGATCTGTATATGTATATATGTTTTCCTGTATGTGAAAACCAGGCTTAACAGGTATGAGTTAACCCATCTAGAGCAAGCTCTAGTCAGGGATACAGAGTACAGAGTACATGAGTACAGAGTACAGAGATAGTGCATGCACAGGTTGAGCCTTGGTTCAGAAAAGAGTTTTATTTTCACATAAAATGTATGATCATGTATGAGGTTTACAGGTACACAGAGAGTATAGCAGGCTTGCTACGGGTTCTGGCGGCCTTAAGCCGACCTGAATCCTAGCGCCGGTGACGGTCCACTTTGGGGTCGTTACAGATTGGTATCAGAGCCCTAGGTTCACATGATCGGACCTATAGAGACAGTGTTGGGCTCAGACAGGTTAGAAGTGGTCAAGCACAATAGGAAATCATGTCCACTAGGATAGGGTCTTGAGTCCTATCTGCTATGATATGCCATGAGTATTGTGTATGATATGTGATGTTTATGTGCTAAGTGGTATGTTATATGTTGTGTTTCCAGAATAAAGATGCGAGGAACTCGTCGATCAGCTCGATTGACTGGAGTCCCACCAGAGAGTGAGAGACCAGCTGCTCGTCCTCCTGCATTGCCAAGGGCAAGGTCTCAGAGATCTAGCAGGGAAGGTATGTCAATAGACCCTAGAAGGTCTGTCGACGAGAGCAGAAGAGGAACAGCTAGGGGAGGAAGATCAGAGGAAAGGAGGGAAGCTATGGAAATTGATCAGTCTAGAGATGATAGCATGGGTATAGGCAGTTTTGAGGAAGGTATGGGAGAATCGCAGGGAGGTGCTTAGACCTCAGGTTTTGGCTATCCAGAGTATCCGATGGGAGGTATGTCGGAGTACTCGAGTTTTGTGCCATATCCTCCTTATATGCCTTATATGCCTTATCCTTACTATCCACCATATCCTATGTATCCCTCTTCCCCTACCCATCCAAGTGTAGCACATCTAGAGCCAAATGAACCAGTACTACCACCAGAACCAGTAGCCCCTGTTGTTGACAGACATGAACCTAGCTCATCTGGAGGTAAAGTCCAAATGACGGAGTACTTGAAATTGGATGCTCCTAAATACAACACGGGAGATGATCCATTTGATTACCTCAGAGCAGTTAGGATGATCACCAGTGAATTGGGAGCAGATGATAGGAGAGCCATTGAGATGGCAGGTTTCACATTAAAATGCAAGAAAGCCAGAGAATGGTTTAAGAATTATGTGGAGCCTAGAATGGACAGCATGTCATGGGGAGAGTTCGCCAATGAGTTTGCAGGGTGGGCTTTTCCTGACAGTTCGAGGGAGATGAAAGTAATTGAATTTGAACAGTTAAGACAGACAGATGAGATGAGTGTTGATGAATTCACAGATAAGTTCCTGGATCTGCTTCAGTACGTGGGTCAAGCCTATGATACTGATCAGAAGAAAGCAAGGAGATATACTATGAGACTGCATCCCAGGTATGCTTCCTTGATTCTTCCAGCAGAAAAGGAGAGTTTCCATACCATAGTAGACGCAGCCAGGAAAATGGAAGCTAGTGCCAATATTCAGAAACAGTCAAAGGCACAGACTTCGGGTTCCAAAGCCCCCACACCAAGCAGTAAAAGATGGGATAGAGCAAAAGGAACAAAGAGTAAGTTCTGGAATAAAGTCAAGTCAGGTCTGGGAATAGGTAGTGGCTCAAGCTCTGGCACAGCTCCAGTCTGCAGACGATGCGGAAAACCACATGGAGGAGTTTGTCGGTTGGGATCTACAACTTGTTTTCGATGTGGACAGGAAGGGCATATTGCTCGGGATTGTCCGCAGATGACTTTTGCACCATCCCAGCAGATGAGTTTAGGCAGTGTGGTACAGCCAGTTGTACGGCCAGCAGCTCCAGTCATGCCTCAGACTAGTGGCAGAGGTAGAGGGAGAGGGGTAGCCTCTACTTCAGCAGCAGGTTCCCGAGGTGGAAATCCGGTAGCCCCAGCACGGATTTTCACAGTGACACAGGAGGAGGCTAACACGTCGAACACAGTGGTGTCAGGTAATCTCATCATTGGGTGTTCAGATGTGTATGCTTTGATGGACCCCGGTGCTTCTCATTCCTTTATTGCTTCGAGAGCCATAGAGCGATTGGGTTTGATCAGTTCTGAGTTAGAGTATCCTCTCTGGGTCAGTGGACCTAGATGTGACCCATCAGTGGCAGTGTCAGTCTGTCGTTTCAGTCCAGTATTCATAGAGGGTAGATGCCTTCCAGCTGACCTTGTGGTTCTAGACTTGACAGATTTTGATGTCATTCTAGGGATGGATTGGCTATCTGCATATAGTGCTACGTTGGACTGTCGAGAGAAGCTAGTGAGTCTCAGAGACCAGGATGGGTCAGAGTGTGTCTTCAGAGGAGACAGGAGAGGTACACCCAGAGGTATGATTTCGGCCCTTCAGGCTCGTCGTTTGCTTAGGAGGGGTTGTCAGGGGTTTCTAGCTCATGTGAGAGAGCTAGACAGTCAGGTTAGGGAACCAGCCACAGTACCAGTAGTCCGAGAGTTTCTCGATGTGTTCCCAGACGATTTACCAGGACTACCACCTGATAGGGAAATAGGGTTTGAAATTGAATTGCTGCCAGGTACCAGACCTATCTCTATTCCTCCCTACAGGATGGCGCCAGCTGAGTTAATAGAGTTGAAAGAACAGTTGCAGGACTTGGTAGATAAGGGTTTCATCCGCCCTAGTACCTCACCTTGGGGTGCTCCAGTGCTCTTTGTCAGAAAGAAGGATGGATCCCTCAGACTTTGTATCGACTATAGACAGTTGAACAAGGTCACTATCAAGAATAGGTATCCCTTACCTCGGATTGATGATCTATTTGACCAGCTAGCTGGAGCAGGTTGTTTCTCGAAAATAGATCTGAGATCCGGGTATCATCAGTTGAGAGTCAGAGAGGCAGATGTGCCTAAGACAGCTTTCCGGATGAGATATGGGCATTATGAGTTCTTAGTGATGCCGTTCGGGTTGACTAACGCCCCTGCAGCATTTATGGATCTCATGAACAGGGTATTCAGTGAGTTTCTGGATCACTTTGTCATTGTGTTTATCGATGATATCTTAGTGTATTCCAGAGATGCAGAGGAGCATGCCCAGCATCTGAGGATCGTTTTGCAGACACTGAGAGAGCATGGTTTGTATGCCAAGTTCTCGAAGTGTGAGTTTTGGTTACGGAGCATTGCCTTCTTAGGACATGTGGTATCAGCAGAGGGTATTGAGGTAGACCCCAAGAAGATAGAGGCTGTAGCTAACTGGCCCAGACCCACGACAGTGACTGAGATTAAAAGCTTTCTGGGACTGGCAGGTTACTACAGGAGGTTCGTTCAAAACTTCTCAAAGATAGCAGCTCCTATGACCAAATTGACTCAGAAGAACCAGAAGTTTATCTGGTCAGACCAGTGTGAAGAAAGCTTTGAGGAGCTCAAGAGGAGATTGACAACAGCACCAGTGTTAGCTCTGCCTGTCAGTAATGAGGAGTTCACAGTGTTCTGTGATGCATCTCGAGTGGGATTGGGTTGTGTATTGATGCAGAGTGATAGAGTAATCGCTTATGCTTCTAGACAGTTGAAGAAGCACGAGTTGAATTACCCTACCCATGACCTAGAAATGGCAGCAGTTATCTTTGCACTTAAGATGTGGCGGCATTACCTCTACGGGGTTACATGCGAGATCTTCTCCGATCACAAGAGTTTACAGTACATCTTAAGTCAGAGAGAGCTGAATTTGCGGCAAAGAAGATGGGTCGAATTGCTCAGTGATTATGATTGTAAAATCCAGTATCATCCGGGTAAGGCGAATGTTGTGGCAGACGCCCTAAGCCGGAAGTCACTAGGCAGTTTATCCCAGATAGCAGCAGAGCGGAGACCAGTTGTGATGGAGCTTTATAAGCTCTTTGACGAGGGATTATAGTTAGAGTTGTCTGGTACAGGTGCGTTGATAGCACAGATGAGAGTGACACCTGTGTTTCTGGAGCAGATAGCTCAGAGACAGCACGAGGACCCTGAGTTGATGAAAATTGCCAGGACTGTTCAGTCAGGCAACAATGCAGAGTTCAGATTTGACAGCAAAGGGATCCTTCGCTATGGGAGTCGACTTTGTGTACCAGATAGGGGCAGTGTGAAGGAAGACATTATGAGGGAAGCTCATAATGCGAGGTATAGTGTTCACCCAGGAGCCACCAAGATGTATCAGGATCTGAAAAGGGTTTATTGGTGGCCAGCCATGAAGAAAGAAGTGGCGCAGTTCGTGACAGCCTGTGAGGTTTGTCAGAGGGTGAAATTAGAGCATCAGAAACCAGCCGGAATGCTTAACCCATTACCGATTCCAGAGTGGAAATGGGAGCACATAGCCATGGATTTTGTAGTGGGTTTACCAGTAGCGTCCAACAGGATAGACTCGATATGGGTGATTGTGGACAGACTCACGAAATCTGCTCATTTTCTTCCAGTACGGAGTAACTATTCTGTGGATAAGTTGGCACAGGTCTATCTGGATGAGATAGTGAGATTACATGGAGTTCCAGTGTCTATAGTTTCAGACAGAGGACCTCAGCTTACCTCCCGCTTTTGGCGGAGTCTACAAAGTGCGATGGGCACGAGATTGGATTTTAGTACTGCTTTCCACCCACAGACTGATGGACAGTCAGAAAGGACCATCCAGACCATAGAGGATATGCTTCGCCTATGTGTGTTAGACTTTGGCGGTTCTTGGAGGCAGCATCTACCTTTGGTGGAGTTTGCCTACAATAACAGTCATCATGCTAGCATTGGGATGGCTCCTTATGAAGCTTTGTATGGGAGGAAGTGCAGATCCCCTGTTTGCTGGGAAGAGGTAGGAGAGAAGGCTCTTGCAGGGCCAGAGCTAGTAGACATTACCAGTAGAATGGTGCCCATGATCAGAGAGAGAATCAGAACAGCTCAGAGTAGACAGAAAAGTTATGCAGACGTTCGCAGAAAGCAGTTAGAATTTCAGGAGGGTAATTGGGTATTGCTGAAAGTGTCTCCAATGAAAGGAGTGGTTCGTTTTGGAAAGAAAGGTAAATTGGCTCCACGGTACATTGGACCCTTTGAGGTGTTGCAGAGGATCGGAAATGTGTCGTATAAGCTGGATTTACCTGCTTCTATGGAGAGAATTCACCCGGTATTTCATGTTTCTATGCTACGACAGTTTGTGTCAGATCCGAATCAGGTTCTGAGTGAGCCTGAGGTGGAGATTCATACGGATCTCACCTATATCGAGCAGCCAGTGCGGATTCTGGACACGCAGATCAGACAGCTAAGGAACAAGGAGATTCCGATGGTGAAAGTTCTATGGAACCACCATAATCTAGAAGAGTGGACCTGGGAGACGCGGGAGTCTATGCTCCAGCAGTATCCACATCTGTTTTGAGGTTAGTTTCCTCCTTGTGTTTTGTTTTTGTTGTTTTAGGAACCTTCGAGGACGAATGTTCTTAAGGAGGGGAGAATGTAATACCCGACTAGAATCCGGCACCGGAATTCCTGTTGTCTGGTGGAATCCGGGGTGTTGGGATTCTATATCAGGGTAGGAGTTATGTTTTCTATGTGTTATGAGGTGTTTTATGGTTTTACAGTTTGATAGTTTTGAGTGTTGCAGAGAAAATGGTTCATGGAGACTGTAGCCAAGTTCGGCCGCCGAAGATAAGTTCGGCCGCCGAAAGTGCTCAATATTCGGCTTCCGAATTCAGGTTCGGCCCCCGAATGTTGCATGGTTTTGCATGCGATTCGGCAGCCGAAGCTGAGTTGCTTAGCCAGCAGTTTTGTATCCCTTAGTCAGCATTTTGGACAGGTGTTATCACCAGCTCATGTCCAGACGTTGGCCACGTCTCCCCTGGTTTATTTGCTGAGTTTGAGCAGCTCATGCAAGAGTTAGCTAGTGTGCAAGAGAGTTTGAAAGTGTTGAAGAAAACAAAAACTAAGTTTTTGAGAGTTTGAGAGTGTGAAGAGAGGTGGTTCGTTTCCTTTGATCAGAGTGTTTATCTTCTTATAACAGGAGGTAAGTGATGCTCTTGAACATGTTTTTATGTTTTCTGAAGGTTTTATGGGAGTTATGGAAGGAGATGCATACTTAGGTTATAAATGATAGTTTTGATGATTTATGCATGTATACATGTTTATGTGTTATGTTTGTTTTGTTGTTTGGGGTTATTAGATAGTTTTGGACCCCTGTGGACATATACGTGAGTATATGTGAGTTGAGTAGAGGAGGTAGGCATGTTTGGAGAGCTTGAAGGGAAGGAGGAGATGGTTTGCCGTTGAAGCTGAGTTCTGGATGAACTCAGGTTCGGCAGCCGAAGGTGCATTCGGCCGCCGAACCTCTTGCATGGTGGCTTAGGCTGCCACAGTTTGCCCCCGCGAGTTTTGCATGTTCGGCTCTGTGTGGGGGATTCGGCCGCCGAAGGTGCCGCCGAAGGTGCTTGAGTTTCGTCTCTGGAGAGGACTTTCGGCCGCCGAACCTGCCGCCGAAAGTGTTCTGTCCAGCTTTCCTTTGCTTGCTTTGCATGACTATTAGAGAGAGTTTTAGGGGATTCTTGGGGAGTTTAAATAGAGTTAGTCATAAGCTAGTTTGGTCCCTCATGTGCGTTTATCTGTATAGGTACAGACCAGAGAAACCAGAGAGAGCAGCAGTGAGTTCTGCTCTAGAGCCTGCAGAGTCAGTCCAGTTAGCCCGAGGTGAGTGGAACTAAACTTATGACTTTTAATTGAACTACAAACTGCTTTTGAGCATATCTCATGCATCATGTTTATGCCATAGGTTGATTGCATTAGTATTCACGAATATGTTGCATTGCATCGTTATTTGATGATGTGAGTGAATGCTGAATGATCCAATAGTCTCAGACAGGAAGTCCAAGAGCCTTTGACTACGCCCTGGCAGGTATAGCGAAGTCCAGGAGCCTTTGACTACGCCCTGGCAGGTATATAGTAAAGTCCAGGAGCCTTTGACTACGCCCTGGCAGGTATATAGTAAAGTCCAGGAGCCTTTGACTACGCCCTGGCAATGGTAAGTACAGGGGGTGTTATATACACATATACATATATGACAGGAAGTCCAGGAGCCTTTGACTACGCCCTGGCACAGAGTTACTGGGACTATGTGGTGACAGGTTTACTCTTGATGTGGCTTATCTGTGATATGGTGCATTCCATGAGATCATATTTTACTGAGATGTTTTACTGTTCTACTCACTGGGCTATAGAGCTCATCCCACTCCCTTAACCCCAGTTTTGCAGGTTCAGTGTACAGTGTACAGGGACAGTCCAGCAGAGTACAGGAAAAGTAAAGAGATCTGTAATAGCTTAGAGTGGACATGTAATATTAAAGAGATGTAATAGTTGTTGCTTGACCTAGTGATGTATGTATTGTACATGATCTGTATATGTATATATGTTTTCCTGTATGTGAAAACCAGGCTTAACAGGTATGAGTTAACCCATCTAGAGCAAGCTCTAGTCAGGGATACAGAGTACAGAGTACATGAGTACAGAGTACAGAGATAGTGCATGCACAGGTTGAGCCTTGGTTCAGAAAAGAGTTTTATTTTCACATAAAATGTATGATCATGTATGAGGTTTACAGGTACACAGAGAGTATAGCAGGCTTGCTACGGGTTCTGGCGGCCTTAAGCCGACCTGAATCCTAGCGCCGGTGACGGTCCACTTTGGGGTCGTTACACTAGTGATTTCTCTTATTATGCCAATTGATTTAGATGGTGGGAAGTATTTGTCCAAAAAGGCTTGGACCATATCATCCCAAGTAGTTATAGATCCAGGTGGCAAATAAAATAACCAATCCTTAGCATGGTCATCTAATGAAAAAGGGAAGGCTCTTAGTTTAACATGATCTTTAGAGATCCCTTGAGGTCTCATGGATGAGCAAATAATTTTAAATTCTTTTAAGTGCTTATGTGGATTTTCATTTTGCAAACCTCTAAATTTAGGGAGCTGATGAATCAAACCTGATTTTAGTTCAAAGGGAACTGTAAGAGGCGGATAGGTGATGCAAAGTGGAGCATAATCACCTATAGGAGTTGCTAACTCCCTCATGGTTCTTTCTCTTTGTGCTTGTGGCCTATTTGCTGGATTTTCTTGAATTATCTGGCCTTGGACAGCATGTCCATCATGGGAAGCAGCTGGTGCTCGAGGTTCTGCCATTGGTGTGCAACTTGGTTTCTGGAGTGCAGGACTTTTGGCGGCCGAATGTTGGTGAGTTTCGGCGGCCGAAGGTTGGGCAGAATGTTCTTCAGGCACAGAAACCTTCTTTCCAAGCCTTCTGAGAGTGCATTGAATTTTGGGATCAAAGGGCAGGGTGTCCCTATGTTCAGACCTGGTCATGAAAAAAATAAACAAACAAGTGAAATCAACTCCCCGGCAACGGCGCCAATTTTTGACAGGAGCGGTTGTCGAAGCCAGTAAAAAATAACCTTCTTGGTTACCTACAATTTACAACTGTAGACAATGGTGAAGGATCGTATCCACAGAGAATTGATTACCTATTTATTTATCTCAATCAAGACCAATAGAACTAATTGAAAGCACAAGTAAAGGCAAGTAATCAAAAGAAATAGAAACAAGTGCAAGGAAAGTAAAAAGGGGGGTTTTGAGATGATTTGATTAACAACTATTGAAAGCAATTAAAACAGCAAGTAATTAAAATAAAAGAGTAATCAATATGAGAAAAGTCTAGTTGAAGATATGGATCCACTTTGGTTGTTTGGGTTGATCATTGAAACATGGTCATCTTGATTGATTCAATAGGTTGGTTATGGGGGTGGAAGACGCTTCTCACCACCATGTCTTTCCTTATGAACAAACTGATTAGGGAACGTCCTCTAACCAATTACTAATCAACAAATTGCCAAGGAACGTCCTTGGGCCATAGGCATCAAAACAATTGCCAATTGCATGAAGAACAAGAAAGATCCAAACCCTAACTACTCACACGCATGAGATGATGTTAGATCATGCAATTCCTTGGGTTTTTACCCTAAGTGTTCTATGGACAGAATATTTCCAGCAATTACGGACTAACAAATATCCTAATCCAACAATCAATTAACTTTGCAATCAAGAATCAAGTGGCCAATTTGATCAAAACAACAAAGCAATCTTAGAATTAAGCATCAATTGCATGAATATTGAATAAAATCAAAGACAAAAGTTTCTGTTCAGATCTCACAACCTTTTAAACAACCTTAGTTTCAACCAAACTTCAACTAGAAAAAGGGTTTCAGCCACTCATGGTGTAATACCCAGCTAGACTCCGGTATCGGAATTCCTACCGTCCGGTGGAATTTCAGGTGTCAGAGACCTCTAGAAGGGTAGAACTATATTTTTATAAAATGTTTTAATGTGTTTTATGTTTTAAGCATGAAAGAAAATGAGTTTTTGCATGAAAATAGCTTTGGAGGAAAACCCAGGTTCGGCCGCTGAACATGCATGCGTTGCGGGTGTGCTTTGAGCCCTCGAAAGCATAAGTGAGGGAAGTCCAGGTTCGGCCGCCGAACATGGCATGCATGCGGAGGCACGTTCGGCCCCCGAACGTGGCCTGGCCAGCCACTATAAAAGGGTCCCTTAGCCGAAAACGGGCGAGCTTTTTCCCCATTTTCGGCCAAGGTGAGTTCTCTGCCGTCCCTCACCAATCTTTGATGTTCTTCCTCTAGATATTTCAAGATTTTCATTTGTTTTAACTTTGTTTTGAAGATTTGAGCTTTTGAGCAAAGTTTTGGAGCTTGGAGGTTCAAGAACCCAATCTCTCCAACCTCCGAGTTTTAGGTCGTCTCTCTCTCAATCTTCAAGAGGTAAGAGCCGATCTTAAGCTCATTGCATGTTTTAAGTAAGTTTTGAGTAGATCTATAGGGGTAGAATGCATGTTTAGGTTATGGTTATGTTTATGGGTTTAATGTATGTTCTTGAGCAATGTGGATGCTTGATGTGTTGTAGATGGGGTTTATGATGATTTGAGGCCCCTAGGAACATGTATGCTTGTGTTTGTGTGTTGTAGAATAGGTTTGATGCATGTTTGGAAGGTTTGGAGGCGAAATGTGCAAAAGGAGCCAAGTTTCTGCCCTTTGGCAGAAACCAGGTTCGGCAGCCGAAGGACTTTCGGCCGCCGAACATGGCTAGGGAGGCAAGCCTTTCGGCTGTCGAAGCCTGCCCCCGAAAGGAGACTTTCATCTCTGTCTGGCAGTTTTGGCCGCCGAAATTGCCACCGAACATGCACGAGTTTCGTCTCTGTCTGGGAGTTTCGGCCGCCGAAGGTGCCGCCGAACCTGCCTGACTTTCGGCTCTGGAGGGACTTTCGGCCGCCGAACCTGCCGCCGAAAGTGCCTTGTCCAGGCCTCCTTTGCATGTTTTTCTATGGTTGTTTTATGATGTTTTAGGGGGGTTTTTGGGAGTAGTTTAGAGATATGTTCTAGTATGTTTGGTCCCTCATTTGAGTCCACCTGTGTAGGTTCGGACCCAGGGAACCGAGGACCCCAGCAGTGAGTTCAGCTGCTTCGGTGTTGTCAGAGTCAGCCAGAGGTGAGTGGAACTAAACTTAATCTTTTAAATTGAGAAATTAAATGTTTTATCATGTTTCATGCATCATGATTATGCAATAGGATGATTGCATTAGTTTTCACGAATCTGCCGCATTGCATCGATTGTTGTTGATGTGGGTGAATATTGGATGACCCAATTAGTCCATGACAGGAAGACCAGGACCCCATTCTACGGCCTGGCACAGAGTAAGGAAAGACCAGGACCCCATTCTACGGCCTGGCACGGTTATGGGACTCGAAGACCAGGAGCCCAGAGGAGGCCCTAGGGCAATGGTAAGTAGTGTATGTTATGACAGGAAGACTAGGACCCCATGCTACGGCCTGACACAGAGTTAGCTTGGACTAATTGGTGACAAGTTCACCCAACCCTTATGTGAATTGTCTGTGTTATGATGCATTCCATTGGAGCATAGTGTTAATATGTTTTTTATAGCTCTACTCACTGGGCTTTTAGCTCACCCCTCTCCCTTTACCCCAGGCTTGCAGGTACAGGATAGAGCAGGAGTCCGGATAGAGTAATGAAGTTTTGGTTATGTAATAGTTTAGTGTGGACATGATAAATGATTATGATGTAATGTAAAAAAAAAAAAGAATAGTTTAGATATGTAATGAGATGATGTCTATGGATGTTAGAGGTGTGCTTGACCATAGATTGTTGTTATCCCTTTTAATACATGATCTTAGAGATTTTTATGATGTTTATGTAAACCAACTCAACACAGGTTATGTCACCCATTTGGGGGCACTGTTGAATCCCACAGAGGGATCAATGTTTATGATTATGTTATGTACAGTGCATGCACAGGTTGAGTTTGGTGTATGAATGGAAAGAAAAGTTTTAATTTTTATGTATGTTGTTGATCATGTATGGGATTATACAGGTTTACAGGTTATATGTCAGGTTTGCTACGGGTCCCGGCGGCCTTAAGCCAATCTGGATCCTAGCGCCGGTAGCGGTCCGATTTTCGGGTCGTTACAGAGTGGTATCAAAGCCCTAGGTTCATATGGTCGGACCTAGAGTGTCGGGCTCATAGATGTTATAGAAGGTCAAGCACAATAGGAAAGATCATGTCCACTAGGATAGGATGTGGAGTCCTGTCTTGTATGATGATGTGAAATGCCATGATAATATGCATGTGCATTACTGATATGCTATGATATGTGATGCATGTGATGTGGGCTCATGTGTTCCCACATGAACCATATGGCGCTAATGTTTGTTTGTTATGTGCGGTTTTTTAGAAAACAAGATGAGAGGAACTCGTCGATCTGCACGATTGACTGGAGTGCCACCTGAGGATGAGGGCACGAGCGCCCGTCCTCCAGCATTGCCTAGGGCAATGTCTAGTAGGTCTAACAGAGAAAGAGCAGCAAGAGACCCTAGAAGGTCTCTGGATCTGGGTAGAAGCAGATCAGTGAGGGGAACAGTTCAGGGAGGAATGTCAGAGGGCATGGGGGAAGATATGGATGTAGAGCAGAGAAGGGATGGCAGTTTGGGAGTTAGCATGTCAGAGGAAGGTATGGGAGAGTCCCAAGGAGGCACTCAGGCCTCGGGATTTGTTCAGCCACCCCACTACCCACACTTCTCACACCATCTCGGGTATTCGATGGGAGGTACATCGGATTACCCTAGCTTCACCCCTTATCCCACACAGATGCCATACCCACCTTACTACCCACCATACTCACAATACCCAATGTATCCACCTCCACCCTACTATCCAAATCCAGCAAACCTTACCTCAGAAAATGTTGCACCCTCTCCACCACCTCCAGAATCAGCAGCCCCAGTTGCTCAACCATCTAGACCTAGCTCAGCCAGTGGGAGCAAGGTTAAGATGACTGACTACATGAAACTGGGTGCTCCTCAGTATGAAAAAGGGGATGACCCGTTTGTGTATCTTGAAAGGGTTAAGGTGATTACAGATGAGATTGGGGCTGATGACAGTAGAGCCATACAGATGGCTGGGTTCACGCTTAAGTGCAAGAAGGCACGAGAGTGGTTCAAGAATTATGTGAACCCGAGAGTGGACAGCATGTCTTGGGAGGAGTTTGCAAACGAGTTTGCAGGATGGGCTTTTCCCGATAGTTCAAGAGAGCTGAAGATGATAGAGTTCGAGCAGTTGAGGCAGACGGATGAAATGAGTGTAAAGGAGTACACTGACAGATTCTTGGAGCTGTTGCCTTTTGCTGGGCAGAGTCTGGATACAGATTCAAAGAGGTCAAGGAGGTATGTCATGAAACTTCATTCCAGGTATTCCTCCTTGATTCAGTCCGTGGACAGGGAGAGCTTCCATGCCATAGTAGATATGGCCAGGAAAATGGAGGCCAGTGCCATCGTTCAGGGGACAGTTAAGCAGACAGTGGCACAGTCTTCTGGTTCTAAAACTCCGGGTGGGGGAAGGTTAGATCCCTCTACCCTGAGTGCAGCAGCTTCAGGCAGCAAGAGATGGGGTAAGCCCAAGGGTAAGAAGAACAAGTTCTGGAACAAGGTTAAGTCTAGTCTGGGATTTGGAAGTGGCTCAAGCTCTGGTGCGGATAATGCAGTTTGTGCGAGGTGTGGTAGGCCACACAAGGGAGTATGTCGGTTTGGGACGAACGCCTGCTTCAGATGTGGTCAGGAGGGGCACATGGCTCGAGAATGTCCAAGAGCAGTCCCGATGGCTCAGTCCCAGCAGACAGCTTCAGGCAGTGTAGCGCAACCAGCAGCTCCAGCCATGACTCAGGCCAGTGGCAGAGGCAAAGGGAGAGGGGCAGCCTCTTCTTCAGCGGGTTTCAGAGGTGAAGGTCCATCAGCTCCAGCACGGATCTTCACGATGACACAGCAGGAGGCAGATGCATCTAACACCGTGGTGGCAGGTAACTTAGTCATTGGTTGTTCAGATGTGTATGCCTTGATGGACCCTGGTGCATCTCATTCTTTTATTGCTCCGAGAGCCGTCCAGAGGTTAGGGTTGATGATCTCTGAGTTAGAGTGTCCTCTCTGGGTCAGTGGACCCAAGTGTGATCCATCAGTGGCAGAGTCAGTCTGCCAGTGTAGTCCTGTGTTTGTTGAGGGAAGATGCTTGTCCACCGACCTAGTGGTTCTAGATTTGACAGATTTTGACGTCATTCTAGGGATGGACTGGTTATCTACCCATAGTGCTACCTTGGACTGCAGGGACAAGGTAGTAAGGTTCAGAAGTCAGGATGGGTCAGAGCTCGTCTTCAGGGGAGACATGAGGGGTACACCTAGAGGTCTGATATCAGCTCTTCAGGCTCGTAGGTTGCTTAGGAGGGGATGTCAGGGGTATTTGGCTCATGTGAGAGAGCTTAACAGTCAGGTTAGAGAGCCCGCCTCGGTGCCAGTGGCTAGAGAGTTTTTGGATGTGTTCCCAGACGAGCTGCCAGGTTTACCACCTGCTTGGGAGATAGAGTTCGAGATAGAACTGATGCCTGGAACCCGACCGATCTCTATCCCTCCTTACCGGATGGCACCAGCAGAATTGAAAGAGTTGAAAGAGCAATTACAAGAGCTGGTAGACAAGGGCTTCATCCGACCGAGTACCTCACCCTGGGGTGCTCCAGTTTTGTTTGTGAGAAAGAAGGATTGATCCCTCAGACTTTGTATCGACTACAGGCAGTTGAACAAAGTCACTACCAAGAATAGGTACCCTTTGCCAAGGATCGATGATCTATTCGAACAGCTAGCAGGAGCAGGTTGTTTCTCTAAAATAGATCTGAGATCGGGGTACCATCAGCTGAGGATCAGAGAAGAAGACGTACCAAAGACAGCTTTCAGGACCAGATATGGGCATTTTGAGTTCCTTGTGATGCCGTTCGGGTTAACCAACGCCTCTGCAGCATTCATGGACCTCATGAACAGAGTGTTTAGCCAATACCTGGATCACTTCGTTATTGTCTTCATAGATGATATCTTGGTGTATTCCAGGAATGCAGAGGAGCATGCCCATCATCTGAGGTTGGTTCTGCAGACCTTGAGGGAGCATGGCTTGTATGCCAAGTTCTCTAAGTGTGAGTTCTGGCTGAGGAGCATTTCATTCTTGGGGCATGTAGTGTCAGAGAATGGGATAGAGGTAGACCCCAAGAAGGTAGAAGCTGTGGCTAACTGGCCTAGACCCACTTCAGTGACAGAGATCAGGAGTTTCTTGGGTTTGGTAGGTTACTACCGGAGGTTTGTTCAAGACTTCTTGAAAATTGCAGCTCCTCTGACCAGGTTAACCAGGAAGAATAAGAAGTTTGTGTGGACCGACTAGTGCGAAGAGAGTTTTGAAGAGCTTAAGAAGAGGTTGACTTCAGCACCAGTGCTAGCTCTGCCAGCTAGCAACGAGGACTTCACAGTGTTCTGTGATGCATCCCGAGTGGGATTGGGTTGTGTGCTAATGCAGAATGAAAGGGTGATTGCTTATGCTTCTAGGCAGCTAAAGAAGCATGAGTTGAATTACCCCACACATGACCTAGAAATGGCAGCAGTTATCTTTGCACTCAAGATGTGGAGGCACTACCTTTATGGGGTTAAATGTGAGATCTTCACAGATCATAAAAGCCTACAATACATCCTGAGTCAAAGAGATTTGAACTTGAGACAGAGAAGATGGGTAGAGCTGCTGAGTGACTATGATTGCAAGATTCAGTACCATCCAGGTAAGGCGAATGTTGTGGCAGACGCCCTAAGCCGGAAGTCACTAGGCAGTCTATCCCACATCACGGCAGAGAGGAGACCAGTGGTGAAGGAGTTTTACAAGCTCGTTGATGAAGGTCTACAGTTGGAGTTGTCTGGTACAGGTGCTTTGGTTGCTCAGATGAAAGTGACACCCGTGTTTCTGGAGCAGGTGGCTCAGAAACAGTATGAGGACCCGGAGTTAGTGAAGATTGCCAGGACTGTTCAGTCAGGCAAGGACAGTGAGTTCCGATTTGACAGTAAGGGGATCCTCCGCTATGGGAGTCGATTGTGTGTACCAGATGACATAGGGCTAAAAGGAGGCATTATGAGAGAGGCTCATAATGCAAGATACAACATTCACCCCGGAGCCACCAAGATGTATCAAAATCTGAAGAAAGTTTATTGGTGGCCAGCTATGAAGAGAGAAGTGGCACAGTTTGTATCAGCCTGCGAAGTGTGTCAGAGGGTGAAGCTGGAACATCAGAAGCCGGCTGGAATGCTTAACCCGCTACCTATTCCAGAGTGGAAATGGGAGAATATAGCTATGGACTTCGTAGTGGGGTTACCGGCGACGTCCAACAGATTGGACTCCATATGGGTGATTGTGGACAGACTCACCAAATCTGCTCACTTCGTCCCTGTCAGGAGTGGCTATTCTATGGACAAGTTGGCACAGGTGTATGTTGATGAGATCGTAAGGCTGCATAGGGTTCCTGTTTCGATAGTGTCAGATAGAGGACCCCAGTTCACCTCCAGGTTTTGGCGAAGTCTGCAGGATGCCATGGGTACCAGGTTGGATTTTAGCACTGCTTTCCATCCTCAGACAGACGGACAATCAGAGAGGACCATCCAGACGATAGAGGATATGCTTAGAATGTGTGTGCTGGATTTTGGTGGTTCTTGGAGGCAGCATCTACCTTTGGTGGAGTTTGCCTACAATAATAGCCATCATGCTAGCATCGGGATGGCTCCATATGAAGCTTTATATGGAAGGAAGTGCAGATCACCTGTTTGCTGGGAAGAAGTTGGAGAAAAGGCCTTGGCAGGGCCTGAGCTAGTAGAGATCACCAGCAGGGTGGTACCCTTAATCAAAGAAAGAATCAAGACTGCTGCAAGCAGACAGAAGAGTTATGCAGACATCCGCAGAAGACTAGTAGAGTTTCAGGAGGGGGATCTGGTATTGCTCAAGGTGTCTCCTATGAAAGGAGTGGTTCGCTTTGGAAAGAAAGGTAAACTGGCTCCACGGTACATCGGACCCTTTGAAGTCTTGCAAAAGATTGGGAATGTATCGTACAAGCTGGATTTACTTGCTTCAATGGAACGAATCCATCCGGTTTTCCATATTTCTATGTTGAGAAAGTTCGTGTCAGATCCGGGCAAGGTTCTTACTGAGCCTGATGTGCAGATCCAAGAAGATCTCACCTATGTGGAACAGCTAGTACGGATCCTAGACACCCAGATCAGAAAGCTAAGGAACAAGGAAATCCCGATGGTGAAAGTCCTTCGGAACCACCACAATCTGGAAGAGTGCACTTGGGAGACACAGGAGTCTATGCTCCGGCAATATCCTCATCTCTTTTAAGGTTAGTCTCTATGTGTTTTATGTGTATGTTGTGATGACTCTATGCATGTGCTAGTTGAGGAACATTCGGGGACGAATGTTCTTAAGGGGGGGAGAATGTAATACCCGGCTAGACTCCGGTATTGGAATTCCTACCGTCCGGTGGAATTTCGGGTGTCGGAGACCTCTAGAAGGGTAGAACCATGTTTTTATAAAATGTTTTAATGTGTTTTATGTTTTAAGCATGAAAGAAAATGAGTTTTTTCATGAAAATAGCTTTGGAGGAAAACCCAGGTTCGGCCGTCGAACCTCAAGTTCGGCCGCCGAACATGCATGCGTTGCGGGTGTGCTTTAGGCCCCCGAAAGCATAAGTGAGGGAAGTCCAGGTTCGGCCGCCGAACCTCAAGTTCGGCCGCCGAACATGGCATGCATGCGAAGGCACGTTCGGCCCCCGAACGTGGCCTGGCCAGCCACTATAAAAGGGTCCCTTAGCCGAAAACGGGCGAGCTTTTTCCCCATTTTCGGCCAAGGTGAGTTCTCCGCCGTCGCTCACCAATCTTTGATGTTCTTCCACTAGATCTTTCAAGATTTTCATTTGTTTTAACTTTGTTTTGAAGATTTGAGCTTTTGAGCAAAGTTTTGGAGCTTGGAGGTTCAAGAACCCAATCTCTCCCACCTCCGAGTTTTAGGTCGCCTCTCTCTCGATCTTCAAGAGGTAAGAGCCGATCTTAAGCTCATTGCATGTTTTAAGTAAGTTTTAAGTAGATCTATGGGGGTAGAATGCATGTTTAGGTTATGGTTATGTTTATGGGTTTAATGTATGTTCTTGAGCAATGTGGATGCTTGATGTTTTGTAGATTGGGTTTATGATGATTTGAGGCCCCTAGGAACATGTGTGCTTGTGTTTGTGTGTTGTAGAATAGGTTTGATGCATGTTTGGAAGGTTTGGAGGCGAAATGTGCAAAAGGAGCCAAGTTTCTGCCCTTTGGCAGAAACCAGGTTCGGCAGCCGAAGGACTTTCGGCCGCCGAACATGGCTGGGGAGGCAAGCCTTTCGGCTGCCGAAGCCTGCCCCCGAAAGGAGACTTTCGTCTCTGTCTGGCAGTTTCGGCCGCCGAAAGTGCCGCCGAACATGCACGAGTTTCGTCTCTGTCTGGGAGTTTCGGCCGCCGAAGGTGCTGCCGAACCTGCCTGACTTTCGGCTCTGGAGGGACTTTCGGCCGCCGAACCTGCCGCCGAAAGTGCCCTGTCCAGGCCTCCTTTGCATGTTTTTCTATGGTTGTTTTATGATGTTTTAGGGGGTTTTTGAGAGTAGTTTAGAGATATGTTCTAGTATGTTTGGTCCCTCATTTGAGTCCACCTGTGTAGGTTCGGACCCGAGGAACCGAGGACCCCAGCAGTGAGTTCAGCTGCTTCGGTGTTGTCAGAGTCAGCCAGAGGCGAGTGGAACTAAACTTAATCTTTTAAATTGAGAAATTAAATGTTTTATCATGTTTCATGCATCATGATTATGCAATAGGATGATTGCATTAGTTTTCACGAATCTGCCACATTGCATCTATTGTTGTTGATGTGGGTGAATATTGGATGACCCAATTAGTCCATGACAGGAAGACCAAGACCCCATTCTACGGCCTGGCACAGAGTAAGGAAAGACCAGGACCCCATTCTACGGCCTGGCACGGTTATGGGACTCGAAGACCAGGAGCCCAGAGGAGGCCCTGGGGCAATGGTAAGTAATGTATGTTATGACAGGAAGACCAGGACCCCATGCTACGGCCTGGCACAGAGTTAGCTTGGACTAATTGGTGACAAGTTCACCCAACCCTTATGTGAATTGTCTGTGTTATGATGCATTCCATTGGAGCATAGTGTTAATATGTTTTTTATAGCTCTACTCACTGGGCTTTTAGCTCACCCCTCTCCCTTTACCCTAGGCTTGCAGGTACAGGATAGAGTAGGAGTCCGAATAGAGTAATGAAGTTTTGGTTATGTAATAGTTTAGTGTGGACATGATAAATGATTATGATGTAATGTAAAAAAAAAAAAAGAATAGTTTAGATATGTAATGAGATGATGTTTATGGATGTTAGAGGTGTGCTTGACCATAGATTGTTGTTATCCCTTTTCATACATGATCTTAGAGATTTTTATGATGTTTATGTAAACCAACTCTGTAATACCCGGCTGGAGTCCGGCATCGGAATTCTGCTTTCTGGTGGGATCCGGGATGTCGGACGTCTCTAGAAAGGTTCGATTTATGTTTTTCTAAAATGTTTTGATATGTTCATCAAGTTTGAAAGCATATGAAATGAGTTTTTGAGTGAAAGGAACCAAGGCAGAAAAGCCAAGTTCGGCCGTCGAAGTTGAAGTTCGGCCGCCGAAGTTGAGGTTCGGCCGCCGAACATGCATGGCTTTCGGTTTCACGTGTGGCCGCCGAAGGTGGTCTGGCCAGCCACCTATAAATGGCCCTCAGTCGGTTGAAAGGATAAACATCACCGTTTTCTTTCACTTGCTGAGGTGAGACTCTGTCCTTTGTGAGTATTCTTTCATGTTTTCATCCAATCTTGCAAAGATTTGATTAGGTTTTATGTTATTTTGAAGGTTTTAAGCTAAAAACTCAAAGTTGTGAAGTTTGGAGAGTTTGAAGGAGAGTTGCTCCAAAACTCCACGTTAGGATCGTTCATCTTCTTGGTTTCAAGAGGTAAGTGAAGATCCTGAGCTTGTTTTTATGTTTTCTGAAGGTTTTATGTGGTTTTGGGGGAGAGTTGCATGAATAGGGTTATTTGTGAGGTTTTGATGATTTTATGAGCCAATGGGGTTTTAAGGTAGTTTCTGACCCCTTTGAGCATATACATGAGTGTATGCAAGTGGAGGAAGTGAGGTGTTTGAGTTGGAGTGAGTTTTGTGCATTGGGCGAGAGGCAGGGCAAGTTTCTGCCCTGCTGATGAACTCAGGTTCAGCAGCTGAAGGTACATTCGGCCGCCGAACCCCTGAGGAGGTGAGAGGAGGTGGCTTCGGCTGCCCAAGCTTGCCCCCGATCTTTTGGACTTTCGGCTCTGGAGGGGAGTTCTGCTGCCGAAGGTGCCGCCGAAGGTTAGAGACTTTCGTCTCTGGAGTGCCTTTCAGCCTCCGAAACTTGCCCCCGAAAGGGTTCGGCTGCCGAAAGTAGAGATTCGGCCGCCGAAGGTGCTTGAGTTTCGTCTCTGGAGAGGACTTTCGGCCGCCGAACCTGCCGCCGAAAGTGTCCTGTCCAGCTTTCCTTTGCATGCTTTGCATGGATGTTAGAGTGAGTTTCAGGGGATTCTTGGGGGGTTTCATAGAGTTGTTCTAGCACTAGTTTGGTCCCTCATTTGAGTCCATCTGTATAGTTACAGACCCGAGGAACCAGAGAGAGCAGCAGTGAGTACTGCTCCAGAGTTTTCAGAGCCTGCAGAGTCAGTCCAGTTAGCCAGAGGTGAGTGGAACTAACCTTAATACTTTTAATTGAAACATAAACTGCTTTCAGCATAGTTCATGCATTATGAGTATACAGCAGGTTGTTTGCATTAGACTCCACGAGTATGTTGCATTGCATCGTTATTTGTTGATGTAGGTGAATGCTGAATGATCCAATAGTCTCTGAGAGAAGTCCAGGAGCCTTTGACTACGCCCTGGCAGGTATAGAGAAGTCTAGGAGCCTTTGACTACGCCCTGGTAGGTATATAGTAAAGTCCAGGAGCCTTTGACTACGCCCTGGCAATGGTAAGTACAGAGGTGTTATATACACATATACATATATGACAGGAAGACCAGGTGCTCGATTCTACGCCCTGGCACGGCAGAGTTACCGGGACTATGTGGTGACAGGTTTACCCTTTATGTGGATTGTTTGTGATATGGTGCATTCCATGAGATCATATTTTAATGAGATGTTTTACTGTTCTACTCACTGGGCTATAGAGCTCATCCCACTCCCTTAACCCCAGTTTTGCAGGTTCAGTGTACAGTATACAGAGGAGATCCACAGAGTACAGAAAGAGTAACGAGATGTGTAATAGCTTAGAGTGGACATGTAATATTCAAGAGACGTAATAGTTGTGTATAACGTTAGCAATGTGCTTGACTTAGTGATGTTTGTTATGTACATGATCTGTATATTTCTATATGTTTTACTGTATGTGAAAAACCAGGCTTAACAGGTATGAGTTAACCCATCTAGAGCAAGCTCTAGTCAGGGGTACAGAGTACAGAGTACAGAGATAGTGCATGCACAGGTTAAGCCTTAGTTCAGAAAAGAGTTTTTATTTTCATAGAAAATGTATGATCATGTATGAGTTTTACAGGTACACAGAGAGTATAGCAGGCTTGCTACGGGTTCTGGCGGCCTTAAGCCGACCTGAATCCTAGCGCCGGTGACGGTCCATTTTGGGGTCGTTACAAACTCAACACAGGTTATGTCACCCATTTGAGGGCACTGTTGAATCCCACAGAGGAATCAATGTTTATGATTATGTTATGTACAGTGCATGCACAGGTTGAGTTTGGTGTATGAATGGAAAGAAAAGTTTTAATTTTTATGTATGTTGTTGATCATGTATGGGATTATACAGGTTTACAGGTTATATGTCAGGCTTGCTACGGGTCCTGGCGGCCTTAAGCCGATCTGGATCCTAGCGCCGCTAGCGGTCCGATTTTCGGGTCGTTACACATGGCTGAATTAAAACAGAAAATAAAAGAGAAGAAAGCAAAAGATGAAGAACTAAGGTGGAGAGAGAGGCTTGGAGCCTTGCCGAAAATTGGGAGGATGAAAAGCTGTCTTCTTGTCTTCTTGGGGCCTTTAAATAGGTCTTGAGAGGCTGCCTAGGGTTTCATGGAAGTCCAGGAGGCTTTTAGAGGCTATCCAAAGTGTCCTTGGTGTTGCATGTGCCTTGTTTGTGCATGTATGAAGGCAAAAACGAGTTGCATGTGATGGAAGGCAAGTGGGGGCACTTTGGTCTTTTTCCTTGCTGCCCAAGGTCTCCAAGATGTTGCCTAAAGAGTTAAGAGGCTGCCCATGCACTACTAAGGAAGGTAGAGACTCCTTTTGAATTTTGAATGTGCATAGCACTAAGTAGGAAGCATGTGATCTTTGGATTTTCTTTCCTTAATAAGGGGGATCTTGAAATCCAATAATTGAATGTGAATATTGAAGATTTGGATCTCAAGATATTTCCCTTATATGGCTCCTCAAATATGGCAACTTTGGATATGGCTTCTTGAACAAGGAAAGAGTGCAATAGAGCGCATTTTCGGCTGCCTAAGTTGAGTTTCGGAGGCTGGACTTGCGTCTGTGTTCTGAAGGTTCGGCGGCCGAACATAGAGATTCGGCGGCCGAAGGTAGTGGACTTTCGTCTCTGTCTGCATGGTTCGGCGGCCGAAGGTGCCGCCGAAGGTGACTGATTTTTGGCTTCCGAAAGTTGCATCCGAAGGTTGCTTCTCTAGTTTTGGCTTCTTTTGGCATTTTTAAGAGCATTTTCTCCAAATTATTTCCTCACACCTAATACTTGCAAAACATGATTAAAACCGCAAAATTAGGTAAAATAGGTGCAAATAAACATCAATAAGATCATGAAAATATGGACTAAAATATGCTCTATTAATATTTTTGTGATATTAGAATTCTTTTGGAGAACTTAGCTCTCTGTAGTGTTACTATTATTATTTTGATTATTTTAGAATATTGTGAACTGTAAGAGTGAGCTAAACTCTCCAAATTCTTGAAATTTATTCACATGTAGCTCAGGTGAGTTTTCTTCCCGTTAGTATGTCTAGTTTATAGTGAAATTCTATATATTTAATTTCTTAATTTTGGGCATTTTTTATGGTATTATTTATAAAATCAGAGATAACAGGTGTATCTTAAGGGTTTTGGGAGCTTTAGGCTGGTTTAAGTCCTAGTACTAGTACGGCCCAAAATTGAGTCGTAACAAATACTTTCTCTAATAATTTTAGAGAACTAATTTTTCTTTTGTAAGATATAGTGGTAACCAAGTAGTCAAATCTCTTAGCACAAAATTCATTCATCATTCTTCCCTTAGATTTATTATGCATAATTGAACTCTGCATCTCATAGTAAAAAAAAAAACAAAAAAAAAAAAAGACATTTAATGTAACGACCCGAAAATCGGACCGCTACCAGCGCTAGGATCCAGATCGGCTTAAGGCCGCCGGGACCTGTAGCAAGCCTGACATACAACCTGTAAACCTGTTTAATCCCATACATGATCAACATATACATAAAAATTTGAACTTTTCTCATTCAATTACCAAACTCAACCTGTGCATGCATAAAATCATAACTATAATCATTAACCCCACATTGGAATCCTCATCAATGCTCTAATGGGGTAACATTCATACATTAAGTTTGGTTTACATAAAACATTCATAAATCATTACTTTGGAGAGATCATGTATCAAAAGGGATAACCATACAAACTAGGGTCAAGCACATTCTAATCCTCAATAACATCATTTCATTACATAACTATTCAATACAATACATTTCAATAACCGTCATGTCCACCACTAGCTATTACATAAACAAGACTTTACTCTAGCTGACCTCCTGGTCTAACCCGTACCTGCATACCTGGGGAATTAGGGAAAAGATGTGAGCTACTAGAGCCCAGTGGGCAAAATAGTAATACATTTAAATCATATATTAAATTTTTATGCTTGCATGGAATGCAACACATCACAAACAAATCACATCAAGGATGGTGTTGTCACCTATAGTCCTCTACATTCCAAAGTACCGGGACGTAGAATGGGTCAACCGGTCTTTCTCTTAAACATAACATAACATAACATTCCAAGATGCCGGGACGTAGAATGGGTCAACCGCGGTCTTTCTCTTACATAGTGCCGGGACGTAGAATGGGTCAACCGGACTTCCATACCATACCATACCGTATCATATCACATCGCATCATATCGAGGACTAAGGATCATCCAACATCCATCCACATCCATCATAGAATTATGCAATGCAGCATATTCGTGAATTCTAATGCAAACAACCTAGGATATCACATGGCATTCATGATGTATGAACATGCTCAAACTTAATAATTTATTTGCTTTAAAACATAAAGATTTATTCTATTCACCTCTGGCTAGCTCTGAAAATATCCTGGAGCAGCTGACTCACTGCTGGGGTCCTCGGTTCCTCGGGTCCGAACCTACACAGTTGGACTCAAATGAGTGACCAAACAAACTAGAACATGACTCTAAAATACCCCCCAAAGACCCCCTAAAAACACCTCAAAATAATCAAAGAATTCATGCAAAAGAGGGCTGAGCAGGGCACTTTCGGCGGCAGGTTCGGCGGCCGAAAGTCCTTCCAGAGCCGAAAGTCATGCACCTTCGGCGGCCGAAGGTTCTCTCCAGAGGCGAAACTCATGCATGTTCGGCGGCACCTTCGGCGGCGGAAAGTCCCCTCTAGAGACGAAAGTCCATTTTCGGGGGCAGGCTTCGGCAGCCGAAAGGCTAGCCTTCACAGGCATGTTCGGCTGCCGAAAGTTCCTTCGGCTGCCGAACCTGGTTTCTCCCAAATGGCAGAAACTCGGCTCCAACATGCACAAATGCCTCTCAACCTTTCAATCAAGCATACAACTCAACCAAAACATGCATAGAAACATACATAAGCTCCTAGGGGCTTCAAACTATCCTAAACCCCAACTACAACACATAGCAACAACACATCAACTCACATTGTCCACAAGTTCACATAAAACCTAACCATGCTCATCTAACCTGAACATGCCTTTCTACCCCATGAATCAACTTAAAATTTACTTAAAATATAAAATGAGTTCAAGATCGGCTCTTACCTCTTGAAGATCGAGAGAGAGACAACTTAAACTTGGAGAACTAAGGAAAAGAGCTCCTGAGTCTTCCAAGCCTCAAAACTTGTTCAAATGCTCAAAAATCTTCAAAATAAAGTAAAATCTCATGAAAATCATGAAAGATCTGAAGGAAGAAGCTAAAAATCGAAGAGGGGCAGCGGAGAGCTCACCTTGGTCGAAAATGGGGAGAAAAGCTCGCTCGTTCGGACATGGGGACCCCTTTATAGGTGGCTGGCCAGGCCACTTTCGGGGGCCTAACGTGCCTCCGCATGCATGCCATGTTCGGCGGCCGAACATAAGGTTCGGCGGCCGAACCTGGACTTCCCTCACTTATGCTTTCGGGGGCCTAAGGCACACCCGAAGTGCATGCACGTTCGGCGGCCGAACCTGGGTCTTCCTCCAAGATTATTTTTCATGCAAAAACTCATTTCTTACTTGATTAAAACCATAAAATACATTAAAAAATTTTATGAAAACATGGTTTCACCCTTCTAGAGGTTTCCGACATCCGAGATTTCACCGGACGGTAGGAATTTCGATACCGGAGTCTAGCAGGGTATTACATTTAAGCTCTTAAGAATAGAGCCTACTAATTGTTTAAGCTGAAAAGGTTAAATAAACCATTTTATTTTAGCAAAATTTTAATAACTTTACCCCTATTTCTCCATGGACTTAGAAGTTATTTCCCTATATTAAACCATTTAGTTCAATAGTTTTATTTTATACACTATAAAGATTGACCCTTATATGGTTAAATTAACTTTTATTTTAATTTTTCTTTTCGCTTGCAACACTACAAAAAACTTTTGAATTATCAACGAAATTTTCCGTTGGTAATCCTATAAAAATCTGTTGATAAATGAATTATCAACAGATTATTAATGGATTACGATCCGTTGTTAAAACGCTCCTTGATAAATTTTTACTAATGGCTTTCAAGTCCGTTAGTGTAACGACCCGGGAACCGGACCGCCACCGGCGCTAGGATCCAGATCGGCTTAAGGCCGCCGGGACCCGTAGCAAGCCAAACATACATACTATTACCTGGTCAAATCCCATACATGATTAAAACTTAACCATAAAAACATGAAAACTGAACATCTGTTGAACCCAAATCTGACCTGTGCATGTATCCTGACATGAAACATACATCATAAAATCATAAAATCATAAAACCTCCACCTCTGGAGTCCTCATCATATACTCCAATGGGGTAACATTACATGCCTCAAGTTTGGTTCTCAACTCAACATAATAACATAAACATAACCATGCATTAACAGGGACTAACCAGTCTATAGGGCCAAGCACAACTAATCCATAGACACAACTTTACTTAACATTACATTATCTTACATGAATTTATAATACATGTCCACTCTAACATACTAAACATAAACATAATCTAAGCTATTACAACATGCATATCTTAACCTTGACTTTACCCTGCAGCCTCTGGACTCTGACTTAAACCTGCAACACTGGGGTTAGGGGAAAGGGGTGAGCTAAAAAGCCCAGTGAGTAGAAACAGAAAAAAACCATTCATTAATTACATGCTTTCATGAAATGCGTCATAACACAAGTAAATCACATAACTTTCTCTGGTCCGTCTCGGGGTTCATGCAGATAACTATTCCCCACGGAGTGTTTTCTGAGAGTACTCTTGAATTGCTAGCATCTTTACTCTCAAGGATCGGACATGACCCCAAAAATCCCTCTGTCGGTGCCCGGCTCCCCAAAGAAGCTCACAGGACTAACATAGACATAACATGGTGTCTGGTCCACAGAGAGCTCACATGGACTTTCCTACAGGTACTCGTCCGGCTCTCAAAGGACTTAGACAAGACTCAATGACAGATATGGGCTATTGGAGTCGCCTTGGTCCAAACCTACCTCAGCATCAACATGAAATAATGCAATGCAACATATTCGTGAACTAGTGCAATCAACCTACTATACATAATCATGATGCATGCTCATGCTTTAGGCCTTAGAATTTCTTAAAATAAAACATTAAGTTTAGTTCTACTCACCTCCTGGCCGACGCCGACTGACTCTGCACCTGCTAGCACTAATGGCCTCCTCGGTCTCTCGGGTCCGATCCTACACAGGTGGACTCGAATGAGGTGCCAAACATACTCTAACAACTCATAAACATACCCCCAAAAACCCCTCTAAACATCACTTAAACATGCATGGAAAACACCCAAGAAAAAGGCTGGACAGAGCACTTTCGGCGGCACCTTCGGCGGCCGAAAGTCCCCTCCAGAGACGAAACTCGGGCAGGTTCGGCGGCACCTTCGGCGGCCGAAAGTCCCAGACAGAACCGAAACTCCACTTTCGGGGGCAGGCTTCGGCAGCCGAAACTGCCTTCACAAGAGGGTTCGGCGGCCGAAAGTCACTTCGGCGGCCGAACCTGAGCTTCTGCCAAAGGGCAGAAACTCGGCTCCTCATGCACATTTGCTTCCCAACACCTCAAATCATGCATAAACTTGTTTCTACACATGCATACACATCATACATCACACCTAGGGGTCTCAAACTATAATATACCCCAACTACAACACTTCAAACAACACATTTCCAACATACATTGTTCAAATCATAACATAAACCCATAAACCTATTCATGAACTAAACATGCCTTTAACCCCCCATAGATCTTCATAAAACTTATTTAAAACATAAAAAGAGTTCAAGATCGACCCTTACCTCTTGAAGATCGAGAGGAAGACGACCTAAACTCGGGGGTTGGAGAGATTTGGTTCTTGAACCTCCAAGCTCCAAAAACCTTGCTCAAAAGCTCAAATCTTTCAAAACCAAGTTGAAACTCGTTAAATCTTACAAGATTTGAGGAGAAATCGTTAAAAATGAACCAAGGGAGAGTAGGGACTCACCGTGGCCGAAAATGGGGAGAAAACTCCCTGTTTCGGTCATGGCGTCCATTTATAGGGCTGGCCAAAAACACCTTCGGAGGCCGAACGTGCCTCCAAAACTCATGCAAGTTCAGCGGCCGAACATGGAGATTCGGCGGCCGAACCTGGTTTCTGCCCAACTCAACTTTCGGAGGCCAAAGGCACACCCGAAACCAAACCATGTTCGGCGGCCGAACATCACTTTCGGCGGCCGAACCTGGCAGACTCCTCCTTGGTCTTTTCTCTTCAAAACTCAATTCTTTTTCAATTAAAACCATTGAAATCATTATAAAAACATTTACAAAATACATTTTACCCTTCTAGAGAGATCCAACACCCTAGATTCCGCCGGAGGGCAGGAATTACGATGCCGGATTCTAGCCGGGTATTACACTAACCGAGTTTCCATTATTATTACTAACGGATTTTAAATCCGTTAGTAAATTGACAAAAACATAATTTATTAACAGATTTTAAATCTATTGATAAATCCGTTAGTAAATTACAAATAATTTTAAAATAATTATTATTTCTATTAAATAATAAATTTTATTATTAATATTATTTTTTATTAATTCAATAAGATTTAAAGTTATATTATTATTGTTACAAAGTTTTTAATTTATGTCCAATATTTATTAGAAATATATAGAAAGTTGAAAGAAAAAAGTAAATGGGATAAAATGATAAAAAAAAAAGAGAGAAAAAAAGAGAAAAAGAAAAAAAATAATAGAAAAATAAAAATTATGAAAAAAGAAAGAATGAGAGTAGAGTAAAAAGATGATTAGAAAAATGAGAAAAAAAAAAGAGAAAATGATAGAAGAAAATAATATGAGAGGAAATAATATGAAGGATAATTATAGAGAAAATGAAGAATAAGAGAAGAAATGGAAGAAAATAATGAAAAAGAAAATGGAGAAAGTGAAATGAAATTTATAGAGCAAAATAAAGAAAATTATAAAAGAGGGAAGAGAATGAGATAAAAAAGGATAAGAGATGGAAGAAAAATAATAGAAAAAAATAAGACAAGAAAGTGAAATGAAAGAAAATAATAGAAAAAGAAAGAAAATTAGAGAAAGGGAAAGAAAATGGAATAAATAAAAATGATAAAATGAAGGAATGATAAAAGGAGAAGAGGTGGTGTTATATTTATAAAAGCAGATTACTAACGAATTTACTAGCATATTTGAATCCGTTACTAAATTTTTCAAAAAAAAAAGACTTTTTTCCCTCAAATAATTACAAACGGATTTGAAATCCGTTAATAAATCCGTTGGTAATTGAAAAATGTGGATTTTTAAAAAAATAATGCGAAAATTTTATGCGGATGTTATTTTAAATTTACCAATAGATTTACTAACGGATAGTATCCATTGGTAAATTTAAAACTTTTTTACTTACTAATTTAATGATAAAATTTAGTAACGGATTTTTAAATCCGTTAATAATTTTTTGAACACATTACTAACGGATTTAGAGTCCGTTAGTAATTTAAATATTTTTTGAAATTTATTAATAGATTAAAATCCGTTAGTGAATTAGTAACGAAATTACTTTCAATACTAATTATTTTATATATTTATAAATTACCAACATATTTTGAAATCCGTTAGTAATACTAATAGATTACCAATGTATTTGAAATTCGTTAATAAATTTTTACACAAAATTTTTTATATTAAAATTTACCAACAAATTTTTAAATTTATTAGTAAATCCGTTAAAATTACCAATAGATGAAAATCTGTTAATAAAATCCGTTGGTAAATCGAAACTTTCTTATACATGCATGTAAATAAAATAAAGTTCTTTAAGAAATTTATATTGCTGCGCTCTTCTAATATATATTTTTTCTTATTTCTTTAATGTCTTCTTTTGAAAGAAATCTGAAAATAATCTTATTTTTTCTTTTGTCATTTATTTGTGTGTCATTAGAATTATTTTCGAGCTAAATCGTAAGTATATCCGATAGACTTGTTATTAGTGATTTAATTAGAGTCTTACTGATAAATTATTTTATGAAATATTTTAATTTTAGCATTAATTTTAAAAATTAATAAAAAAAATAATATTGGATCAGAATGAAGCTGCGTTGTGATTGACAAATCTTGCAAGACAGAGAAAGTGAGGTGGTGGGTGCCCATGACAGCCACTCCAACCTCAAGTCAGTAATCTGGAAAATGAGATGAATATGGAATTTGTGAGTATTTGTGTTTAAGATCATTCTCTTTTTATATTGTAAGAAGATGAGATAAATAAAATATTTTCTAATAACCCAGCGGTGATGTGGCCGGCAATTTAATTAGGGATATTATCGGCTAATAGGCTGATGATCCTCCGATTACAGGCATAATAGGAATACACTGAATTGCCTAATAATGGTAACTTTATATTAAGATTCATCCAATCCAGGGAAGGGCGAGTCTTGATGATAAACCATGTGTTTGAGGTGTTCGGGTTTTCCTTTCTTCAGTTGGACTGCGTTTCCCACTTATCAGATCCTTGTCACATAATCCTGTGTTGTGGTGACAACTCATGGCTTACTTTGGGTGATTGTTATATAACATCAGAGGTCCCCCACTAGTCTTTGATTCTTTAGATTTGAAAAAGATAGTTGTTCTCGAGATCTGGGGCACGTGGCCCACTGAGATTGGTCTTTCGCTGCTCATGCCGTTTTGCCTATCTTGCCCCTCAATGATGACTGTCCTACTTATTATGCCATAATTAAATCTTACCACCAACCGTCTTATAAAAACCTTTTTTCTTCCCCAAATATCGCTTTTGTTGTTATAAGTTATAGGAAGTAAATATGTTAATATAGTAAGTAAATATTGATAGATGGATCAGTTACTTAATCTTAGGATTGTATAATTATAGACTTTATTTTCCTTCCTGTTTAGATACGGTCTCTCACCTATAAATAGGTTGTAATCTCTATTGAGAACAACAATAACAAAATATTATATTTCTACATGGTATCAGAGCTATTCTCGTAGAGATTTAATTTCTCTCTCTCTCGTCAAGTTTTAAAATTTTTGGAGACTTAGGGCTCCTGTTCTTTTGTGTTACCCATCTAGGGTAATATTTGTCTCCCATCGTCCACCTAGAGAGGACGCCGAAGTTGCTTTGCAACCCGCTTATCAGATTTGTGGTTCATTTGCCGTTTGGATGTTGGGTGGAGGCGTTTAGTTGCCTTGCAACCCGCTTGTTAGATCTGCGGTTGAGACAAGTAAAACGTGATTTTGGGTTACCCATAAAGGGTAACGTTTGGAGACTCAGAGCTCTATTCATTTTGGGTTACTCATAAAAGGTAACATTTGGAGACTTAGAGCAACATTTGGAGACTTAGGGCTCTGTTCATCCGGTTTATACATAAAGGGTAACATCTGGGAAATTTAGGACTCTGTTCATTTTGGGTTACCCTGGGTAACATTTGGAGACTTAGGGCTCTATTTATTTGGGTAACATTTGGAGACTTAGGGCTCTATTCATTGGGATTACCCATAAAGGGTAATATTTGGAGACCTAAAATATGTTCATTTGGGTTATCCATAAAGGGTAACATTTGGAGATTTAGGGCTCTGTTTATCGGGTTACCCATAAAGGGTAACATTTGGAGACTTAGAACTCCGTTCATTTGGGTTATCCATAAAGGGTAACATTTGGAGACTTAGGGCTCTGTTCATCGGGTTACCCATAAATGGTAACATTTGGAGACTTAGAACTCTATTCATTTGGGTTATCCATAAGAGTAACATTTGGAGACTTAGGGTTTTGTTCATCGAGATTACTCATAAAGGGTAACATTTAGAGACTTAGGGTTCTGTGCATTTGGATTACCCATAAAGGGTAACATTTGAAGACATTGGGCACTATTCATCATGTAACGACCCGGAAACCGATACCCCTCTGTAACGGCCCGAACCGCCACCGGCGCTAGGATCCAGATCAGCTTAAGGCCGCCGGGACCCGTAGCAAGCCAAACATACCTCCTATCACCTAGTCAAATCCCATACATGATCAAAACTTATGCATAAAAACTGAAACATATGGTGTAAATACCGAGCTTGACCTGTATGCGACATAACTGAAAACATAAAAGGACCCCCCTACTAGAGCCCTCATCAAAACTCTAGCTGGGTCTACATAACATACATCAAGCTGGGATTACATCCAAGGAACTAGAACCTAACCTGTGCATGCATCAAACCACAAACATAAGACCTCCTCTAGGGTCCTCATCCATTAACAACACATGCCACAAGATTAGTTCTAACACAACTCAACATCAAGCATAACATACATCATGTATTAAACAGGGACTAACCAAGTCTTAGGGACAAGCACAGTTCTAATCCATAAACATAACTCCAATTAACTTTACATTACATTCTCTTACAAATCATTATATCAATCATAATACATGTCCACACTAAAAGTACTAAGCTAATACTATTACATAAGCAAAACCTTTTACCCTTGACATCTTCCTAGCCTACCTCTGACCTGCAAAACTGGGGTTAGGGGAGAGGGGTGAGCTAAAAAGCCCAGTGAGTAGAAATAAGGAAAACAATTCATTAATTACATGCTTTCATGAAATGCGCCATATCACAACTATTACACAACAATCCTTTCACTCCCGCTTGAGTTCACGCTAGCATTCTCTTCCTCTTGCGGGTGATTTTAGAGGGTTCGCGAAACGTCCTTCCCCTCAGGGTTAGACATGACCCCAACATTCCCTCTATCAACACTCAGCCCCGAAGGAGCTCTCATGGGGCTTTCCTACATGTACTCGCCCGACTGACAAAGACTCAATGACAGACTTGTGGGCTATTGAGGTCGCCTTGGTCCACCCATCTCATCATATAAACAGCAATTTATGCAATGCGTCACATTCGTGAAACTAGTGCAATCATCCTATTACATATGTAAACATGATGCATGAGTATGCTTTAGACATTTGATTTTCTTAAAAATAAAAGATTAAGTTTAGTTCTACTCACCTCTGGCAGACGCTGAACCGACTCTGCAACTGCTAACACTGATGGCCTCCTCGATCCCTCGGGTCCGATCCTACACAGGTGGACTCGAATGAGGTGCCAAACATACTCTAAACAACTCATAAACATCTCCCCAAAAACCCTCTAAAACATCACTAAAACATGCATAGGAAACACCCAAGAAACGGCTGGACAGGGCACTTTCGGCGGCACCTTCGGCGGCCGAACCCTCCCTCCAGAGACGAAACTCGGGCACCTTCGGCGGCCGAAAGTCCCACTCCAGAGACGAAAGTCAGGCACTTTCGGCGGCCGAATCCTTCCTTCGGCGGCCGAAAGTCTGCTTTCAAGCCAAAACTCAACTTTCGGGGGCAAGGTTAGGCGGCCAAACCCTGCATCCTCAGGCAGGTTCGGCGGCCGAAACTACCTTCGGCGGCCGAACCTGAGTTCATTAGAACTCAGCCTCACGAGCATACCAGCCTCCCAACCCCCCAAAACCAACCTCAACCTCACATACTCTCTCCCAAACATGTATACACACTCCTACAAGCATAAAGGAGCATAAACTAACATAAACTCCTCAACACAAACATCACATAACATACATTGGGCATAAAACCCACATAAATCCTAACATGCATATCTACCCATACTCAACCATCAAAACCTTCATAAAACTTCATAAAAACACTAGGGAAGCAAGGATCTACACTTACCTCTTGAAGATCGAGGGTGGTGTAAATCCCTAACTCGGAGGTGTGGAGAATCCAAGCTCCAAAAGCTCCTAGCTCCCAAAACTCCTCATAAGCTTCAAAGCTCTTCAAGACAACCATGGAGCTCATGAAAACATGAAGGAGATGAAGAAAGAACATGAAAATGACCAAGGGAGGGCTAAAACTCACCTGAGCTCGAGAATGGGGAGAAAACTCTCCCATTTTCGATCTGAGGGCCCTTTATAGGTGGCCTGGTCGAAGACCTTCGGCGGCCTAACGTGCCCCCTAAACTCATGCATGTTCGGCGGCCGAACTTGACTTTCGGCGGCCGAACCTTGGCTCGTTCAAACAAGACTTTCGGAGGCCAAAGGCGCTCCCGAAGCCTTTGTAACGAGCCGAAAATCGGACCGCTACCGGCGCTAGGATCCGGGTCGACTTAAGGCCGCCGGGACCCGTAGCAAGCCTGACATAAAACCTGTGAACCTGTATAATCCCATACATGATCAACAACATGCATAAAAATTAAAACTTTTCTTTCTATGAACATCAACCAAACTCAACCTGTGCATAACATTAACATAACATTGATCCCTCTGTGGGATCTCATCTGTGCCCCCAATGGGCAACATAACATCTGTTGAGTTGGTATACATAAACATCATATAAATCTCTAAGATCATGTTTAAAAGGGATACAACAATCTATGGTCAAGCACACCTCTAACATCCATAAACATCATCTCATAACTATACTGATTAATACTTTACATTACAATTTGATCATGTCCATTGCTAGCTATTACATAAGCATGACTTCTTTACTCTATCCGGACTCCCGCACTATACTGTACCTGCAAGCCTGGGGGTAAAGGGAGAGGGGTGAGCTAAAAGCCCAGTGAGTAGAGCTATTAAAACACATTAACACTATGCTCTATGAAATGCATCATAACACAAACAATCCACATAAGGGTTGGGTGAACTCGTCACCAATTAGTCCAAGTTAACTCTGTGCCAGGCCTGTAGAATGGGGTCCTGGTCTTTCCTATCAGAACATACATTACTTACCATATTCCCAGGGCCTCTTCTGGCTCCTGGTCTTCAAGTCCCATAACCGTGCTAGACCATAGGATGGAATCCTGGTCTTTCCTTACTCTGTGCCAGGCCTGTATACTGGGGCCTGGACTTGCTTACTCTGTGCCAGGCCTGTAGCATGGGGCCTGGTCTTCCTGTCTTGGACTAATTGGGTCATCCGACATTCACCCACATCAACAACAATAATTTATGCAATGTGGCATATTCGTGAAAACTAATGCAATCATCCTATTGCATAATCATGATGCATGAAACATGATAAAACATTTAATTTAAAAGATTAAGTTTTAGTTCCACTCACCTCTGGCTGACTCTGACAACACCGAAGCAGCTGAACTCACTGCTGGGGTCCTCGGTTCCTCGGGTCCGAACCTACACAGGTGGACTCAAATGAGGGACCAAACATACTCAATCATAACTCTAAAATATTCCCCAAAAACCCCTAAAACATCCTGAAAATATCTCATAGAGATATGCATGAAATAGCTGAACAGGGCACTTTCGGCGGCACCTTCGGCGGCCGAAAGTCCTGGACAGATCCGAAAGTCAGGCACTTTCGGCGGCACCTTCGGCGGCCGAAAGTCCCAGACAGAGACGAAAGTCTCCTTTCGGGGGCAACTTCGGCAGCCGAATGCTGCCTCCACAAAGGGGGTTCGGCGGCCGAAACTCCCTTCGGCGGCCGAACCTGGTTTCTGCCAGAAGGGCAGAAACTTGGTTCAAATGAACCTCTTGCCTCCCAAAACTTCAAATCAAGCATAAACCTCAACCAAAACATGCATACAAGTTCCTAGGGGTCTCAAACAGTCATATACCCCAACTACAACACTTCAAACATACTCAAGCAAGCCACATTGTTCAAAACATCAATATAGACCCATAACTCAACATAAACCCTAACATGCATTTCTACTCAAAGAACTCATAAAATCTCACTTAAAACACATAAGGAGCTTAAGATCAGCCCTTACCTCTTGAAGATCGAGAGGGAGACGACCTAAACTTGGAGATCCACGAAAATGAGCTCCTGAGTTCCCAAAGCTCCAAAACTTGTTTCAAAAGCTTAAATCTTCAAAACCAAGTGAAAACAAGTGAAAATCTTGAAAGATTTAGAGGAAGAACATCAAAAATGGGTGAGGGACGGCGGAGAGCTCACCTTGGCCGAAAATGGGAAAAAGCTCGCCCGTTTTCGGCTAAGGGACCCTTTTATAGTGGCTGGCCAGACCACGTTCAGGGGCCGAATGTGCCTCCGCATGCATGCCATGTTCGGCGGCCGAACATGAGGTTCGGCGGCCGAACCTGGACTTCCCTCACTCATGCTTTCGGGGGCCTAACGTGCCTCCAGAACGCATGCATGTTCGGCGGCCGAACTTGACTTTCGGCGGCCGAACCTGGGTTTTCCTCCAAGGACTTTTCATGCAAAAACTCATTCAATTTCATACTCAAAACCATTAAAAACATGAAAACATTTCATAAAAACATGATTCTACCCTTCTAGAGGTCTCCGACATCCGAGATTCCACCGGACGGTAGGAATTCCGATACCGGAGTCTAGCCGGGTATTACATTCTCCCCCCTTTAAGAACATTCGTCCCCGAATGTTCCTCAACTAGTACATGCATATCATGAAACGTAACATACATACTAAACACATAGAACACATAGATACTAACCTCTAAAAGAGATGGGGATACTGCCGGAGCATAGACTCCCGTGTCTCCCAAGTGCATTCTTCCATATTGTGGTGGTTCCACAGGACTTTCACCATCGGGATTTCCTTGTTTCTCAGCTTCCTGATCTAGGTGTCTAGGATCCGTACTGGCTGCTCAACATAGGTGAGATCCTCTTGGATCTCCACATCAGGCTCACTAAGAACCTTGCCCGGATCTGACACGAATTTCCTCAACATAAAAACATGGAAAACCGGATGGATTCTCTCCATTGAAGTAGGTAAATCCAGCTTGTACGATACATTCCCAATCTTTTGCAAGACTTCAAAGGGTCCGATGTATCGCGGAGCCAGCTTACCTTTCTTCCCGAACTGAACCACTCCTTTCATTGGAGACACCTTAAGCAATACCAGATCCCCCTCCTGAAACTCTACTTGCCTTCTACGGATGTCTGCGTAACTCTTCTGTCTGCTTGCAGCAGTCTTGATTCTTTCTCTGATTAAGGGTACCACCCTGCTGGTGATCTCTACTAGTTCAGGCCCTGCTAAGGCCTTTTCTCCAACTTCTTCCCAGCAAACAGGTGACCTGCACTTCCTCCCATATAATGCTTCATATGGAGCCATCCCGATGCTAGCATGATGGCTGTTATTGTAGGCAAACTCCACCAAAGGTAGATGCTGCCTCCAAGAACCGCCAAAGTCCAGCACACACATTCTTAGCATATCTTCTATAGTCTGGATGGTCCTCTCTGACTGTCCGTCTGTCTGTGGATGGAAGGCAGTGCTAAAATCCAATCTAGTACCCATGGCATTCTGCAGACTCCGCCAAAACTTAGAGGTGAACTGGGGCCCTCTATCTGACACTATAGAAACAGGAACCCCATGCAGTCTGACTATCTCATCTACATACACCTGCGCCAACTTGTCCACAGAATAACCACTCCTGACAGGGATGAAGTGAGCAGATTTGGTGAGTCTGTCCACAATTACCCATATGGAGTCCAATCTGTTGGACGTTGCCGGTAACCCCACTACGAAGTCCATAGCGATATTCTCCCATTTCCACTCTGGAATAGGTAGCGGGTTAAGCATTCCAGCCGGCTTCTGATGTTCCAGCTTCACCCTCTGACACACTTCGCAGGTTGACACAAACTGTGCCACTTCTTTCTTCATAGCTGGCCACCAATAAACCTTCTTCAGATCTTGATACATCTTGGTGGCTCCGGGGTGAATGCTGTATTTTGCATTATGGGCCTCTCTCATAATGTCTCCTTTTAGCCCTATGTCATCTGGTACACACAATCGACTCCCATAGCGGAGGATCCCCTTGTTGTCGAATCTGAACTCGCTGTCTTTGCCCGACTGAACAGTCCTCGCAATCTTTACTAACTCTGGGTCCTCATGCTGTTTCTGAGCCACCTGCTCCAGAAACACGGGTGTCACTTTCATCTGAGCAACCAAGGCACCTGTACCAGACAACTCCAACTGTAGACCTTCCTCAATGAGCTTGTAAAACTCCTTCACCACTGGTCTCCTCTCTGCCGTGATGTGGGATAGACTGCCTAGTGACTTCCGGCTTAGGGCGTCTGCCACAACATTCGCCTTACCCGGATGATACTGAATCTTGCAATCATAGTCACTCAGCAACTCTACCCATCTCCTCTGTCTCAAATTCAAATCTCTTTGACTCAGGATGTACTGCAGGCTTTTATGATCGGTGAAGATCTCACATTTTACCCCATAGAGGTAATGCCTCCACATCTTGAGTGCAAAGATTACTGCTGCCATCTCAAGGTCATGTGTGGGGTAATTCAACTCATGCTTCTTTAGCTGCCTAGAAGCATAAGCAATCACCCTCTCATTCTGCATAAGCACACAACCCAGTCCCACGCGGGACGCATCACAAAAGACTGTAAAGTCCTCTCCACTAGATGGCAGAGCTAAAACTGGTGCTGAAGTCAACCTCTTCTTAAGCTCTTCAAAACTCCCTTCGCACTGGTCGGTCCACAGAAACTTCTGATTCTTCCTGGTCAGTCTGGTTAGAGGAGCTGCTATCTTTGAGAAGTCCTGAACGAACCTCCTGTAGTAACCTGCCAAACCCAAGAAACTCCTGATCTCTGTCACTGAAGTGGGTCTAGGCCAGTTAGCCACAGTCTCTGTCTTCTTGGGGTCTACCTCAATCCCATTCTCTGACACTACATGCCCCAAGAATGAAATGCTCCTTAGCCAGAACTCACACTTGGAGAACTTGGCATACAAGCCATGTTCCCTCAAGGTCTGTAGAACCAACCGCAGATGATGGGCATGCTCCTCTGCATTCCTGGAATACACTAAGATATCATCTATGAAGACAATAACGAAGTGATCCAGGTATTGGCTAAACACTCTATTCATGAGGTCCATGAATGCTGCAGGGGCGTTAGTTAACCCGAACGGCATCACAAGGAACTCAAAATGCCCATATCTGGTCCTGAAAGCTGTCTTTGGTACGTCCTCTTCCCTGATCCTCAACTGATGGTACCCCGATCTCAGATCTATTTTGGAGAAACAACCCGCTCCTGCTAGCTGGTCGAATAGATCGTCGATCCTTGGCAATGGGTACTTGTTCTTGGTAGTGACTTTGTTCAACTGCCTGTAGTCGATACAAAGTCTAAGGGATCCATCCTTCTTTCTCACAAACAAGACTGGAGCGCCCCAAGGTGAGGTACTCGGTCGGATGAAGCCCTTGTCTACCAGCTCCTGCAACTGCTCCTTCAACTCTTTCAATTCTGCTGGCGCCATCCTGTAGGGAGGAATAGAGATCGGTCGAGTTCCAGACATTAGTTCTATCTCGAACTCTATCTCCCTAGCAGGTGGTAAACCTGGCAGTTTGTCTGGGAACACATCTAAGAACTCTCTAACCACTGGCACCGAGGCGGGTTCTCTAACCTGACTATTTAGCTCTCTCACATGAGCCAAATACCTCTGACATCCCTTCCTAAGCAACCTACGAGCCTGAAGAGCTGAGATCATACCTCTAGGTGTACCCCTCCTGTCTCCTCTGAAGACGACCTCTGATCCATCCTGACCTCTGAACCTGACTACCTTGTCCCTGCAGTCCAAGGTAGCACCATGGGTAGATAACCAGTCCATCCCTAGAATGACGTCAAAGTCTGTCAAATCTAGAACCACAAGGTCGGCGGACATGCATCTCCCCTCAACGAAAACTGGACTACACTGACAGACTGACGCTGCCACAGATGGATCGCACTTGGGTCCACTGACCCAGAGAGGACACTCTAACCCAGAGATCATCAATCCCAACCTCTCTACGGCCCTCGGAGCAATAAAAGAATGAGATGCACCAGGGTCCATCAATGAATAAACATCCGAACAACCTATGACGAGATTACCTGCCACCACGGTGTTGGATGCGTCTGCCTCCTGCTGTGTCATTGTGAAGATCCGTGCTGGGGCTGATGGACCTTCACCTCTGAAACCCGCTGAAGAAGAGGCTGCTCCTCTCCCTCTGCCTCTGCCACTGGCCTGAGTCATGGCTGGAGCTGCTGGCTGCGCTACACTGCCTGAAGCTGTCTGCTGGGACTGAGCCATCGGGGCCGCTCTTGGACAATCTCGAGCTATATGCCCCTCCTGACCACATCTGAAGCAGGCGTTCGTCCCAAACCGACATACTCCCTTGTGTGGCCTACCACACCTTGCACAAATTGCATTATCCGCACCAGAGCTTGAGCCACTCCCAAATCCCAGACTAGACTTGACCTTGTTCCAGAACTTATTCTTCTTACCCTTGGGTTTACTCCATCTCTTACTGCCTGACGCTGCTGCACTCAAGGTAGAGGGATCTAATCTTCCCCCACCCGGAGTTTTAGAACCAGAAGCTTGTGCCACTGTCTGCTTAACTGTCCCCTGAATGATGGCACTAGCCTCCATTCTCCTAGCCATGTCTACTATGGTGTGAAAACTCTCTCTATCTGCTGACTGTACCAAGGAGGAATACCTGGGATGGAGCTTCATGATATACCTCCTCGACTTCTTCTGGTCTGTATCCAGACTCTGCCCATAAAAAGGCAACAACTCCATAAACCTGTCAGTATATTCGTCTACACTCATGTCATCAGTTTGCCTCAACTGCTCGAATTCTATCATCTTCAATTCCCTTGAACTATCAGGGAAAGCCCATCCTGCAAACTCGTTTGCAAACTCTTCCCAAGTCATGCTGTCCACTCTCGGGTTCACATAATTCTTGAACCACTCCCGTGCCTTCTTGCACTTAAGTGTGAACCCGGCCATCTGAATGGCTCTACTGTCATCCGCCCCTATTTCATCTGTAATTGCCTTGACCCGCTCCAAGTACACGAACGGATCATCACCGGTTTCAAACTGGGGAGCACCCAGCTTCATATAGTCTGTCATCTTGACCTTGCTCCCACTGGCTGAGCTAGGTCTAGGAGGTTGAGCAACTGGGGCTGCTGGTTCTGCAGGTGGTGGAGGTGGTACAACATTTTCTGAGGTAGGGTTTTCTGGATTTGGATAGTAGGGTGGAGGTGGATACATTGGGTACTGAGAGTACGGTGAGTAGTATGGTGGGTATGGCATCTGTGTGGGATAAGGGGTGAAACTAGGGTAATCCGATGTACCTCCCATCGAATACCCGGGATGTTGTGAGAAATGTGGGTAGTGAGGTGGCTGTACAAATCCCGAGGCCTGAGTGCCTCCTTGGGACTCTCCCACTCCTTCTTCTGACATACTGACTCCCAAACTGCCATCCCTCCTCTGTTCTACGTCCATATCATCCCCCATATCCTCTGACGCTCCTCCCTAAACTGTTCCTCTGACTGATCTGCTCCTACCCAGATCCAGAGACCTTCTAGGGTCTCTTGCTACTCTGTCCCTGTTGGACCTGCTAGACATTGCCCTAGGCAATGCTGGAGGACGGGCGCTCATGCCCTCATCCTCAGGTGGTACTCCAGTCAATCTCGCTGATCGACGAGTTCCTCTCATCCTGTTTTCTGAAAAACAGTGCACATCACAAGCAACATTAGCATCATATGGTTCATGTGGGCACACATGAACCCGCATCACATATCATAGCATATCATTAATGCACATGCATATTATCATGGCATTTCACATCATTATGCAAGACAGGACTCCACATCCTATCCTAGTGGACATGATCTTTTCCTATTGTGCTTGACCTTCTATAACATCTATGAGCCCGACACTCTAGGTCCGACCATATGAACCTAGGGCTCTGATACCATTCTGTAACGACCCGAAAATCGGACCGCTACCGGCGCTAGGATCCGGGTCGACTTAAGGCCGCCGGGACCCGTAGCAAGCCTGACATAAAACCTGTGAACCTGTATAATCCCATACATGATCAACAACATGCATAAAAATTAAAACTTTTCTTTCTATGAACATCAACCAAACTCAACCTGTGCATAACATTAACATAACATTGATCCCTCTGTGGGATCTCATCTGTGCCCCCAATGGGCAACATAACATCTGTTGAGTTGGTATACATAAACATCATATAAATCTCTAAGATCATGTTTAAAAGGGATACAACAATCTATGGTCAAGCACACCTCTAACATCCATAAACATCATCTCATAACTATACTGATTAATACTTTACATTACAATTTGATCATGTCCATTGCTAGCTATTACATAAGCATGACTTCTTTACTCTATCCGGACTCCCGCACTATACTGTACCTGCAAGCCTGGGGGTAAAGGGAGAGGGGTGAGCTAAAAGCCCAGTGAGTAGAGCTATTAAAACACATTAACACTATGCTCTATGAAATGCATCATAACACAAACAATCCACATAAGGGTTGGGTGAACTCGTCACCAATTAGTCCAAGTTAACTCTGTGCCAGGCCTGTAGAATGGGGTCCTGGTCTTTCCTGTCAGAACATACATTACTTACCATATTCCCAGGGCCTCTTCTGGCTCCTGGTCTTCAAGTCCCATAACCGTGCTAGACCATACGATGGAATCCTGGTCTTTCCTTACTCTGTGCCAGGCCTGTAGACTGGGGCCTGGACTTGCTTACTCTGTGCCAGGCCTGTAGCATGGGGCCTGGTCTTCCTGTCTTGGACTAATTGGGTCATCCGACATTCACCCACATCAACAACAATAATTTATGCAATGCGGCATATTCGTGAAAACTAATGCAATCATCCTATTGCATAATCATGATGCATGAAACATGATAAAGCATTTAATTTAAAAGATTAAGTTTTAGTTCCACTCACCTCTGGCTGACTCTGACAACACCGAAGCAACTGAACTCACTGCTGGGGTCCTCGGTTCCTCGGGTCCGAACCTACACAGGTGGACTCAAATGAGGGACCAAACATACTCAATCATAACTCTAAAATATTCCCCAAAAACCCCTAAAACATCCTGAAAATATCTCATAGAGATATGCATGAAATAGCTGAACAGGGCACTTTCGGCGGCACCTTCGGCGGCCGAAAGTCCTGGACAGATCCGAAAGTCAGGCACTTTCGGCGGCACCTTCGGCGGCCGAAAGTCCCAGACAGAGACGAAAGTCTCCTTTCGGGGGCAACTTCGGCAGCCGAATGCTGCCTCCACAAAGGGGGTTCGGCAGCCGAAACTCCCTTCGGCGGCCGAACCTGGTTTCTGCCAGAAGGGCAGAAACTTGGTTCAAATGAACCTCTTGCCTCCCAAAACTTCAAATCAAGCATAAACCTCAACCAAAACATGCATACAAGTTCCTAGGGGTCTCAAACAGTCATATACCCCAACTACAACACTTCAAACATACTTAAGCAAGCCACATTGTTCAAAACATCAATATAGACCCATAACTCAACATAAACCCTAACATGCATTTCTACTCAAAGAACTCATAAAATCTCACTTAAAACACATAAGGAGCTTAAGATCGGCCCTTACCTCTTGAAGATCGAGAGGGAGACGACCTAAACTTGGAGATCCACGAAAATGAGCTCCTGAGTTCCCAAAGCTCCAAAACTTGTTTCAAAAGCTTAAATCTTCCAAACCAAGTGAAAACAAGTGAAAATCTTGAAAGATTTAGAGGAAGAACATCAAAAATGGGTGAGGGACGGCGGAGAGCTCACCTTGGCCGAAAATGGGAAAAAGCTCGCCCGTTTTCGGCTAAGGGACCCTTTTATAGTGGCTGGCCAGACCACGTTCGGGGGCCGAATGTGCCTCCGCATGCATGCCATGTTCGGCGGCCGAACATGAGGTTCGGCGGCCGAACCTGGACTTCCCTCACTCATGCTTTCGGGGGCCTAACGTGCCTCCAGAACGCATGCATGTTCGGCGGCCGAACTTGACTTTCGGCGGCCGAACCTGGGTTTTCCTCCAAGGACTTTTCATGCAAAAACTCATTCAATTTCATACTCAAAACCATTAAAAACATGAAAACATTTCATAAAAACATGATTCTACCCTTCTAGAGGTCTCCGACATCCGAGATTCCACCGGACGGTAGGAATTCCGATACCGGAGTCTAGCCGGGTATTACAGCCTTTCCATGTTCGGCGGCCGAACTTCACTTTCGGCAGCCGAACCTGGCAAACGCCTCCTTGGTCTTTTCTCTTAAAAATTCAATTTTCTTTCAATTAAAACCCTTAAAATCATTTGAAAATATTTTTAGAAAACACATTCTACCCTTCTAGAGAGATCCAACACCCTAGATTCCGCCGGAAGGCAGGAATCCCGATGTCGGAATCTAGCCTGGTATTACATTCTTCCCCCCTTCAAGAACATTCGTCCCCGAATGTTCCACAAACAAACAGGCATAGCATAAAACATAACATCAATCATACATAAACATGCAAGCAAAACCTAAAAATCTCTCTCCTGAAAGAGAGACACAGGCACTGCTGGAGTAAAACTCCAGGGTCTCCAAAAGAAACACCTTAGCAGTACCCAACCTACTCCCGAACTCCACTGGCTTCCGCTGCGCTACTCTGATCCTTACTCTTCTCTTCTCTTCTCATCTTTACTAACAGGCTTCTTCTCACTGCTAACCCAAAACTAACTCTAACTCTCACAGGTAGTACCCGGATTTCAGACCTATCTTGGAAAACAAACAGCTCCTACTAGCTGTCCCAATAGATCATCCATCCTGCATGGGAATACCTGCTTTTGGTAGTGACCTTGGTCAACTGCTTACAGTTGTTACAAAGTCTCAAGGATCCATCGTCCGTTTCCCACCACAACACTGGAACACTCCAGGGGAGGTACTAGGTCGGATAAAACCCCTGTCTACCAAGTCTCGCCTCTACTCTGACTACTACCTCTCTCTACCACTGGCACTGAGGCTGGTTCCCTGACCTGACTGCCAAACTCTCAAATAAGAGCTAGAACCCTCTGACAACCCGTCCTACGTACCCTATGAACCTGACAGGCTGACATCAAACCTCTAGGCATCCCTACTGTGTTCCCTCAGAAGACTACCTCTGACCCATCCTGTCCTTTGAACCTGACTACCTTGTCTCTACATACCAAGATAGCACCACGAGCAGAAAAAACCCAGTCCAACCCTGAACTGACGTCTAGACAGCCAAGTCTAGGACCTCAAAGTCGGGTGGAAGGCATCTACCCTCAACTGTCACAGAACTGAACCGGCAGACTGACTCTGCCTCAGATGGATCCCACTTGGGTCCACTGACCCAAAGAGAACACTCTAGTCTAGAAGCTATCAACTCAACCTCTCGACGGCTCCTAGAGCAACTAAAGAAAGAGAAACTCCAGGGTTCACAAAAACATACACATCAGAACTTTCAAAAGTGAGCGTACCTGACACCACCATGTTTGATGTGTCTGCCTGCTGCTGAGCTTGGGTGAAGATCCGAGCTGGAGCTGACGGACCTTCTCCACGGGAACCTGAAGAATGAGGGACTGACCCTCTTCCGCTGCCTCAACCACTAACCTAAACTATGGCTGGAGCTGCTGGCTGAGCTGCTCTACCTGAAGCTGCTTGCTGGGACTGAGCTAACCGGGGCGCAGTGGGACACTCACGTGCTATGTGCCCCTCCTGACCGCATCTAAAACATAGATTAGTCCCATACCGACAAACTCCCTTGTGCGGCCTTCCGCACCTCAAGCATCTTGAACTGCCTGAGCCAAAGCTCGAGCCACCAAAACCCAGACTAGCCTTCAATCGACTCCACAACTTCTTCTTCTTCCCCCTCAGGGTTCTGCCCCACTTCTTACTTTTCGTGGAGGCTGTACTCAGAGTGGAGGGATCAATCCCTCCTGAACTTGAGATCCTGGAATCCTGAGTCTGAGCATCCTCCTGAAAAACTCCCATGCCTTCCTCTGGCACTCTGATTCCCAAACTGAAATCTCTTCTCTGCACATCCAACTCTACTTCCCTCATACTAGCTGACATCCTTCTTGGAGCCATTGCTTCTCTGCTTACATCAAAAGACCTTCCAGGGTCCCTTGATGTTCCCCATCTGCTAACTCCCCACGACTGCGCTCTTGGCAGAGCAGGGGGAAAGGTATCCATACCTTCCCTCTCAGATGGAACTCCAGTCGATTCCACAGATCGACGAGCACCTCGCATTCTGGCTCCTCTGAAGAACAACACACAAGCAATCAATCAAACATTAGCATCATACGGTTCATATGAAAACACATGAACCTGCAACATACATGCATACATAGCATAACATCATGGCATATCACATTATCATACAAGACAAGACTCAACATCCTATCCTAGTGGACATGATTTTACCTATTGTGCTTGCCCTTCTATGACCTCTAAGCCAACCTCTTTCCGATGTGCAACACACCGTACTAATGAGGCCCAAAGCTCTGATACCAAATCTGTAACGACCCAGAAACTGATACCCCTCTGTAACGGCCCGAACCGCCACCGGCGCTAGGATCCAGATCAGCTTAAGGCCGCCGGGACCCGTAGCAAGCCAAACATACCTCCTATCACCTGGTCAAATCCCATACATGATCAAAACTTATGCATAAAAACTGAAACATATGGTGTAAATACCGAGCTTGACCTGTATGCGACATAACTGAAAACATAAAAGGACCCCCCTACTAGAGCCCTCATCAAAACTCTAGCTGGGTCTACATAACATACATCAAGCTGGGATTACATCCAAGGAACTAGAACCTAACCTGTGCATGCATCAAACCACAAACATAAGACCTCCTCTAGGGTCCTCATCCATTAACAACACATGCCACAAGATTAGTTCTAACACAACTCAACATCTAGCATAACATACATCATGTATTAAACAGGGACTAACCAAGTCTTAGGGACAAGCACAGTTCTAATCCATAAACATAACTCCAATTAACTTTACATTACATTCTCTTACAAATCATTATATCAATCATAATACATGTCCACACTAAAAGTACTAAGCTAATACTATTACATAAGCAAAACCTTTTACCCTTGACATCTTCCTGGCCTACCTCTGACCTGCAAAACTGGGGTTAGGGGAGAGGGGTGAGCTAAAAAGCCCAGTGAGTAGAAACAAGGAAAACAATTCATTAATTACATGCTTTCATGAAATGCGCCATATCACAACTATTACACAACAATCCTTTCACTCCCGCTTGAGTTCACGCTAGCATTCTCTTCCTCTTGCGGGTGATTTTAGAGGGTTTGCGAAACGTCCTTCCCCTCAGGGTTAGACATGACCCCAACATTCCCTCTGTCAACACTCGGCCCCGAAGGAGCTCTCATGGGGCTTTCCTACATGTACTCGCCCGACTGAAAAAGACTCAATGACACACTTGTGGGCTATTGAGGTCGCCTTGGTCCACCCATCTCATCATATAAACAGCAATTTATGCAATGCGTCACATTCGTGAAACTAGTGCAATCATCCTATTACATATGTAAACATGATGCATGAGTATGCTTTAGACATTTGATTTTCTTAAAAATAAAAGATTAAGTTTAGTTCTACTCACCTCTGGCAGACGCTGAACCGACTCTGCAACTGCTAACACTGATGGCCTCCTCGATCCCTCGGGTCCAATCCTACACAGGTGGACTCGAATGAGGTGCCAAACATACTCTAAACAACTCATAAACATCTCCCCAAAAACCCTCTAAAACATCACTAAAACATGCATAGGAAACACCCAAGAAACGGCTGGACAGGGCACTTTCGGCGGCACCTTCGGCGGCCGAACCCTCCCTCCAGAGACGAAACTCGGGCACCTTCGGCGGCCAAAAGTCCCACTCCAGAGACGAAAGTCAGGCACTTTCGGCGGCCGAATCCTTCCTTCGGCGGCCGAAAGTCTGCTTTCAAGCCAAAACTCAACTTTCGGGGGCAAGGTTAGGCGGCCAAACCCTGCATCCTCAGGCAGGTTCGGCGGCCGAAACTACCTTCGGCGGCCGAACCTGAGTTCATCAGAACTCAGCCTCACGAGCATACCAGCCTCCCAACCCCCCAAAACCAACCTCAACCTCACATACTCTCTCCCAAACATGTATACACACTCCTACAAGCATAAAGGAGCATAAACTAACATAAACTCCTCAATACAAACATCACATAACATACATTGGGCATAAAACCCACATAAATCCTAACATGCATATCTACCCATACTCAACCATCAAAACCTTCATAAAACTTCATAAAAACACTAGGGAAGCAAGGATCTACACTTACCTCTTGAAGATCGAGGGTGGTGTAAATCCCTAACTCGGAGGTGTGGAGAATCCAAGCTCCAAAAGCTCCTAGCTCCCAAAACTCCTCATAAGCTTCAAAGCTCTTCAAGACAACCATGGAGCTCATGAAAACATGAAGGAGATGAAGAAAGAACATGAAAATGACCAAGGGAGGGCTAAAACTCACCTGAGCTCGAGAATGGGGAGAAAACTCTCCCATTTCCGATCTGAGGGCCCTTTATAGGTGGCCTGGTCGAAGACCTTCGGCGGCCTAACGTGCCCCCTAAACTCATGCATGTTCGGCGGCCGAACTTGACTTTCGGCGGCCGAACCTTGGCTCGTTCAAACAAGACTTTCGGAGGCCAAAGGCGCTCCCGAAGCCTTTCCATGTTCGGCGGCCGAACTTCACTTTCGGCGGCCGAACCTGGCAAACGCCTCCTTGGTCTTTTCTCTTAAAAATTCAATTTTCTTTCAATTAAAACCCTTAAAATCATTTGAAAATATTTTTAGAAAACACATTCTACCCTTCTAGAGAGATCCAACACCCTAGATTCCGCCGGAAGGCAGGAATCCCGATGTCGGAATCTAGCCGGGTATTACACATCGGGTATTGTTCACGGGAACTGTTCACGGCTACTGTTCACGGATTCTGTTCTTCTGATCCTTTGTTTATTTTGATTGTTTTGGGTTGGTTGTTTTTATGGCTGAAATTGATTATATATGTAACAAGTTGGACATTATTAATATTTATGCTCCAACTTGAGGGGGAGTGTTATAAGTTATAGGAAGTAAATATGTTAATATAGTAAGTAAATATTGATAGATGGATCAGTTACTTAATCTTAGGATTGTATAATTATAGACTTTATTTTCCTTCCTGTTTAGATACGGTCTCTCACCTATAAATAGGTTGTAATCTCTATTGAGAACAACAATAACAAAATATTATATTTCTATAGTTTTCAACTGCGATCTCTTGCTTTCAAAAAGAATCGACTGCACCTTCTTTTCCATTTATACTTTCTACGGTAATTTTTGTTTCCTTCTTTCTCTTCTTTTACCCCCAGTGGAGGTTTCTCTTCAAGTTCCTCCTTTAACGGACCCATCCGAGCTCTAACCCTTATCGTTCTATTGAGGGAGGCTCCAGAAAGCGAAGGTAGCTCTATTAGCGACATCTTGTCCGTCCTATTGGAGCAAGATGTAGAGCATTTTTATGATACATACAAAATTCCTCGAGAGTTTTTTCGCATCTTTGCCCCTTCTCCATGCGTTCGTATAAATGATCTGATTCCTGCGAAGGACACTATTATGGTCTTCGAGGAGCAGCTGAAGGCGGGTCTTTGGTTCCCCATAAACCCATTTTTTATTGATGTTTTTCGGTTCCATAAGCTTTTGATTGCCCAGTTGCACCCCAATAGTTGGACGATCTTGGTGGCTTTCTGGTTCGTCTGCCTTAATAACAACATTGAACTGAGCATAACCCTTTTCTCCCAGTTGTACTAGTTGGGTACCCGAAAAAATGAAGAATTCTGATTTTTTAGTAGGTGAAAATGTCAAACCATATTCAACTAGATACCTTTTTTACTGAAACGGTGGAAAAACAAGTTTTTGGTCCTTCATCATTGGACATCTGGGGGTTTTGGTTGCCTTTAAACGAGTTGGCACTTTTAGGTGGAGCTGAGGAAAGATGGGGTCCCACCAAGGAGGGAGAAGGATGGGGCTTTAGCCTCCCTTTTGACAATGGCTAAATCTCTGAAAAAAATTGACATACTCAAGCGGTGAGAAATGTCATTTTGTTCTGGCGGAGTCATCTTTAGGTGAGCCAAGCTCAGGGTTCTCACCTGCCCAGCCTCCCCAGCTTTAGGGAAGGCACCTTCCTGACTAGAGATCATGGTACTTCTCTTTATGCCTTTTTTAGATTTCAAACTGTCTTACTTACTTACTTTTCTCTTTTTGCAGATATGGCTTGGTCTAAAAGCAGATTTACTAAGGCGACACAAACTACTCGTAAGGGCAATGCTATCGCTGGGACAATCGATCCCCCTTCCAAGCGTGCCCAAAAAATAGAAGAAGTGATCATGCTTCCTCCTCCTCCCCCACCTATAGTAGAAGAGTCGGCCCACCTGCAGCCTGAGTCTTTTGCCATGGGCACATCTGAGTCTGCCCCTATTTTCGAGCCTTCTGTTATCGCTCATGCTCTTATTGAGCCCGTTCTTGTGAATGTGGGGGTTGACTCCTCATGGCCCCCTAACATCCAATGCATGGCCTTGGCACTAACCCGGATGCCTTGTCTTCTTGATTATCCCTCCTTGGCCATCTTGTTAACTATGAACACCTTAAGGCCCGAGGACCATCACCGTCTGAATGAACTTCAGACGGACGATCTTTTGATAATGCCATGCATTCTACACTGGAGAATGCCCTTTGTGTCTTCATGGCTAAGGAGCGTAACAAAGTCCTAAGGCAGGAGTTTGGTGCTCAAGAAACAGACATGAGGCTTCTAGCAGAGGAATGTTTGAGGCTAAAAACTCGGGTTGATGAGATGGAGGGCACCATGAAAGAGACTCTGGAGTCGGTGGATAAACTCTAAGCAGTCCTGGGTGAGGCCAACACTTCTCGTGTTGCTCTTGAGAATCGGGCTAAAAGTGTTGAGGATCAAGTGGCCATTCTTCAGCGCCAAGTCCAGGAGCTGCAATCGCAAGTCGAGGAGAACCGGCCTGCCTCCAATAGAATTGCTGAACTAGAAGCTGAGTTTCAAGAAATGGTGGCCCAAGAAGGAGAGATGTTTGTCAAGGGGCAAGATTATGTGAAGAAGGAGCTAATTAAGTGGTTCTCTTCTAAGGACTTTGCTTGGATAGACAACATTCTTCCAGAGGAGGAGCAAGAAGAGGACAAGCATGTGGAGGGAAGGATTGATGACATTGATCAGGTCCCTGTGGAAAATATAATAGATGTAGAGAATGCTGGTGTAGTAAAGACTCATGAAGTCATCCCTCCCTCTTTGTAACCTTTCGAGAATTTTAATGAAAAGTATTTTTTGTCATTATCTTCATTTTTTATATTTTGTATGATCGGTACTCACCCGCAACCCTCTTCCATTAGCTTGTCGAACCAAACTTAAATAACTGATAAAAATAGTTAAAGGGTCAACACCCAATCATAATACCTCTACTGGTCATAAGATAGCCTATCCTTTTTCGTAAACGCAGGACCGACACCCAGGTTCACAACCTGCGGTTACTTGCCTTTTGACATGAAATAGCTTTGAAGAAATCTTGATATGGGACTATCACCCTATGGCTGAGTCTGGCTGATACCCGCCTTATGTACGGGTATCCCATGCTTTAGACATTTGAATGGGATTAATACTCGGTCATTGAGCTTGGTGGGTAACCACCTTTCATCTGTCAGTCTAGCATGAATGCCTTGATTATTAGACCAATGCTCGATATTTTGGCCTAGCAGAACCCGTTTTGTGGCCTGGCTTCATTATCTTGATTATAGGACCAGCGCCTATTTTTTTTGGCATGGCTTATACTCCCCCTATGGCCTGGCCTTAGATGCCTTAGATTTCTTTGTGAAGCAAGAGTAATACCTGATAGGTTGGCCTACTTTATACCTGCCTTGCGGCCTGGCATTAGATGTCTTAGATTTTTTTTATGAAACAGGGCTAACATCCGGATGGCCTTGTGGCCTTGTTATGTGGGATCCATACCCGAATGGCCTTGTGGCCTTTTGTGAATATTTATTTTCGTGAACAATGCCCGAATTATATACGGGAACCATGCTCGGATGGCCTGGCGATTGCCTTATGGCCTTTGTTATTATCTCCATGCCTTGAAGAAATCTAAGGCATCTAAGGCCTTAGATGCCTTAGGTTTCTTTGTGAAGCAGGAGTAACACCCAGTAGGTCGGCTTGCCTTATATCCGTCTTGCGGCTTGACACTAGATGCCTTAGATTTTTTTTATGAAACGAGACTAACACCTGGATGGCCTTGTGGCCTTTTTATGTGGGATCCATATTCGAATGGCCTTATGGCCTTTTCTGAATGTTTATTTCCACGAACCAATGCCTGAATTATATACGAGACCCATGCCCGAATGGCCTGGCGATTGCCTTATGGCCTTTGTTATTATCTCCATGCTTTCATCCATCCAACGACTCTGATTTTTTTACCAAAAAAGAAACTTGAAGAATACACCCTAGTTTTATAACATTTTCAAAAATCGCAAATATTTTTCTAAGAATAAAATAAAAGAGTCGGTCGTCTGACTTGACCGATTTCAAAACTCAGAGTTTGACTCAAGAGCTAGACATCTGTGATATTCTCCTTATTGTCCTCCTATTAACACTCGGTCCTTCTGCAATCACATGAATAACCTCCATAAATTCACTATTAGGGGTGGTTTCAGGAATTGTTACCTCGAGCCTCCTGTTTTTTTTACTTTTTCTGATGAACTTTCGAAGTGTGTCGTTCCCTACTAACCTATCGATCTTATCTTTCAATTGCCAATACTCCTCCATTACATGTTTGTGGTCTCCATGAAAATGGCAATACCTAGTCCTATCTCTTTTTTCGGCTTTCTTAGAGTTGAGTTTGAGAGGCCACCTGATCTTCTTGTCATTTTTCCTAATTCATATTAGAATATGTGTTCGTGAGTCGTTCAATGGCGTATATTTCTTGTACTTATCTCGATTACTCCTTCCTCGGGAGATCGGTAACTTCTGTAATCTCCCTCATACCCCTGCTTCTCCGGCTTTTGGCCTTACTTCTGACCCGTCCTTTTGTTCTCTTCCTATCCTTCCTGGAATCTTTATAAAACCATACCAATTTTCAGCTAGTGTCCTTGGGAACATCATCTGATGTCTCCTCTTCCTTGGACTTATCCTTCCCTTTGGACTAAGTCTGGATTGCCTTTTTCTGAGTCCTTGAAGTCTCTACGATGACTTTCTTTCCCTAGGATGTAATACCGGGCTAGACCCCGGCATCGGAATTCCTACCTTCCGGCGGAATCGCCGTTGGAATCCAGAATTTCTTGGATGTCGGAGCCTTCTAGAGGGGTAAAATAAAGGTTTTCTAAAATATTTTTACATGTTTTTATGGTTTGATTAAGAAAGTTTTGAAGGGAAATCCCAGGTTCGGCCGCCGAATCTCATGTTCGGCCGCCGAAAGTGGCTCCCTTTTGCTGCCGCCGAATGTCAAGTTCGGCCGTCGAACATGGTGGAGTTGTGGAAGCACCTTTGGCCTCCGAAGGTGGTATGGCCAGCCACCTATAAAAGGCCCCATGTCCGAAAATGGGCGAGTTTTCTTCTCCATTTTCGGGCAAAGGTGAGTCCATGCCCTACCATGGTTAGTTTTGATGTTTTCCTTCAAATCTCTCAGAGTTTTTATGAGTTTTTACCATGTTTTGAAGATTTTAAAGCTAAGATCAAGGTTTTAGAAGCTTGGAGACCTCAGGAGTTCGTTTCCCTACATCTCCAAGTTTGGATCGCCCCTCCTCTCGATCTTCAAGAGGTAAGAGTAGATCCTCACCCTCTCTTATGTTTTAAGTAAGTTTTGAGGGGTTATAAGGGTATATCATGCATGTTTAGAGTAGATCTTAAGTGTTAGGATTTATGTACCTTTTATGGTAAATGTGTTGCTATGTTGATGTTTAGGCTAGTTTGAGACCCCTATATGCTTGAATACATGTTTATGCATGCTTAGGAATGTTGTGTATGAGTTTGAAGAGTTTGGGAGGCATGTGTGTGTGAGAGGCTTGAGTTCTCCCATTCTGGAAGAACTCAGGTTCGGCAGCCGAAGCCATGTTCGGCCGCTGAACCTGCCTGTGGTGGCATGTTTTGGCCGCCTAAACTCGCCCCCGAAAGTTGGACTTTCGGCTCTAGAAGGGACTTTCGGCCGTCGAAGGTGCCTGAGTTTCGGCTCTGGAGGGACTTTCGGCCGCTGAAGGTGCCGCCGAAGGTGCCCTGTTCAGCCTTCCTTTTCATGTTTTCTATGAATGTTTTAGGGTGTTTTAGGGGGTTTTTGGGGAGATGTTTAGAGTCATGATAGTATATGTTTGGTCCCTCATTTGAGTCCACCTGTGTAGGTTCAGACCCGAGGAACCGAGGACCCCAGCAGTGAGATAGCTGCTTCAGAGTCTGTTCAGAGTCAGCCTGAGGTGAGTAGAATAGATCTTTATGTTTCAAAGCAAATAAATTTTGAGTATGTTCATGCATCACGATTGCCATGATATATACTAAGTTGTTTGCATTAGAATTCACGAATATATTGCATTGCATATTATGATGTTGATGTGGATGGATGTTGGATGACCCATAAGCCCTCGATATGATATGATGACGATGATACGGTACGAAGTCCAGTGAGGCCCATTCTACGCCCCTGGCACTATGTAAGAGAAAGACCAGCGGGCCCATTCTACGCCCCCTGGCATATTGGATATGCTATGTTATGTTATGTTTAAGAGAAAGACCAGTGGGACCCATTCTACGCCCCCTGGCACCATTGGAATGTGTATAGGGCTATTGGTGACAAGTCCATCTTTGATGTGATTTGTTTGTGATGTGATGCATTTCATGAAAGCATAAATTTTAATATATTGTTTTACTATTCTACTCATTGGGCTCTAGTAGCTCACCCCTTTCCCTTAACCCCCAGGCTTGCAGGTTCGGGATAGACCAGGAGGTTAGCAAGATTAAAGACATAGTGTATGTAATAGTTAGTTGTGGACATGAAAGTTTATGTAATGTAATGCAATGTAAGATATTGTATAGAATTATATTGAGGATTACTATTGTGCTTGACCCTAGAGTTTATAGTGAATCCATTTTGATACATGATCCTTATTGTAACGACCCGAAAACCGGACCGCTACCGGCGCTAGGATCTGGATCGGCTTAAGGCCACTGGGACCCGTAGCAAGCCTAAAATACCTCCTGTATACCTGTTAAATCCCGTACATGATCATACATATATATAAAAATTTAAACTTTCTTCTTTCATTCACCAAGCTTAACCTGTGCATGCACAAACTTATAACCATAAAACCCCACACTGGAGCCCTCATCAAATGCTCCAATGGGGTAACATATTATACATTAAGCTTGGTTTACATAAACATCATTAAAAAGATCATGTACCAAAAAGGGATTAACTATACATAATAGGGTCAAGCACAATTCTAATCCTCATACACATAACTGAACAATATCTTACATCACAATATTACAATACATTATTTTTTCATGTTCACTTCTAACTATTACATAAAACATGACTTCTTTACTCTTGCTGACTTCCTGATCTAGCCCGTACCTGCAAACTTGGGGGTTAAGGGAATGGGGTGAGCTACTAGAGCCTAGTGAGCAGAATAATAAAACATTATATTAAAATTCATGCTTTCATAAAATGCATCACATCACAAACAATTCACATTAAAGATGAACTTGTCACCAATAGCCCTCTATATTTCCAATAGTGCCAGAACGTGGAATGGGTCCTGGTCTTTCTCTTACATAACATATCATAACATTCCAAGGTGTCAGGGACGTAGAATGGATCTTCCTGGACTTTCTCTTACATAGTGCCAGGGAAGTAGAATGGGTCTTCCTGGACTTTCGTACCGTAACATCAACATATCATACCATATCATTTCATACGAGGGCTAATGGATCATCCAATGTTCATCCACAACAACATCATATTGTGCAATGCAACATATTCGTGAATTCTAATGCAAACAACCTAATATATCCCATGGCATTCGTGATGCATGAACATGCTCAAAATTGATTTATTTGTTTTGAAACATAAAGATTCATTCTACTCACCTCAAGCTAGCTCTGAAAAGACTCTGAAGCAGCTATCTCACTGCTGGGGTCCTCGGTTCCTCGGGTCCGAACCTATGCAGGTGGACTTAAATGAGGGACCAAACATACATGAACATGACTCTAAACACCTCCCCAAAAACCCCCTAAAACACCTTAAAACAATAACTGAAATCATGCAAAGGAAGGCTGAACAGGGCACTTTCGGCGGCAAGTTCGGCGGCTGAAAGTCCAACTTTCGGGGGCAGGGTTCGGCAGCCAAAAGCTTGCCTCCACAGGCAGGTTCGGCGGCCGAAAGTCCTTCGGCTGCTGAACCTGAGTTCTTCCAAAAGGGCAGAACTCAGCCTCCTCTTGCACATTTTGCCTCCGAAACCTTTCAAACATGCATTTAGCTATTCTACAACATGCATACACAAGCAAACAAGCATATAGGGGTCTCACACTCTCTTAAACCCCAACAACAACACATATAGCAACTCATACAACACATATTATCCATAAACTCAACATTAACCTAAACATGCATTTTTACCCCATAACCCCTCAAAACTTGTTTAAAACATACAAGAAATGTAGGATCTAAGCTTACCTCTTGAAGATCGAGAGGAGAGACGATCCTAACTTGGAGATGGGAGAAATCTAGCTCCTTGGGTCTCCAAGCTCCAAAACTTGATCTTAGCTTCAAAAATCTTCAAAACCAAGTTAACACTTGTTAAAACTTGAAAGATTTGAGGAAAATCATCAAAACCAATCATGGGAGGGCATGGACTCACCGTTGGCCGAAAATAGGGGAGAAAACCCGCCCATTTTCGGCCATGGGGCCTTTTATAGGTGGCTGGCCATGCCACCTTTGGAAGCCGAAGGTGACTCCAAAACTCATGCATGTTCGGCGGCTGAACATGAGGTTCGGCAGCCGAACCTGGATTTCCCTCTATGGTCTTTTTCATTCAAAACTCAATTTCTTTCTTACTTAAAACCATAAAATACATGAAGACATTTTATAAAAACATGTTTTTACCCTTCTAGAGGTTTCTGACATCCGAGATTCCACCGGACAGTAGGAATTCCGATACCGGAGTCTAGCCGGGTATTACATTCTCCCCCCCTTAAGAACATTCGTCCCCGAATGTTCACCAAACAAGCATAACATAGCATAAAACATAAACATACATACCAAACACAAAACACTCACCTTAGAAGAGATAAGGATATTGCTGGAGCATAGACTCCCGTGTCTCCCAGGTACATTCTTCTATGTTGTGGATATTCCAAAGGACTTTCACCATCGGGATGTAATACCCGGCTCGTTCAGACATCGGAATTCTTACCGTCCGGTGGAATTCGAGGTTGTCGGAGCCTTCCCTAAGGGTAAAACAAAGGTTTTAAGATGGTTTTAAGTGGTTTAAAGGTTTTATGTTAGAAAGGCTATGAGTTTTGAAGAGAAAAGACTAAGGAGGCAAAATGCAGGTTCGGCCGCCGAAGGTAATGTTCGGCCGCCGAAAGTGCCTTAGGTTTGGCTTCCGAACTCCAAGTTAGGCCGCCGAACGTTGCATGGTTTCGCATGCAGGTTAGGCTGCCGAAGGAGGGGCGGTTGACCACCTATAAAGGGCTCCTTGCTCTGGAAAAAGAGGAGGTTTCTCTCTCTTTTGGGCTAAGGTGAGTTCATGCTTTCCTTGGGTTGATTTCATGGTTTCTCTTCAAATCTTTTAAGGTTTTCATGAGTTTTCTCCTTGAATTCAAGAGTTGTGAGCTTGGAGCAAGGAGGTGGAGCTTGGAGACTTTTGGAGCTCGGATCTCCATATCTTCAAGTTTGGGATCACACCAGCCTTTGTTCTTCAAGAGGTATGTGTTGATCCTTATGTTTTCTGATGTATTAAGCAAGTTTTATGGAGGGAGAAGGGAGTTATGCATGAGTTTTTGCATGAGTTGTGCATGTGAGGGTCTAGGGACCCTTTGTGCCTTTGTATGTTGTTTGAGTTGTTTTTGGGGTTTTGAGCTTGTTCTAAGCCCCTATGTGTTAGTAGAAGTGTTTATGCATGTTGAGTGAGGTTTGGGGGAAGTTGAGTATGAGGTGAGCAAGGTTCTGCCTAACTGGAGAACCCAGCTTCGGCCGCCGAAAGAGGATTCGGCCGCCGAACGTGTTGAGGAGGTGGTTTCGGCTGCCTAATCCTGCCCCCGAAGGATTGGACTTTCGTCTCTGGAGGGGCGGTTCGGCCGCCGAAGGTGCCGCCGAAGGAAGGAGACTTTCGTCTCTGGAGTGTGGTTTGGCCCCCGAACCATGCCCCCGAAAGGGTTCGGCCGCCGAAAGAGGAGATTCGGCCGCCGAAAGTATGTGAGTTTCGTCTCTGGAGAGGACATTCGGCCGCCGAACCTGCCGCCGAAAGTGTCCTGTCCAGCCTTCTTTTGCATGCTTTATGTGATTGTTTTCAGAGGTTCAGGGGGGATTGTTTAAGAGTTGTTCAGAGTATAGTTGACACCTCATTCGAGTCCATTTGTGTAGGATTGGACCCGAAAGATCGAGGAGGTCAGCAGAGTTAGAGGTTGCAGAGTCAGTTCAGTATCTGCCAGAGGAGCAGAGGTGAGTAGAACTAAACTTAATTTTAGTAAAAGATACAGACTGTATGAGCATAGTTCATGCATCATGGATGCTATGATTTATATTAGGGTGATTTGCATTAGAATCACGAAGTTGTTGCATTGCATATTATGTGATCAGAGATTAGGTGGACCCAGGCGACCTCAATAGCCTAAGCTTCGGCTCCTGTCATTGTGTCAGGTCAGTTGGGCAATTACTTGTTGGAATGCCCTGTGTAGCTCCTTTGGGGGGCCAGTGTTGACAGAGGGTATTTTTGGGGTCATGTCTACCTTAGTGGGGATTGGACCAAGGCGACTTCAATAGCCCGTCGAGGGAGTTTTGGGGTCATGTCTAATCCAAGATATATTGAGATGCTTGTGTTGTGATGCATTTTCATATATAGTGCGTATGAATGAACTGTTTTCAGTGTTTCTACTCACTGGGCTTTAGAAGCTCATCCCTTTCCCTTAATCCCAGTTTTGCAGGTTCAGAGTAGCTGGGAAGGGTAGAAGCATCAGAGTTGCTAAAGGATTGCATATGTAATAGCATAGTGTGGACATGATGTATGTCACATGATGTATGTCACATGATGTATGTCAAATGATGTATGTAAAGAGATGTAATAGATAGTCAATTGAGTTGTATATGAGATAGAATGTGCTTTTGCCTATAGTGTATGTTTAATCCTTGGTATATACATGTATCCTGTTTTTAAAGTTTCTTGATGAGAAATGAGTCAGACCAGACTTACTATATGTTGTGTTTCGAAAACCCAGTGACATATAGTAGATACAGAGGAAAGACCAGGTTTGATTCCTGTGATCCACAGAGTAGACCACTAGAGAAGACCAGGTTTGATTCCTGTGACTCTATGGTAACCAAGTTAACTTATGATATGCTGACCCTTACAGAGTGGGTTCTATGCTGCAGTGCGCATAGTGCATGGAGGTTACTTGGTAGAGCGTCGCTGGTTAGCCCCTGAGGGGTAGTTCAGACTAGTATGTCTGAGCTTTTGGTTCATATGATTGGACCTCCAGAGAGTGTTTTACAGGTTAAGTCTGGTTGTGTTACAGACAAGTTGTAACAGTTATAGTCCAGTCGGATCATGTATGGGATTTTAACAGATACACAGAGTTCAGGATAGGCTTACTACGGGTCTAGGCGGCCTTAAGTCGATCTGGATCCTAGTGCCGAGCAGTTTGGGCCGTTACAAAGAGGGTACCGGTTTCCGGGCTGTTACAGATGGTATCAGAGCATAGGGCCTCTAGAGTACGGTGTGCTGAGCTAAGATGCTCAGGGATTAGAGAGATCTCACATCGGAAAGAGGTTGTCTTAGAGGGCAAGCACAATAAGATAAGATCATGTCCACTAGGATAGGATGTTGAGTCCTGTCTATATGATGATGTGTAATGCCATGTGAGATACATGTGCATTGAGGATATGAGATATCTGATGTTATGGATGCCTGTTGGGAAGTTCCTCTAGCCCTCAGTATGCATGAGATGAGATGTATGAGATAGAACAGACCAGGTGTGGCTTAGTCGCCACTGGCACAGAGTAAGAGCAGTTCAGGCGAGACTGTAGTGCCCCTGGCATAGTTAGACATAACGATGAGATGGATATGTAGAGGGCTATTGGTGACCAGTTCATCCATGAGATGAGATGCTTTGCATGTGTATGGGGTTCATGTGTTATCACATGGATCATATCATGATGATATGCCCATATGATGTTATGTTTATGTGGTGCCATGGTTGAGGTGGACTCGTGTGTAACTGCATGGGCCAGATGCTGCTATGGTTTCTGTGTGTGTGCTCTTTTTCCGCAGGCAGAATGAGAGGTACTCGTTGATCCATGAGATTGACAGGAGTTTCTCTTGAGAGGAAAGGTATAGATACTTTCCCCTTGTTCTGCCAAGAGTGCAATAGTGTAGCATCAGCCGAGAGGGTACATCAAAGGACCTAGGAGGTCTTTGATGCAGTCAGAGGAGGACTGGACCCTAGAGGATGTCAGTTGATGAGCGAGGTTAGAGAGAGAGATGTTCAGAGAAGAGATAGTAGCTAGAGGTTAGTGTGCCAGAGAGGGTACTGAGAGAGGTGCTAGGAGATGCTATGGTCTCGGGTTTTATAACCCCAGGTATAGTGAGAGTGATCTCTCATCTCTAAGTGCAACCCCTAAGAGAAGAGAAGAGTAAGAGTAAGAGTAAAGTAAGAGCAGGAAAGGAAGAGAAGAAAAAGAAGAGTAAGTTCAGGAGAGGTTAGAGTCCGGTCTGGGATTAGACCAGTAGTCGAGGCAGAGGAAGGGGGTCAGCCTCTTATCCCTCAGGTTTCCATAGAGAAGGTCCGTCAGCTTCGGCTAGGATCTTCACCCAGGCTCAACAGGAGGCAGTCGCATCAAACACAGTGGTGCCAGGTATGCTCACTCTAGAGTGTTTTGATGGGCATGTTTTTGTGAACCCTATTGTTTTTCTACTCCTGTTGCTGTGAGAGCCAGATAGGATGGGTTTGATGACTTCTAGGCTTAGAGTGCGAGTTACCTCTTTGGGTTAGCCGACCCGAGTATGATCCATCAGAGGCGGGGCATGTAGCGAGTGGATGCCTTCCAGCTGACCTTTTGGTTCTAGATTGGACTGGTCGATGTCATTCTAGTGATGGAGTGGCTAGCTACTCGTAGTGCTACCGAGTCAGTAGAGCCAAGGTAGTTAGGCTCACAGTAGAGGTAGTCCCTAGGAGGGACAGAGTAGCTTGCCTAGAGGTTTGATGTCAGCCCTACAGGCTCAGAGTTTGCTCAGGAGAGGTCGTTAGAGGGTTCTAGCTCCTGTGAGAGAGTTTAGTAGTTGGGTTAGGGAACCAGCCTCTGTGTCTGTGGTTGAGAGAGTTCTTAGACGTCTGCCCAGACGAGCTGTCAGGTTTATCATCTGTCAGGGAGATAGAGTTGGGATAGGAATGGTGTCTGGACCCAGAACCATTTCTTTCTTTCCCTACATGATGGCACCTGCAGAGTTGAGCGAGTAGTAGAGAGCAGTTGTGAGACTTGGTAGATAAGGGTTTTATCCGACCTAGTACCTCACTCTGGAATGATCCAGAATAGTTGCGGGAAACGAAGGATGAATCCTTGAGGCTTGTAGCGACTGTAAGCAGTTGGACAAGGTCACTACCAGGGACAGGTATTCCCATTCAGGATTGATGATCTATTGGATCAGCTAGCAGGAGCTGGTCGTGTTTCCTAGATAGATCTGAGATCCGGGTACTACCTGTAGTGAGTTCAAGTTAGTATGAGTTAGTCGTGAGAAGTCAGAAGAGGAGCAGCTAGTTTAGTACAGATGAAGAGAGAAGGGCAAGGATCAGAGTGTGCAGCGAAAGCTGTTGCTGTGTAAGAGACGTTGTGGTAGTACTGGAGGTGTCTCCTAGAGAGGGGGAGATCTCCGGAGATCTCACCTGCTTAGCTCAGTTGTGTTTACTGTGCTAGGAAGACCGAGAGTTTTCACTCCAGTAATACCGAGTCTCTTTTCTGTATGCATGTTTTAGAGCAAGAACATTCGGGGACGAATGTTTTTGTAAGGGGGGTAGATTGTAATACCCGGCTCGTTCAGACATCGGAATTCTTACCGTCCGGTGGAATTCGAGGTTGTCGGAGCCTTCCCTAAGGGTAAAACAAAGGTTTTAAGATGGTTTTAAGTGGTTTAAAGGTTTTATGTTAGAAAGGCTATGAGTTTTGAAGAGAAAAGACTAAGGAGGCAAAATGCAGGTTCGGCCGCCGAAGGTAATGTTCGGCCGCCGAAAGTGCCTTAGGTTTGGCTTCCGAACTCCAAGTTAGGCCGCCGAACGTTGCATGGTTTCGCATGCAGGTTAGGCTGCCGAAGGAGGGGCGGTTGACCACCTATAAAGGGCTCCTTGCTCTGGAAAAAGAGGAGGTTTCTCTCTCTTTTGGGCTAAGGTGAGTTCATGCTTTCCTTGGGTTGATTTCATGGTTTCTCTTCAAATCTTTTAAGGTTTTCATGAGTTTTCTCCTTGAATTCAAGAGTTGTGAGCTTGGAGCAAGGAGGTGGAGCTTGGAGACTTTTGGAGCTCGGATCTCCATATCTTCAAGTTTGGGATCACACCAGCCTTTGTTCTTCAAGAGGTATGTGTTGATCCTTATGTTTTCTGATGTATTAAGCAAGTTTTATGGAGGGAGAAGGGAGTTATGCATGAGTTTTTGCATGAGTTGTGCATGTGAGGGTCTAGGGACCCTTTGTGCCTTTGTATGTTGTTTGAGTTGTTTTTGGGGTTTTGAGCTTGTTCTAAGCCCCTATGTGTTAGTAGAAGTGTTTATGCATGTTGAGTGAGGTTTGGGGGAAGTTGAGTATGAGGTGAGCAAGGTTCTGCCTAACTGGAGAACCCAGCTTCGGCCGCCGAAAGAGGATTCGGCCGCCGAACGTGTTGAGGAGGTGGTTTCGGCTGCCTAATCCTGCCCCCGAAGGATTGGACTTTCGTCTCTGGAGGGGCGGTTCGGCCGCCGAAGGTGCCGCCGAAGGAAGGAGACTTTCGTCTCTGGAGTGTGGTTTGGCCCCCGAACCATGCCCCCGAAAGGGTTCGGCCGCCGAAAGAGGAGATTCGGCCGCCGAAAGTATGTGAGTTTCGTCTCTGGAGAGGACATTCGGCCGCCGAACCTGCCGCCGAAAGTGTCCTGTCCAGCCTTCTTTTGCATGCTTTATGTGATTGTTTTCAGAGGTTCAGGGGGGATTGTTTAAGAGTTGTTCAGAGTATAGTTGACACCTCATTCGAGTCCATTTGTGTAGGATTGGACCCGAAAGATCGAGGAGGTCAGCAGAGTTAGAGGTTGCAGAGTCAGTTCAGTATCTGCCAGAGGAGCAGAGGTGAGTAGAACTAAACTTAATTTTAGTAAAAGATACAGACTGTATGAGCATAGTTCATGAATCATGGATGCTATGATTTATATTAGGGTGATTTGCATTAGAATCACGAAGTTGTTGCATTGCATATTATGTGATCAGAGATTAGGTGGACCCAGGCGACCTCAATAGCCTAAGCTTCGGCTCCTGTCATTGTGTCAGGTCAGTTGGGCAATTACTTGTTGGAATGCCCTGTGTAGCTCCTTTGGGGGGCCAGTGTTGACAGAGGGTATTTTTGGGGTCATGTCTACCTTAGTGGGGATTGGACCAAGGCGACTTCAATAGCCCGTCGAGGGAGTTTTGGGGTCATGTCTAATCCAAGATATATTGAGATGCTTGTGTTGTGATGCATTTTCATATATAGTGCGTATGAATGAACTGTTTTCAGTGTTTCTACTCACTGGGCTTTAGAAGCTCATCCCTTTCCCTTAATCCCAGTTTTGCAGGTTCAGAGTAGCTGGGAAGGGTAGAAGCATCAGAGTTGCTAAAGGATTGCATATGTAATAGCATAGTGTGGACATGATGTATGTCACATGATGTATGTCACATGATGTATGTCAAATGATGTATGTAAAGAGATGTAATAGATAGTCAGTTGAGTTGTATATGAGATAGAATGTGCTTTTGCCTATAGTGTATGTTTAATCCTTGGTATATACATGTATCCTGTTTTTAAAGTTTCTTGATGAGAAATGAGTCAGACCAGACTTACTATATGTTGTGTTTCGAAAACCCAGTGACATATAGTAGATACAGAGGAAAGACCAGGTTTGATTCCTGTGATCCACAGAGTAGACCACTAGAGAAGACCAGGTTTGATTCCTGTGACTCTATGGTAACCAAGTTAACTTATGATATGCTGACCCTTACAGAGTGGGTTCTATGCTGCAGTGCGCATAGTGCATGGAGGTTACTTGGTAGAGCGTCGCTGGTTAGCCCCTGAGGGGTAGTTCAGACTAGTATGTCTGAGCTTTTGGTTCATATGATTGGACCTCCAGAGAGTGTTTTACAGGTTAAGTCTGGTTGTGTTACAGACAAGTTGTAACAGTTATAGTCCAGTCGGATCATGTATGGGATTTTAACAGATACACAGAGTTCAGGATAGGCTTACTACGGGTCTAGGCGGCCTTAAGTCGATCTGGATCCTAGTGCCGAGCAGTTTGGGCCGTTACAAAGAGGGTACCGGTTTCCGGGCTGGTACACGGGATTTCTGTAACGACCCGGAAACCAATACCCCTCTATAACGGTCCGAACCACTACCGGCGCTAGGATCCAGATCGGCTTAAGGCCGCCGGGACCCGTAGCAAGCCTAACATACATCCTGTCACCTGGTCAAATCCCATACATGATCAAAACTTTAACATAAAAACTTAAAGATCTAATGTATATCCCGAGCCTGACCTGTATGCGACATAACAGAAAACATAAAGAACCCCCTACTAGAGCCCTCATCAAAACTCTAGCTGGGTCAACATAACATACATCAAGCTGGGATTACATCCAAAGAACTAGAACCTAACATGTGCATGCATCAAACCACAAACATAAGACCTCCACTAGGGTCCTCATCAAACACTATAGCATGGTAAACAATACATGCCACAAGTGTAGTTCAAACACAACTCAACATTAAACCATAACATACATCATGTACTAAACAGGGACTAACCAAGTCTTAGGGCCAAGCATAGTTCTAATCCATAAACAATTCTCTACTTTACATTACATTATCTTACAATACATTATCTCAATTTACATTACATGTCCACACAACTCTCCTTAACTCTTGAGACTTCCCGGTCTTCCTCATACCTGCAACACTGGAGTTAGGGGAGAGGGGTGAGCTAAAAAGCCTAGTGAGTAGAAACAAAGAAAACAGTTCATTAATTACATGCTTTCATGAAATGCGTCACAGCACAAACATTTCACATAACGGATTGGACATGACCACCAAAACTCCCTCTGACTGTAACATAACATGGTGCCCGGCCCTTCGGGCTCCTCAGGACTTCATTATGCCCGGCCCTTCGAGCTCCTCAGGACTTCATTATGTCCGGCCCTTCGGGCTCCTCAGGACTTCATTATGCCCGGCCCTTCGGGCTCCTCAGGACTTCATTAACATAACATAGCTAGGGCTATTGGGGTCGCCTTGGTCCACCCACATCAACAGTAAATAATGCAATGCGTCATATTCGTGTAACTAATGCGATCAACCTATTACATATAATCATGATGCATGAACATGCTTTAGGCATTTGATTTCGTAAAATAAAAGATTAAGTTTAGTCCTACTCACCTCTGGCAGACGCTGGACTGACTCTGCAACAGCTAACACTGATGGCCTCCTCGGTCCCTCGGGTCCGATCCTACACAGGTGGACTCGAATGAGGTGCCAAACACACTCTAAACAACTCATAAACAACTACCCAAAAACCCCCTAAAACATCACTTAAACATGCATAGAAAAAAACCATGAAAGGGCTGGACAGGGCACTTTCGGAGGCACCTTCGGCGGCCAAACCCTCTCTCCAGAGACGAAACTCGGGCACTTTCGGCGGCACCTTCGGCGGCCGAAAGTCCCTCTCCAGAGATGAAAGTCAGGCACTTTTGGCGGCCGAACCTTCCTTCGGCGGCCGAAAGTCTGCTTTCAAGCCAAAACTCAACTTTCGGGGGCAAGGTTAGGCGGCCAATCCATGCATCCATAGGTAGGTTCGGCGGCCGAAACTACCTTCGGCGGCCGAACCTGAGTTCATCCAGAACACAGCCTCTCATGCATACAAGCCTCCCAAACCTTCCAAACACCCCAAAACAAGCACCCAACCTTACTAAAGCATGCATAAACTCTTAACCATGCACAAAGGAGCTTAAACAAGCTTAAACTCCAACAAAGAACATCCTAAAGCATACATAAATAGCTTATGACCCACATAAGCCAAAACCATCAAAACTACTCAAAACCTCACTTGCTCTTTCCCAATCATGCATACACTCTCCCACATGCATAAAAGAGCATAAACTAACATAAACTCCTCAACACAAACATCACATAACATACATTGGGCATAAAACCCACATAAACCTAAACATGCATATCTACCCATACTCAACCATCAAAACATCTTTAAACTTACTTAAAACTCCATTAAAACACAAGAAAAGCAAGGATCTACACTTACCTCTTGAAGATCAAGGGGTGGTGCGATCCCTAACTCGGAGGTGTGGAGGATCCAAGCTCTAAAAGCCTCCAAGCTCCCAAAACTCGTTTTTAAGCTTCAAAACTTCAAAACAAGGATAAAAATCATGAAAAACTTGAGGGATGGGTAGAGAAATCATGAAAACGATCTAAGGAGGGCATAAACTCACCTGAGCTCGAGAATGGGGAGAAAACTCGCCCATTTCCGATCTGAGGGCTCTTTATAGGTGGCCTGGTCAAAGACCTTCGGCAGCCTAACGTGCCCCCTAAACTCATGCAGGTTCGGCGGCCGAACTTGAGGTTCGGCGGCCGAACCTTGGTTCGTTTAAACAAAGCTTTCGGAGGCCAAAAGCGCTCCCAAAACCTTTCCATGTTCGGCGGCCGAACCTGGCAAACGCCTCCTTGGGCTTTTCTTTTCAAAACTCAATTCTTTTCCATTTAAAACCATGAAATTAGTAACAACATTTTAGAAAATACATTTTACCCCTCTAGAAGCCTCTGGCATCTTCAGAATTCCAGATTTCAACGGAGATTCTGCCGGAAGGCAGGGATTCTGATGCCGGAATCTAGCCGGGTATTACAATTTCCTTGTTCCTTAGCTTTCTGATTTGCGTGTCTAAGATCCGCACCGGCTGCTCAACATAGGTGAGATCTTCTAGGATCTCCACATTAGGCTCACTAAGAACCTTGCCCGGATCTGACACGAACTTCGTAACATGGAAACATGGAAAACCGGATAGATTCTCTCCATTAAAGCAGGTAAGTCCAACTTGTACGATACATTCCCGATCTTTTGCAAGATTTCGAAGGGTCCGATGTACCGTGGAGCTAACTTACCTTTCTTCCCAAAACGAACCACCCTTTTCATAGGAGACACCTTGAGCAATACCAAATCCCCCTCCTGAAACTCTACTTGCCTTCTGCGGATATCTGCATAACTCTTTTGCCTGCTCACAACAGTTCTGATTCTTTCTCTGATAATGGGTACTACTCTGCTGGTGATCTCTACTAGATCAGGCCCTGCCAAGGCCCTTTCTCCAACTTCCTCCCAACAGACAGGTGACCTGCACTTCCTTCCATACAAAGCTTCATATGGAGCCATCCCTATGCTAGCATGATAGCTGTTATTGTAGGCAAACTCCACCAAAGGTAGATGCTGCCTCCAAGAACGGCCAAAATCTAGCACACACATTCTGAGCATATCTTCAATTGTCTGGATGGTCCTCTCTGATTGTCCGTCCGTCTGAGGATGGAAAGCAGTGCTGAAGTCTAGCCTGGTACCCATAGCACTCTGCAGATTCTGCCAAAACCTGAAGGTGAATTGGGGTCCTCTATCCGACACTATTGAAACAGGAGCCCCATGCAACTTGACAACCTCATCGACATACACCTGCGCCAACTTGTCCACAGAATAGCCACTCTTGACAGGGATGAAGTGAGCAGATTTGGTCAGTCTGTCCACAATCACCCATATGGAGTCCAATCTGTTGGACGTTGCCGGTAACCCCACCACGAAGTCCATAGCAATATTCTCCCATTTCCACTCTGGAATCGGTAGTGGGTTAAGCATTCCAGCCGGCTTCTGATGTTCCAGCTTCACCCTCTGACATACTTTGTAGGCTGACACGAACTGTGCCACTTCTCTCTTCATAGCTGGCCACCAATACACTCTTTTCAGATCCTGATATATTTTGGTGGCTCCAGGGTAAACACTGTATCTAACATTATGAGCCTCTCTCATAATGTCACCTTTCAGATTCACGTCATCTGGTACACACAATCTATTCCCATAGCAAAGGATCCCCTTGCTGTCAAACCTGAACTCCTTATTCTTACCCGACTGAACAGTCCTGGCAATCTTCACTAACTCTGGGTCCTCGTGCTGTTTCTGGGCCACCTGCTCTAGAAACACAGGTGTCACTCTCATCTGGGCTATCAAAGCACCTGTACTAGACAACTCTAACTGCAGCCCTTCGTTAATGAGCTCGAAGAACTCCCTCACCACTGGTCTTCTCTCTGCTGTAATATGGGACAAACTGCCAAGTGATTTCCGGCTTAGGGCATCTGCCACAACATTCGCCTTACCCGGATGGTACTGAATCTTGCAATCATAGTCATAAGCAGTTCTACCCATCTTCTCTGCCTCAGGTTCAACTCTCTCTGACTCAAGATATACTGCAAGCTTTTATAATCTGTGAAGATCTCACATCTTACCCCATACAGGTAATGCCTCCACATCTTGAGTGCAAAGATCAAAGCTGCCATCTCTAGGTCATGTGTAGGATAATTCAACTCATACTTCTTTAGCTGCCTAGAAGCATAAGCAATCACCCCTTCATTCTGCATCAACACACAACCTAGTCCCACACGGGACGCATCACAATACACTGTGAAGTCTTCATTACTAGTTGGCAGAGCTAACACCGGTGCCGACGTCAACCTCTTCTTTAGCTCTTCAAAACTCTCTTCACACTGGTTAGTCCACATAAACTTCTGATTCTTTCTAGTCAATCTGGTCATAGGAGCTGCAATCTTAGAGAAGTCCTGAACGAACCTCCTGTAGTAACCTGCCAAACCCAAAAAGCTCTTGACCTCTGTCACTGTAGTGGGTCTAGGCCAGTTAGCTACAGCTTCCACCTTCTTGGGGTCCACTTCTATTCCATTTTCTGACACAACATGCCCCAAGAATGAAATGCTCCTCAACCAGAACTCACACTTGGAGAACTTGGCATACAAGTCGTGTTCCCTCAAGGTCTGCAAAACCAACTTCAGATGATGGGCATGCTCTTCTGCATTTCTGGAATACACTAGGATATCATCTATGAAGACAATAACAAAGTGATCCAGATACTGACTGAAAACTCTGTTCATGAGGTCCATGAATGCTACAGGGGCATTGGTTAACTCGAACGGCATCACAAGGAACTCATAGTGCCCATATCTGGTTCTGAACGCCGTCTTCGACACATCCTCTTCTCTTATTCTCAGCTGATGGTACCCGGATCTCAAATCCATCTTGGAGAAACAACCTGCTCCTGCTAGCTGGTCGAATAGATCGTCGATCCTAGGTAACAGATACTTGTTCTTGGTAGTGACTTTGTTCAACTGCCTGTAGTCGATACAAAGTCTAAGGGATCCATCCTTCTTTTTCATAAACAGAACTGGAGCACCCCAAGGCGAGGTACTCGGTCGGATGAAGCCCTTATCTACCAACTCTTGCAACTGCTCTTTCAATTCTTTCAACTCAGCTGGTGCCATCCTGTAGGGAGGGATAGAGATTGGTCTGGTTCCAGGCATCAATTCTATTTCAAACTCTATCTCCCTAGCAGGTGGTAAACCTGGCAGCTCTTCTGGGAAAACATCTAAAAACTCTCTGACCATGGGCACTGAGGCGGGCTCTCTAACATGACTATCCAGCTCTCTCATATGAGCTAGAAAACCCTGACAACCCCTCCTGAACAACCTACGAGCCTGTAGGGCTGATATCAAACCTCTAGGTGTACCCCTCTTGTCTCCTCTGAAGACAACCTCTAACCCATCCTGACCTCTGAACCTGACTACCTTGTCTCTGCAGTCCAAGTTAGCACCATGGGTAGATAGCCAATCCATCCCTAGAATGACATCAAAATCCGTCAAATCTAGAACTACAAGGTCGGCTGGAAGGCATCTACTCTCCACAAACACTGGACAAAATCGGCAGACTGACTCTGCCACTGACGGGTCACACTTGGGTCCACTAACCCATAGGGGACACTCTAACCCAGAGACCATCAAACCCAACCTCTCAACAGCTCTCGGAGCAACAAAAGAATGAGATGCACCAGGGTCCATTAAGGCATAAACATCTGAACAACCAATGATGAGATTACCTGACACCATGGTGTTTGATGCATTTGCCTCCTGCTGTGTCATAGTGAAGATCCGCGCTGGAGCTGATGGACCTTCACCCCTGAAACCGGCTGAAGAAGAGGCTGCCCTTCTCCCTTTCCTTCTGCCACTGGCCTGAGTCGCGGCTGGACCTACTGGCTGAGCCACACTACCAGAAGCTGTCTGCTGGGACTGTGCCATATAAGCTGCTCTAGGACACTCCCGAACCATGTGTCCCTCCTGCCCACATCTGAAGCAGGTGTCGTCCCAAACCGACATACTCCCTTGTGCGGCTTCCCACACTTCATACATACTGCACTGTCTGCACCTGAGCTCGAGCCACCTCCTAATCCCAGACTTGACTTTATCTTGTTCCAGAACTTGTTCTTCTTTGACTTCTTAGTGGTATTACCCCACTTTTTACTGCCTGAAACTGCTGCACTCAAAGAAGGAGGGTCTAACTTTCCCCCACCTAGGGTCTTGGAACCAGAAGGCTGTGCCACAGACTGCTTAACTTTTCCTTCGATTATTGCACTAGCCTCCATTCACCGGGCCATATCCACTATGGCATGGAAATTCTCCCTCTCTGCTGATTGGATCAAGGAGGAATACCTGGAATGAAGCTTCATGATATACCTCCTAGCCTTCTTCTGATCTGTGTCCAGATTTTGCCCTGCAAACGGCAACAGCTCCAAGAACTTATCTGTGAACTCATCTACACTCATCTCCTCTGACTGCCTCAACTGTTCAAACTCGATCATCTTCAACTCCCTTGAGCTATCAGGGAAAGCCCATCCTGCAAACTCATTAGCAAACTCCTCCCATGATAGACTATCGAACCTCGGGTTCACATAGTTTTTAAACCACTATCGGGCCTTCTTGCACTTCAGTGTGAACCCAACCATCTGAATGGCTCAACTGTCATCTGCCCCTAACTCATCTGTTATCATCTTGACCGTCCTAAGGTACTCAAACAGATCATCACCTGTTTCATACTTAGGAGCATCCAACTTCAAGTAGTCGGTCATCTTGACCTTGCTCCCTCCAGATGAGCTAGGTTTAGGTGCTTGGAGTTCAGGAGCCACAGGTTCTGCTGGTGGTGGAGGAGGTGCAACATTCCCTGGATTAGGGTTTGTTGTACCTGGATAAAAGGATGGGGGTGGGTACATAGGGTACTGTGAGTATGGTGGGTAGAAAGGTGGGTATGGCATGTAAGAAGGATAAGGGTTAAAACTGGGGTAATCCAATGTACATCCCATTGAATACCCGGGATTCTGTGAAAAGGGTGAGTATTGGGGTGGTTGAACAAACCCCGAGGCCTGAGTGCCTCCTTGAGACTCTCCCATGCCCTCTTCCGACATGCTCACACCAAGACTGCCATCCCTCCTCTGATTCACATCCATATCATCCCCCACATCTTCTGACACTCCTCCCTGAACTGTTCCCCTTTTGCTCATATCAAAAGACCTTCTAGGGTCCCTTGAAGCTTTCTCCCTACTAGACCTACAGGACATTGCCCTAGGCAATGCAGGAGGACGAGCATCTGTGCCCTCATCCTAAGGTGGTACTCCAGTCAATCGTGCATATCGACGAGTTCCTCTCATCCTGTTCTCTGAAAAACAGCGCACATCACATAAAACATTAGCATCAAATGGTTCATGTGGAAACATATAAACCCGCATCACATACATAGCATAACACTAATGCACATGCGTAAAATCATGGCATTTCACATCATTATTCAAGACAGGACTCTACATCCTATCCTAGTGGACATGATTTTCCTATTGTGCTTGCCCTTCTATAACCTCTATAAGCCTGACACACTATAGGTCTGACCATATGAACCTAGGGCTCTGATACCAATCTATAACGACCCGGAAACCGGACTGCTACCGACGCTACGATCCGGATCGGCTTAAGGCCGCCGGGACTCGTAGCAAGCCTAACATACCTCCTGTATACCTGTTAAATCCCGTACATGATCATACATATACATAAAAATTTAAACTTTTTTCTTTCATTCACCAAGCTTAACCTGTGCATGCACAAACTTATAACCATAAAACCCCACAATGGAGCCCTCATCAAATGCTCCAATGGGGTAACATATCATACATTAAGCTTGGTTTACATAAACATCATTAAAAAGATCATGTACCAAAAAGGGATTAACTATACATACTAGGGTCAAGCACAATTCTAATCCTCATACACATAACTGAACAATATCTTACATCACAATATTACAATACATTATTTTTTCATGTCCACTTCTAACTATTACATAAAACATGACTTCTTTACTCTTGCTGACTTCCTGATCTAGCCCGTACCTGCAAACCTGGGGGTTGGGGTGAGCTACTAGAGCCCAGTGAGCAGAATAATAAAACATTATATTAAAATTCATGCTTTCATGAAATGCATCACATCACAAACAATTCATATTAAAGATGAACTTGTCACCAATAGCCCTCTACATTTTCAATAGTGCCAGAACGTGGAATGGGTCCTGGTCTTTCTCTTACATAACATATCATAACATTCAAAGGTGCCAGGGACGTAGAATGGGTCTTTAACATCATCATATCATACCATATCATTTCATACGAGGGCTAATGGATCATCTAATGTTCATCCACAACAACATCATATTGTGCAATGCAATATATTCGTGAATTCTAATGCAAACAACCTAATATATCTCATGGCATTCGTGATGCATGAACATGCTCAAAATTGATTTATTTGTTTTGAAACATAAAGATTCATTCTACTCGCCTCAAGCTAGCTCTGAAAAGACTCTGAAGCAGCTATCTCACTGCTGGGGTCCTCGATTCCTCGGGTCCGAACTTACGCAGGTGGACTCAAATGAGGGACCAAACATACATGAACATGACTCTAAACACCTCCCCAAAAACCCCCTAAAACACTTAAAAAAATCACTGAAATCATGCAAAGGAAGGCTGAACAGGGCACTTTCGGCGGCAAGTTCGGCGGCCGAAAGTCCCTCCAGAGCCGAAACTCAGCCACTTTCGGCAGCACCTTTGGCGGCCGAAAGTGGTTCCAGAGTCGAAACTCGTGCATATTCGGCGGCACCTTCGGCGGCCGAAACTCCCTTCCAAAGCCGAAAGTCCAACTTTCGGGGGTAGGGTTCGGCAGCCAAAAGCTTGCCTCCACAGGCAGGTTCGGCGGCCGAAAGTCCTTCGACTACCGAACCTGAGTTCTTCCAAAGGGGCAGAACTCAGCCTCCTCATGCACATTTTGCCTCCCAAACCTTTCAAACATGCATTTAGCTATTCTACAACATGCATACACAAGCAAACAAGCATATAGGGGTCTCACACTCTCTTAAACCCCAACAACAACACATATAGCAACTCATACAACATACATTATCCATAAACTCAACATTAATCTAAACATGCATTTCTACCCCATAACCCCTCAAAACTTGTTTAAAACATACAAGAAAGGTAGGATCTAAGCTTACCTCTTGAAGATCGAGAGGAGAGACGATCCTAACTTGGAGATGGGAGAAATCTAGCTCCTTGGGTGTCCAAGCTCCAAAACTTGATCTTAGCTTCAAAAATCTTCAAAACCAAGTTAACATTTGTTAAAACTTGAAAGATTTGAGGAAAATCATCAAAACCAATCATGGGAGGGCATGGACTCACCGTTGGCCGAAAATAGGGAAGAAAACTCACCCATTTTTGGCCATGGGGCCTTTTATAGGTGGCTGGCCAGGCCACCTTCAAAAGCCGAAGGTGACTCCAAAACTCATGCATGTTCGGCGGCCGAACATGAGGTTCGGCGGCCGAACCTGGATTTCCCTCTATGGTCTTTTCATTCAAAACTCAATTTCTTTCTTATTTAAAATCATAAAATACATGAAAACATTTTATAAAAACATGTTTTTACCCTTCTAGAGGTTTCCGACATCCGAGATTCCACCGGACAGTAGGAATTTCGATATCGGAGTCTAGCCGGGTATTACAGTTATGTAATGTTTTTATTAATGTGATGTAAACCAAGCTTGATGTATGTAACGTTGACCCAACTAGAGCATTTGATGAGGGCTCTAGTGTGGGGTTTTTATGTATTCAGTTTCAATGCATGCACAGGTTAAGCTTGGTAGATGAAAAGTTTAAAATTTTTATGAAAATGTATGATCATGTATGGGATTTATCAGGTATGATAGGTTGTATGCTAGGCTTGCTACGGGTCCCGACGACCTTAAGTCGATCTGAATCCTAGCGCCGGTAGCGGTCCAATTTCGGGTCGTTACATAGGAGTCATGAGTGACGCCTCTTCCCAAGCTTTATATTGCTAAAAAATAACCTACAACTTTCAGACGTACTGGAGTATTTGCTCAATACTCAGATTATTAGGGTATGCTTCATGGACCATAGTGGGTGTGTTTTGTTCACTGCCAGTAGTTGAAGAAATGATAGCATCCTCATTTGTAGCAATCTTAGCAGCAGCTCGTAAATTGTTGCATTTGAAGAAATAAAAGAGAGATTTCTTTAGAAGGGATAAGAGACTTGTTTTAATCCAAATGAATAAAGATAATTCAATGGCCTCCCGGCAACAGAACCAAATGATATTGCAGAGACTAAATTAATGGTGTGGCCGGAATGGAGCTGTGCTATGATTGACTAATCCTGCAAGATGGAGAAAGTAAAGCGGTGGGTGTTCACAACAGCCACTTTGATGCTCAAGTTAATAATCTGGAGAATGAGGTGAATATAAAACTTGAGAATATTTGTGTTTGAGAATATCATACTTTTATCTTTGTGATTGTTCTCTTTTTATACTACAAAAAAATGAGATAGATATAACATTTTCTGATAATCCGGTAGCAATGTGGCTGACAGCTTGATAAGGGATATTGCCGGCTAATAGGTTGATGATCTCGCAATTACAGGCATAATGAAGATACGCTGGATTGTATCTGATAATGGTAACTTTACATCAGACTCGTCCGATCTAAGAGAGGGCAAATTTTAATAATAAACCGAGTATTTGAAGTGTTTAAATCTTTATTTTATCTGTTAAACCACATCTCTCGTTTATCAAATTTTTATCAAATGACTTTGTTTTATAGTAACAATTTATAGTTTATTTTATACGATTATTATGTAGTATCATTTATATTAACTAATTTGATTATAAATCAATCTAGAAACTACTTAATGATGTGCAGAATCAATTCAATTACAAAATATATTTATATTTTTCAAAAAATAATATTCAGTTAAATAAATATTTACTGTTTAATAAAAATATTTGATATTGTGAAACTTATTTTTTAAAAGAAAAAGAAAAATCAGCACGAGTTAGCTAATTAATTGAAATGTTAGTTTCCTTGGGCCGGGGGCAAGGGCCGACCAAGTAACAAGCTAGGAGCCTGATCTAAAACTTCTCCAAAATTCTCTTTTGTAATAATTAAAGTCTAGATGCCTCTGTTTCAAATAAATTTGGAATAAAATTTTTGGCTAAATAAGAACGTTTACTCTCGCTAAATAAAATTAATTTATGTCAAAATGCAATAATAAATAAAAAAAATTAATTAAATAAAAAAAATAATTTAATTGAATAAATAATGAATAATTTATAATATAAAGTTAACCAGGTCTACATCTCATGGGTTTTGAATTAGCACATTAAATTATGGCAAATCCTTGCATTAACATTTTTTTCTTTATTTTTATAAGTTACCATCGACTCACGTAACAACCTCAAAACGTTTTGGTAGTAAAAATAATTTCAACCTACCTTAATTAAAGGTAGTTGATAATAATATTTAATTATTATTCACCGTTTTAAATTTTTTTAACTCTTTTAAGTTCAAACTTTTTATATTTAAAAAAATAATAATAACAACAATGTTTTAAAATTTATTGCTAATTTTAATAATCATAAGCAAGATCAAACATTGGTTTTTATAAAATTGAGGTGGCCGGCAGGCCGGCTGTTGCTTCTTGCAGGCGGCGTTCCCGCTATAGTTATCGATGCTGATCTGCGATACCAAGATATTTTATCTGTCAATATCTATGTTAGACAACTTTTGGGTTGCCCCTTAATTCAACGCAGACAAATTGCATGAATTATTAACCAAGGAAACTCGCAAAGTTCATTTGTGCATGATACCACCAGAAATCATCCACCTTATCTATTTTTTTTATACAACTTAGATACTAATTATTAGAGCTGAGCATTTGGTCGGTTCAGTTCAAAATCAAATCGAACCGAATAAATTGAAAATTAAAATTTTAGTATTTATGAAAATCAAATCAAATTAATTTTGATCAGAAATCAAATCGAATCGAACCGATCTAATTCGGTTTGATTCTATTCAGTTTGATCGATTTCGATTTTTAATAAATTTTTTATTTTTTATATTTTATTTTTAATTTTTTAAAATTTAATTAAAATATTTTAATTTTAATATAATTTAATTTTTTTATATTATTAAAAATAATATATTATTATCACTAAATTCGATTCGATTTTTTTGATTTTTTTTCGATCAAAATCGAACCGAACTGAAATAATTGAAATTTTTAAAATTTAAAATCGAATCGAATCAAATTAAATAAAAAATCAAGCCAAATTTTAAAATTAATTCAATTCAATCAATTTTTTCAGTTTGAATCGATTAATGTGGCCAGACTAATTATCACATGAATATAATTCTTTTACAATATCAAACAAAAATCTTAATTTAATCAGAAAATACCTTTACTTTATCTGGCAAGTTAATATTATAAATATTATATTATTATACTTTAAAATTAATAGACTGAGGAGTGACGGAAACAATATTTCTACATCTATATACAGAAAATAAATATACACCGGCAGATTCCCCTTGGACCTTGGCGATTCTGTCTAGACTACTGCTGGGAAAGCAAAATATCAATTTCAGACCATTTGTCAAACAAGCAAGCAATATGGACATAAGAGTCACCATCTGCCTATTTAATTTAGTTTAATTTAAATTGACTTAAAAACTTTAAAAGAATTAAATTTTAATGAATTAAAATAAATTAGGTGGAAATCTTGTTATAATTGTTCATCGAAAAATTAATTATTTTAATTATTAAAAATCTAATGTAAAAATCATTAATTTTATAAAAATCAAATTATCTTATCATTTTGGTAGGTTTTCCCAAAAAGAAAAGTCAATATATTTTATTTTTCCACCCAAATAATACAAGTAACTACATTTAAAATAATAAAAATTTCTTTTTTTATGAAAATGATAAATTTCTTAAAATTTTTTTTAGAAGTGTTAAGTTCTCAAATTTCAAGTCTAAGTGAGATCGAATAGTCAAAAACATAAATTTCCTCTTTATCACGAGAAAAAAAAAATATCAACGATCCTGTCATATGCAATTTGGCGTCATACGAAATTTTTTCTTTTGAGCAAAGAATCATCGTTTTTGTTTTTACATGGTGTTAAAATAGTAAATCTGATGAAGATGTGATGCGAATCAGCATCATTTATGTAGGAAAAATTATATTTTAATTTTTAAATTTTAAAATTTTAAAATAATTAATTAATTAATTTTTATATTATTAAAATTAAATATTTAAATTATTTTATAATTAATTTATTTAAATTAAAAATTATTCTATTTATTTATGTTATTAAAAATATAAAAATATTTTTATTATTAATTTTTAAATATAAAAATAAATAAATTATATTTAAAATTTTAAATTTTAATATAATTAATAAATTCATCTCTATATATTTTAAATTATAAATTTAAATTTTTTATTATCATCTATTGTAATTTATATATTTTATTTTTTATTTAAAAAATATTTAAATTTCATTAATTTTTATTTATACTATTTTATTTAATTAATTTTCCATACTTTTTATTCTTTAATTTTTATTTATTAAATACTTCAATATTTATAATTTTAATTATTTTTAAATAATACTAAGTATTATAAATTTTTATAAAAAATATTATTTAAAAAAATTATATTTTCAATAGAAATTTGACCATCAATTATCTTTAAATTAATATCTATAATATATTAAAAAAATTATAATTTCATATAAAGAAATTTAAAATTTTAATTTTAAAAATATAAAAATTAATTTAAAAATTAAAATATAATTTATGTAATATAAAATTTTTTATTTATATTGAAAATAATTTAAGTATTTATGAAGATATTTTAAATATTTAAAATATTTATTTTTTTATAAATTGATTAACAAGAATTATAAATAAAAAATATTCAATTTAAATAAATTAATTATATAAAAATGTAAATATTTAATTTAAAAAAATACAGATAGACACAACTATTAATTATCTTAAAACTAAACTGTAATTTATCAACGGGAATATACAAACACCGAAGGGAAGGTAGGCCTGCAGATTCTAACATCATTCCCATCTAACGAATCACCTTAAATCCTCACATTAGCACTTCCCAGTCCAAACGCCGTGCTCTACTTGGCTTTATCGCATTCCAGAGATCCCCAAAATCATCAAAGTTTCCTTTCTCAAAACCCTCCATCAGAGAAATTCTCCTTTCTCTAATGGGTTTTCAAGGAGATGAAGAATCCAGCAATAATAATTTGCCAACCAAATCCATTTTCAGGTACAACTCACCCTTTGTCCAGGTCACCCTTATAGGTTTTGTGTGCTTCTGCTGCCCAGGAATGTTCAATGCCCTCTCCGGAATGGGTGGAGGCGGCCAGGTCGACCCCACTGCTGCAAACAACGCCAACACCGCACTCTACACCGCCTTTGCCGTCTTCGGCATCCTGGGTGGTGGCATCTACAACATACTTGGTCCCCGTCTCACCCTCGTTGCCGGTTGCAGCACTTATGTCTTATACGCTGGCTCTTTCCTCTACTACAACCACTACAAGCATCAGGCTTTTGCCATCGTCGCCGGTGCCATACTTGGCATCGGTGCGGGCCTACTCTGGGCCGGCGAGGGGGCTATCATGACCTCTTATCCTCCTCCACATCGGAAGGGGACTTATATTTCCCTCTTCTGGAGCATTTTTAATATGGGAGGAGTCATCGGTGGGCTAATTCCATTCATTCTCAATTACCATCGCAGTGAGGCCGCTTCGGTCAACGACGGCACCTATATCGGCTTTATGTGCTTTATGACCGTTGGAACACTGCTTTCCTTTGCTATTTTGCCCCCTAGCAAGGTTGTCCGCGATGATGGCACCGTTTGCACCCATATCAAGTACTCTAAGGTCTCTACGGAAGCCGTTGAGATTATGAAGTTGTTCCTCAACTGGAAGATGCTTCTAATGATCCCTGCTTCTTGGGCCAGCAATTTCTTTTACAGCTACCAGTTCAATAATGTGAACGCAGCACACTTCAATTTGAGAACGAGGGGCTTGAACAATGTCTTCTACTGGGGTGCCCAGATGCTGGGCTCTGTTGGAATTGGATACATTTTGGACTTCAGTTTCCAGAGCAGAAGGACGAGGGGATTTGTTGGGATTGCGATTGTAGGAGTGCTTGGGACTGCAATCTGGGGAGGTGGACTGGCCAACCAGGTCAATTACTCCTACCACGATCTGCCTCCCAAGTTGGATTTTAAGGACTCTCGTTCTGATTTTGCAGGGCCTTTCGTTCTGTATTTCAGTTATGGATTGCTAGATTCCATGTTCCAAAGCTTGGTCTACTGGGTCATTGGAGCTCTGGCTGACGACTCTGAGATTCTTAGCAGGTTTCCATACACATGGATTAATGGATACCTTGCATGTTGCTTATCAAGTATGTTATAGATTAAGTTAATTTCTTTGATCATGACAATATCTATGGTGTTAAATTGCAGATACGTTGGTTTCTACAAGGGAGTGCAAAGTGCAGGGGCTGCTGTTGCCTGGCAAATTGATACGCACAAAGTTCCAATGCTTTCGCAGTTGATTGTGAATTGGTCTCTCACTACATTGAGTTATCCATTGCTGTTTGTTCTCGTAATGCTTGCAGTTCAGGATGATCACAAGAGTAAAGAGAGAAGCGCCAGTGATTTGGCTGACCCTGATTCAGCAAAAGACACAGACAAGCCAGTTTAATCCCCTTCTGCTACTCTTGATGTACTAAGAGCGAAAGGGCAATCGAAATTTTATGTCTTGTCAAGTGTCATATTCTCGCTACTGTTTGATTCTCTTCCTATTGCTGTAGAATACATGTGCTTTTTGTTCTTTCCCATACATGGTATACTTGTAGCTTTAACTTTCCTGATCAAACTGAATAATATATATAATATATATATATATTTATTGTGTGAGTTGGTGTTGATGGCCTGCCACCCTTTGGATGAGTTAGCAAAGGCGTATATGGAGTTGCCGGCTCTTCGGGTTTGACTCTTATTCCCAACTTACCGACAAGGAAAATGGTATTGATGAACAAGTAATTTAGAGTCTCAAGTTGATATAAATTTTTCGATTATTGAATTGTCCTTTTACCTTTGAAAAAGAAAACTCTCACCAAAAGTGAACCGGTCTAAGAGGTAATAAATTAACTATTTAAACTAATGATAATGCAATATATAAATAAAACTTAACTGAAGCAAAAAAAAAAAAAAACCCAAATATACTAAAATAAGCTAATAAACCTGGTACCCTGTAAGAGGTTGTGCAGGATTTTTTTCAAAAATACCAGAATGTAGTTGGGCATGATGTGTTTAAGGAGTTTGACAGGATCATGCAAGAAGGAATTGTTTGCCCTTCTATGGCAATCACACATGTCTTTGGTCAGCGTGGTCTGCTGAAGGACGTTATTCCAAATTTGGTGGGGCCAACACAGACTAGGTTTATCTAGGTAAACATATTATAGATTTATCTAGGTAAACATATTATAGAGAATATTGTGATTACATAGGAAGTTGTTCACTCAATGAGGAAAATGAGGAGCAGAAAGGGTTAAATGGGATTAAAGTTGATTTGAAGGAGGTTTGCCAATACCTCTGGTCAATGTTATCATGCATTATGTAGCTTCTTATTCCATACAAGTTTTGTAGAATGAGGAAATGACCGAAGAATTTTATCCGGAGAGAATGTTTGTGATAAGAAAATCCTATCACCCTATTTGTTTGTTTTGTATATGGAGCGCTGTATTCATGGCATTTACACAACTATTGCTACAGGTTTGTGGCTACTATTGCTATAGGTTTGTAGTTATCACTTAAGTTGACTAAAACATGACCATTGTTATCTTACTTATTTTTGGCAAATGACTTGGTCTTGTTTGTCGAGGATTTCATTTCTACTTTTCTCAAGTAGAAGTGCTAAAAGGGGTTATGGAAGATTTTTGTGCTTGTTCGAATTGGAAGGTTAGTGTCATGATGGACTAAGTTTATTTTTTCAACAATTTTTCTAACTGAAGCAGGATGGTCTTGAGTCAGCAACTTGATTTTACCATGCCCAATGGGATTATGGAGGATTTTTGTGCTTGTTCGAATTGGAAGGTTAGTGCCATGATGGACTAAGTTTATTTTTTCAACAATGTTTCTAACTGAAGCAGGATGGTCTTGAGTCAGCAACTTGATTTTACTATGCCCAATGAATTAGGCTTATATCTTGGAGTTTTTTGATTCATGAAAGAGTTACTATCACTACCTTATTGAAAGGATTCAAAAGAGCCTCGCTGGGTGGAAGATTCTTACTTGTCTGTAGTATGAAGATTAACACTCATGTAGTCAGTTTTATTAGCCATTCCAAGCTATATGATGCAAACAATTAAATTATCGATTTTTTTTATTCTATTAAAAAATTGTGTCAGCAATTCTTATGAGATGATCCAATGAAGGGCGAAAAATTCGTTTCGTAGCATGGAAGATTATTTCACAACTTAAAGAGGAAGGGGCTTAGGTTTGAGAGGTTTTCGAGACTTAAATAAATCCTTTATTATGAAGTTTGTTGGGAACTGATCGCAAAGCCAAATGCACTACGGGTTCAAGTGTTGTGTGACAAGTATAAAGTTGGGGAAGAGCTAGTCCCAGCGCATCCGGCTAGCACAACTAATAAAATTTAGAATACAATTAACAAAATTTGTGAACTTTCTATAAAGTAATTTAATTAGGTTAGGAGAAATAAATTAGTTTCTTCTACAAGGAAAAAAATGTCTTTAACTTTCTGGGAAGTTAAAAAATATCAACCAAACAAACATATTTTAACACTTCTGAGAACTTGAAGTTCTCTAATTGAATTACTCCAACCAAATAAGGGCTAAAAACTAATATACTCTACCAATGAGTGTTTGGAAAAGTGGTTCGACACTCTTCTCCTAAAATTGAGGATCCTATCTTATAAATGAAATTTGTCCTTTAATGGGCCGACTCAATATAAATAGAATAAACTTGCTGTTATAAAAAAAAAACTCTAAATTTTATTGAAGAGTTGTGAAATGCAATTTATACATTTTATGAATATTTTTATTTTATTCTAAAAAATAACTACACAGCACATAGTATGTTTCTATTTCTTTCATCATCATCATCATCTTCTTCTTTGTTTCTTTTACAAAATATTGTTGCCAATGGCATCTTCACTTGAAAGGAGAGCATGAATATCTAGTACATAAACCATTAGTGCTACTGTAAGTAAATAGAGTAACTGGTCTACTCAGTGGCAACTTAGGAGTTGCCATTTCCAAGCTCAAAAAACCCACCACTTCCTCCATGGAAAGTCTACCTTTGCTCTCATTTAGTGTACAAAGCAATCCAATCTCCAGTACTCTTATGGCTTGTTCCAAGTTCACCATCGAGCCTATCCTCCTATCGACCACTCTCAATTGTCATTTGTCTCGTGCATTTTCCATGAAAACTCTACCAAGTCCCTCTCTTCTTGGCTTGTTTCACTATCCAACCTACCTTTTCCCAAGACAATTTCAACACAAAAATGTCAAACTCAAACACATCGGCCTTTTGACTAGCTACTGCTTCAAAGCGCCTTTACTCCTTATAGGAAAGCACAAAATCAAAGTCGCCTAAAGTCGCCTTGAAGCTAACATCAAGAAAGATATTTCTAGCTTTCATGTTCTTATGAGCCAGGTGCTTAAAGTGGAGGAAACTTAGAGCATCGGCGATGTCATTAACCACCTTACACCACCGAGTCCAGGGAAGCACACCAACTCCGAACAACCACTTGTCCAAGCTTCCATTTGGATATAATTTGTACAAGACCATGATTTCTCGATTGTCCTGACACCATCCTATAATGGGCACCATATTAGGGTGATGAACTCGGCTAATAGCACTGATTTCTTTTAGGAATCTTCGCCTATCTAATCCTGGCTGCGAATTCAAAAATTGAGCTGAAAAATGTTTAACGACTACTTGGAAACCATTTGAAAGTTTCCCTCTGTAATAAATACCTCTAGAGATGCTACCCAGTATTTCCAACTCATGAAAGGACCAAGTGGCTGTGGAAACTTCGGGAAAGGTGAAGCGATGAGGTTTATTAGGAGGCCTCAGCCTTTGCTTTTTGTTTGGAAAAACCATGGCCTTTGCCCAATCTTTTTTGCACCTGCCATAGAAAAGACTGGAAAATGCGACCAGAGCTAGAACCATCACAACAATGAAAATCAAGAAACTACTTAGAGGTTCCATGTTTGAGCTGTGTGACTGTGAACCTTGAACACCAACAGGTTGGCGAGTAATCTTACTCCCGCATAATCTTACTCCCGCATGTTTCAACAGATGGCATAAGAAGCGAGACTTTATTGATGGAGGTGAAATTCCATGAGAATATATTGTGGATTTGGGTCAAATTCCTTGTGGAAGCTGAGAATCCTACAAACATGTATTCATTAAGAAATGGAGAGAGATCAAGATGTTGAAGGTTGATTTAAAATTAGCACATGGTTAACGTTAGTTTGATTTAGTTTTTGTCAGTTATTTTCTGTTTAGATTTTTTAGGTTCCATTTCCTTGTCCGTTATTTAGTCAAGCCACATTCACTGTAGTGGCAGAATTTTCTCATTTCTGTTTTATTAGTTTCTTTATAATGCCTATATAAATGGCACTGAGTCATTATTACAGTGTACTGAAGTGAATAGCAAATTAGACTGTCAGATATATTGCAATCTCTGAATAAAGTCGTCAATTCCAAAATCCAGTTTACTAGTTTCAGTTAGTTATATTTTTTTTAATCTATTTGGTATATTATCTAATATCAGTATCGCCCAAATTTAGATAACTAATTTTATCATCTTTTTTCTATAATCGTTAATCCCCTTTCCTCAATAAAAGTATTATTAGAGCCTGATTTGTTCAGAACATTAGACGTTAACTCATGGCATCAAACGGCAACGCTGGGAGTATTTCTCAATCGGCAATTCCTATTTTCAAAGTTGAAAACTTTGAATTTTAGAGTATCAAAGATGAGAACTCTATTTAAGTCTCAAGATTTGTGGGACTTGGTTGAGAAAGGTTATCCTGACCCAGATGAAGAGACCAGGTTGAAGGAAAATAAGAAGAAGAATTCTAAAGCATTATTCTTCATTCAGCAAGCTATGCACGAGTCAGTTTTTTCAAAAATTGCAATAGCAACTACTGCTAGAAATGCTTGGGTGACCTTACAGACGGCGTACCAAGGCACTTCTAAGGTAATCGCAATTAAACTTCAATCCCTTTGTCATGATTTTGAAACCTTGCAAATGAAGAGTGGAGAGACAATGCATGATTTTCTCTCAAGAGTAACTGTAATTGTTAATCAAATGAGGTCTTATAGAGAAGTAATCTCGGATCAAACTGTTGTTGCAAAGGATTTAAGGAGTTTAACTCCAAAGTTTGATCATGTTGTGGTAGCAATTGAAGAGTCTAAAGACTTAGCCACTGTAATACCCGGCTAGACTCCGGTATCGGAATTCCTACCGTCCGGTGGAATCTCGGATGTCGGAAGCCTCTAGTAGGGTAGAAACATGTTTTCATAAAATGTTTTAAGGTATTTCATGGTTTTAAGTAAAATGAAAATGAGTTTTTGCATTAAAACAACCTTGGAGGAAAACTCAGGTTCGGCCGCCGAAACTCAAGTTCGGCCGCCGAACATGCATGCCTTCGGGAGCGCCTTTAGGCCCCCGAAAGCATAAGTGAGGGAAGTCCAGGTTCGGCCGCCGAACATGGCATGCATGCGGAGGCACATTCGGCCCCCGAACGTGGCCTGGCCAGCCACTATAAAAGGGTCCCTTAGCCGAAAACGGGCGAGCTTTTCCCCATTTTCGGCCAAGGTGAGCTTTTCGCCGCCCCTCACCGATCTTTGATGTTTTTCCTCTAGATCTTTCAAGTTTTTCACTTGTTTTAACTTCGTTTTGAAGATTTGAGCTTTTGAGCAAAGTTTTGGAGCTTTGAGGTTCAAGAACTCGAATCTCTTCCAACTCCAAGTTTGGTCGCCTCTACTCTCGATCTTCAAGAGGTAAGAGTCGATCTCTAGCTTATGTTATGTTTTAAGTAAGTTTTATGAAGTTCATGGGGGTAGAATGCATGTTTAGGTCATAGTTATGTTTATGGGTTTTTGAAGTGATTTTGAACAATGTGGTTTGCAAATGTATGTTGAATGTGTTATAGATGGGGTTTTAGCTAGTTGATGCCCCTAGGAACTTGTATGCTTGTGTATGAGTGTTGTAGAATAGGTTTATGCATGTTTGGATGAGATTGGAGGCACAAATGCATAAGGGAGCCAAGTTTCTGCCCTTTGGCAGAAACCAGGTTCGGCAGTCGAAGGAACTTTCGGCCGCCGAACATGGCTGGGGAGGCAGGCCTTTCGGCTGTCGAAGTTGCCCCCGAAAGGAGACTTTCGTCTCTGTCTGGGACTTTCGGCCGCCGAAGGTGCCGCCGAACATGCATGAGTTTTGCCTCTGTCTGGGAGTTTCGGCCGCCGAACCTGCCGCCGAAAGTGCCCTGTTCAGCCATTTCTTGCATGTTTTTCTATGATTGTTGCATGATGTTTAAGGGGGTTTTTGGGGAGTAGTTTAGAGTTATGTTCATGTATGTTTGGTCCCTCATTTGAGTCCACCTGTGTAGGTTCAAACCCGAGGAACCGATGACCCCAGCAGTGAGTCTGTTGCCCCAGTGTCTGGTCAGAGCTATCCAGAGGTGAGTGGAATAACCTATTATGTTTTAAAGCAAAGAATGAACTTTTCAGCATGTTTCACGCATCATGAATGCCATGTGATGAATTAGGTTGCTTGCATTAGAATTCACGAATATGTTGCATTGCATATTTTTATGTTGATGTGGATGAATGTTGGATGATCCATAGCCCTCGATCTATGTTATGACGATGTGATATGTACGGTACGGAATATAAGACCAGTGGGACCCATTCTACGTTCGCTGGCACTATGTAAGGGAAAGACCAGGACCCATTCTACGTTCTGGCACAGTTGGACACTGTTGTGTTATGATATGTTATGTAAGGGAAAGACCAGGACCCATTCTACGTTCTGGCACAGTTGGACCATGTAGAGGGCTATTGGTGACAAGTTCATCCTTGATGTGATTAGCTGTGATGTGATGCATTCCATGATCCATATGATTTAAATGTTTTTACTATTCTGCTCACTGGGCTCTAGTAGCTCACCCCTCTCCCATTTCCCCAGGATTGCAGGTACAGGGTAGACCAGGAGGTTTACAAGAGTAATGAAGTCCGATTTATGTAATAGATAGTGTGGACATGATAAATGTATTAATGTTATGTAAAAGTACAGTTTCAGTCATGTAATGATATTGAGGATTAGATATTGTGCTTGACATTGTGTATGAGGTATCCCTTTTATTACATGATCAAAAATGTTTTATAATGTTCATGAAAGCCAACTCATCTCATGTTGTATCGCCCGTTGGGGCATTGATGAGATCCCACAGAGGGATCACGATTATGATTATGACTATGTACATGTATGTTCAGGTTGAGATGGATATTTGAAGGAAAAGTTTTAAATTTTTATGCATGTTGTTGATCATGTATGGGATTATACAGGTTTACAGGTTATATGTCAGGCTTGCTACGGGTCCCGGCGGCCTTAAGCCTATCTGGATCCTAGCGCCGGTAGCGGTCCGATTTTCGGGTCGTTACATACTCATTTAATGAATTGATGGGATCCTTGCAATCTCATGAAGCGAGATTATGCAGATCAGATGAAAAGAATGAAGAGTGTAATACCCTGCTAGACTCCGGTATCGGAATTCCTACCGTCCGGTGGAATCTCGGATGTCGGAAACCTCTAGAAGGGTGAAACCATATTTTCATAAAACGTTTTAATGTATTTTATGGTTTTAATCAAGTAAGAAATGAGTTTTTGCATGAAAATTAATCTTGGAGGAAGACCCAGGTTCGGCCGTCAAACCTCAAGTTCGGCCGCCGAACCTCAAGTTCGGCCGCCGAACGTGCATGCGCTTCGTGTAACAGCCCGGAAACCGAACTGCTACCGGCACTAGGATCCAGATCGACTTAAGGTCGTCGGGACCCGTAGTAAGCCTGCTATCCTGTCTGTGTACCTGTGACATCCCATATATGATCATATAGTTTCTGTAAAAACATAAAACTTTTCTTTCTCTACCAAACCCTACTAGAGCTCCTCATTGCTCTAGGAGGATGAAACTCATCATGTGAAGCCTGGTTGTCTCATAAACATACAACAAATATATGTAAACATAAACTGATCATGTGAAAACACAAAAAGGGATTACAACTCTTCTAATCAAGCACCATTCTATACACTGTACATGTACTCTATCTCTTTACATTTACATGTCCACACTAGCTATTACAAACTTTATATTCTTCCTGTATCCTGCGGACTTCCCTCTGAACTCTGAACCTGCACAACTGGATTTAGGGGAGGGGGATGAGCTACTATAGCCCAGTGAGTAGAACAGTAATAAAGAACAGGTGATAAAACATGCTCTCATAAAATGTATCACATCACAAGTACTCACATCATCTCAGCATGGACGGATCAACACTCCCTCATCTCATCTGGGGTACAGACGTACCATGTGCCTGGTCCCCGTAGGGCTGTTCCAGGTCTTTGTGCCTGGTCCCCGTAGGGTTGTTCCAGGTCTTTCCTTCGAGGGCTATTGAATCCTTACTATGTCCATACAGTCATAGAAGCAATGTACAAGGAGCAATGCCAAGTACAAGGATAAATGCAATGCATCATATTCGTGAAACTAATGCAATCATCCTACTAGACCCATGATGCATGAAGCATGCTAAAACCAATGGAGTTCTGAAAAGAGAAGTTCCACTCACCTCTGGTAAACTCTGAACTAACTCAGCAGGTTTCTGACACAGTGCTCACTGCTGCTCTCTGGGGTTCCTCTGGTCCGTTCGTACACAGGTGGACTCAAATGAGGGACTAAACTAACTTAAGAACATCTCTAAGAAACTCCCCAAAAGTCCTCTCAAAGACCCTAAAACAATCACATAAAACATGCAAAAGAAAGCTGGACAGGGCACTTTCGGCGGCAGGTTCGGCGGCCGAAACCCCTCTCCAGAGACGAAACTCATGCATGTTCGGCGGCACCTTCGGCAGCCGAAAGTCTCGTCCAGAGACGAAACTCAACCTTCGGCGGCCGAACCTTGCCTCCAGAGACGAAAGTCCAAATGTTCGGGGGCAAGCTTTGGCAGCCGAAACTGCCTCCACAAGGGGTTCGGCGACCGAACCTTCCTTCGGCGGCCGAACCTGGCTTTGCCCGTTAGGCAGAAACCTGCTCTGTTTCATGCAAAACTCACCCAAAAGTGACCCAACATGCATATCAACTACTCCCAACTAGCACATACCATAAAACATGCATAAAGAGGTCCAAAACTAACTTATAACCTCAAACAAACACATCAAACAACACTGAACATGCTTGAACATCAATATCTCCCAAAAACCTCACCTAAACCTAATCATGCATACTACCCATCAAACTTCCATAAAACCTTCAAAACTCATTAAAGAAGTTCAGGATCCACCCTTACCTCCTTAAGACCTTGAGGTTGAGTGCTCCTAACGTGGAGATATGAAGAAAACCTCTTCCAAAGCTCCAAACTTCCAAACTTGCTATTTTTGCTCAAAACCTTCAAAACACACCAAAACTCTTAAAACTCTTGAAAGATTTGGTGAAAAACATGAAAAACATGAAAGTCAACGTGAGAGAGGTTTGAACTCACCTCTGGCTGCAAGTGGAGAAGAAATATCCTCCTTCCACCGACCCTTGGCCCTTTTATAGGTGGCTGGCCAGACCACCTTCGGCAGTCGAACGTGAATCCGAAACCATGCAATGTTCGGCGGCCGAAAGTGACCTTCGGCGGCCGAACCTTTGCATTTCTCCCTTGTTGCTTTTCTTGCAAAACTCATTTCCTTTAACACGTTAAAACATTGAAAACTCGTAAAAACACATGAAAACATATGTCTTACCCTTCTCGAGGGTTCCGACACCCGAAATTCCACCGAACTACAGGAATTCCGATGCCGGACTCCAGCCGGGTATTACATTCTTCCCTCCTTAAGAACATTCGTCCCCGAATGTTCCTCAAACAACTAAACAACTAAACACAAATACACATAGAAAAAGGACTAGCTAACTAACCTCAAAACAGATATGGATATTGCTGGAGCATCGACTCCCGTGTCTCCCAGGTGCACTCTTCTAGGTTGTGGTGGTTCCACAGGACTTTCACCATTGGTATCTCCTTGTTTCTCAGCTTTCGAATCTGGGTGTCAATGATCCTCACTGGCTGCTCGACATACGTGAGATCTCCAAGGATCTCTACATCAGGTTCACTGAGAACCTTCTCTAGATCTGACACAAATTTCCTCAACATAGAAACATGGAATACCGGTTCCATCGATGTAGGTAAATCCAGCTTATACGATACAGGTCCGATCTTTTGCAAAATCTCAAAGGGACCTATGTACCGTGGAGCTAATTTACCCTTCTTTCCAAAGCGAACCACTCCCTTCATTGGCAACACCTTTAGCAATACCATATCCCCCTCCTGGAATTCTATCTGCTTCCTACAGATGTCTGCATAGCTTTTCTGTCTGCTAACAGCTGTTCTGATCCTCTCTCTGATGATAGGCACCAACTTGCTGGTAATCTCAACTAATTCTGGCCCTGCAAGAGCCGCCTCTCCAACCTCTGCCCAGCAAACAGGTGTTCTGCACTTCCGTCCATACAGAGCTTCATAAGGGGCCATCCCTATGCTAGCATGATGGCTGTTGTTGTAGGCAAACTCCACCAGAGGTAGATGCTGCCTCCAAGAACTGCCAAAGTCTAACACACACATGCGCAAACATATCTTCAATGGTCTGGATGGTCCTCTCTGACTGACCGTCTGTTTGCGGATGGAAAGCAGTACTGAAATCCAATCTGGTACCCATAGCAGCTTGCAGACTCCGCCAAAACCTGGAGGTGAACTGCGGTCCTCTATCTGATACGATTGACACTGGAACTCCATGCAGCTTGACTATCTCTTCCACATAGACCTGCGCCAACTTGTCCACAGAATAGGTGCTCCTGACTGGAATGAAGTGAGCAGATTTCGTCAGTCTGTCCACAATCACCCATATGGAGTCTAGTCTGTTGGACATCGCCGGTAACCCCACGAAAAAATCCATAGCTATGTTCTCCCATTTCCACTCTGGAATCGGCAGTGGGTTCAGCATTCTAGCCGGCTTCTGGTGTTCTAGCTTTACCCTTTGACATGTCTCGCAGGCTGACACAAACTGTGCCACTTCCCTCTTCATCGCTGGCCACCAATACACTCTTCTCAGATCTTGATACATCTTGGTGGCTCCAGGGTGAACACTATACCTCGCATTATGAGCTTCCCTCATAATGTCTTCCTTCAAACTCCTATCATCTGGTACACATAATCTCTTACCGTGACAAAGAATCCCCTCACTGTCAAATCTAAACTCTGCACTGGTGCCAGACTGAACCGTCCTGGCAATCTTCACTAACTCAAGGTCTTCGTGCTGTTTCAGAGCCACTTGCTCTAGAAACACTGGGGTAACTCTCATCTGTGCAAGCAAAACACCTGTACCAGATAACTGCAACTGTAGCCCTTCATCCAGGAGTCTGTAAAAGTCCTTCACCACCGGTCTTCTCTCTACTGCTATGTGGGATAAACTGCCAAGTGACTTCCGGCTTAAGGCATCAGCTACAACATTAGCCTTACCCGAATGATACTGGATCTTGCAATCGTAATCACTGAGCAATTCGACCCACCGTCTCTGCCTCAAGTTTAACTCTCTCTGACTCAAGATGTGTTGTAGGCTCTTATGATCGGTATAGATCTCACACTTTACCCCATAGAGGTAATGCCTCCACATCTTCAGTGCAAAGATAACAGCTGCCATCTCAAGATCGTGTGTCGGGTAATTCAGCTCGTGTCTCTTCAGCTGTCTAGAAGCATAAGCTATCACTCTGTCCTTCTGCATTAACACACAACCTAATCCCACTCGGGATGCATCACAGAAAACTGTGAAATCTTCTTCACTGATCGGCAGAGCTAACACCGGTGCTAAAGTCAATCGTCTCTTCAACTCTTCAAAACTCTCATCACAATCCTCTGACCATACGAACTTCTGATTCTTCCTGGTCAGTCTGGTCATAGGAGCAGCTATCTTCGAAAAGTCCTGCACGAACCTACGATAGTAGCCTGCCAAACCCAGAAAACTCTTGATCTCAGTTACTGTAGTGGGTGTAAGCCAGTTGGCTACTGCCTCTACCTTTTTGGGATCAACTACTATTCCTTTTTCTGATACGACATGACCCAAAAAGGAAATGCTCCTGAGCCAGAACTCGCACTTGGAGAACTTGGCATACAAACCATGCTCTCTCAAGGTTTGTAGCACTATCCGCAGATGCTGGGCATGTTCTTCTGCATTTTTGGAGTACACCAAGATATCATCGATAAAGACGATCACAAAACGATCCAAGTACTCCCTGAAAACCCTGTTCATGAGATCCATGAATGCTGCAGGGGCGTTAGTCAACCCGAACGGCATTACTAGAAACTCATAATGCCCATATCTGGTCCTGAACGCAGTCTTGGATACATCTTCTTCCCTGATCTTCAACTGGTGGTATCCGGATCTCAGATCTATTTTCAAAAAACAACATGCTCCTGCCAGCTGGTCGAATAGATCATCGATCCTGGGTAAAGGATATTTATTTTTGGTAGTGACTTTGTTCAACTGCCTGTAGTCAACACAAAGCCGAAGAGGTCCATCCTTCTTCCTGACAAACAGTACTGGAGCACCCCAGGGTGAGGTACTCGGGCGGATGAAACCCTTCTCTACCAAGTCCTGTAACTGTTCTTTCAACTCTCTCAGCTCTGCTGGTGCCATCCTGTAGGGAGGTATAGAGATCGGTCTGGTACCAGGCATCAATTCGATCTCGAACTCTATTTCCCTATCAGGTGGTAGTCCTGGAAGCTCTTCCGGAAACACATCTGGGAACTCGCTAACCACTGGTACTGAGGATGGTTCTCTAACCTGCTTGTCTAGCTCTCTCACATGAGCTAGAAACCCCTGACAACCCTTTCTCAACAACCTTCGAGCCTGAAGGGCTGATATCAACCCCTTAGGTGTCCCCCTCCTATCGCCTCTGAAAACACACTCTGACCCATCCTGGTCTCTACAATGGACAACCTTGTCCCTGCAGTTTAAGGTCGCATTATACGTAGATAACCAGTCCATCCCTAGAATGACATCAAAATCTGTCAACTCTAGAACCACAAGGTCAGCTGGAAGGTATCTACTCTCTATGCACACCGGACTGAACCGACAGACTGACTCTGCCAAAGATGGATCACATTTGGGTCCACTGACCCAAAGAGGGCACTCTAACTCAGACACCAACAGACCCAACCTCTCTGCGGCTCTAGAAGAAATGAAAGAGTGAGAAGCACCGGGGTCCATCAAAGCATACACCTCTGAACACCCAAGGATGAGATTACCTGACACCACTGTGTTCGAAGTGTCTGCCTCCTACTGAGTCATGGTAAAAAGCCGTGCTGGAGCTGACGGACCTGCACCTCGGGAACCCATCCCTGATGAAGAGGCTGCCCCTCTTCCTCTTCCTCTGCCACTGCTTGGTGGTTGGGCTGAAGCTGTTGATTGAACTACACTGCCTGAGGTCATCTGCTGGGATGGTGCAACCAAAGTTGCCTGAGGACATTCCCGTGCATAATGTCCCTCTTGCCCACATCTATAACAGGCTGAAGATCCCAACATACAAGCTCCTCTGTGCTGTCTTCCACACCTAGTGCACATTGGAAGATCTGCGCCAGAGCTGGAGCCGCTACTCATTCCCAGACCCGATTTAATTCTGCTCCAAAACTTGCCTCTCTTTCCTCTGAGTTTATCCCATCTTTTCTTGCTTACACTTGCCGTACTCTGTGAGGAGGAACCTGGTTTAGCACCAGAAGACTGTGCCTTTGTTTGCTTGACTATTCCCTGACTTATGGCACTAGCCTCCATCTTTCTCGCAGCATCTACAATGGAGTGAAAACTCTCCTTCTCCGCATGGAGAATCAAGGAGAAATACCTGGGATGAAGCCTCGTGGCATATCTCTTTGCTTTCTTCTGATCCGTATCATACGCCTGACCCACGTATGGTACCAATGCCAGAAACTGATCTGTATACTCATCAACGCTCATCTCCTCCGTCTGTCGCAACTGTTCAAACTCCACAACCTTTAGCTCCCTGGAACTGTCAGGGAAAGCCCACCCAGCAAACTCATTAGCGAACTCTTCCCATGTGATACTGTCTTTTCTGGGGTCCACATAGTTCTTGAACCATTCTTTGGCTTTCTTACATTTCAACGTGAACCCTGCCATCTCAATGGCTCTGCTATCATCTGCTCCCAACTCACTTGTTATCATTCTAACTACACTGAGATACTCAAAGGGATCATCTCCCGTGTTGAATTTAGGAGCATCCAACTTTAAGTACTCCGGCATCTTCACCTTAGTTCCCCCTGAAGAACTGGGTTGTGCTTCAACAACAGGGGCTACTGGTTCAGGTGGTGGTGGTGGTACTATTTCTCGGGCTTCAGGCGATGTTGAACTTGGATGAAAAGGTGGGGGTGGATACATGTGATATGGTGGATAGAAGGAAGGATAGGGCATATAGGGCATGTAGGGTGGATATGGGGCAAAGCTAGAGTAATCCGACGTACCTCCCATCGGATACCCTGGGCCTTGAGAATAGGGTGGATAGCCAAACCCCGAGGCCTGTGCGCCTCCCTGAGACTCCCCCATACCTTCTTCTGACCTTCCTATACCCATACTTGCATCTCTACTCTGGTCACCCTCCAACGCACCTCTTTCTTCTACTGACCTTCCCCTTCTCTCTACTCCTCTTCTGCTCTCGTCAGAAGACCTTCTAGGGTCTCGTGACGTTCCTTCCCTGCTAGACCGCTGTGAGCTTGCCCTTGGCAAAGCAGGAGGATGAGCAGCTGTACCCTCACTGACAGGTGGGACTCCAGTCAATCTCGCGGATCGACGAGTTCCTCGCATCTTAACTCTCTGAAAAACAACACATAACAAAGCACATAAGCAACACATAGAAAACATGCACATGTAAAACGCATGGCATTGCACATCATCATATAGACAGGACTAACATCCTATCCTAATGGACATGTTTGCCTATAGTGCTTGACCTGCTAAACCCTCTATAGGCCCAACTCTGTCTATATAGGTCCGACCATGTGAACCTAAAGCTCTGATACCAATCTGTAACAGCCCGAAAACTGAACTGCTATCGGCACTAGGATCCAGATCGACTTAAGGTCGCCGGGACCCGTAGTAAGTCTGCTATCCTGTCTGTGTACCTGTGACATCCCATATATGATCATATAGTTTCTGTAAAAACATAAAACTTTTCTTTCTCTACCAAACCCTACTAGAGCTCCTCATTACTCTAGGCGGATGAAACTCATCATGTGAAGCCTGGTTGTCTCATAAACATACAACAAATATATGTAAACATAAATTGATCATGTGAAAACACAAAAAGGGATTACAACTCTTCTAATCAAGCACCATTCTATACACTGTACATGTACTCTATCTCTTTACATTTACATGTCCACACTAGCTATTACAAACTTTATACTCTTCCTGTATCCTGCGGACTTCCCTCTGAACTCTGAACCTGCACAACTGGATTTAGGGGAGGGGGATGAGCTACTATAGCCCAGTGAGTAGAACAATAATAAAGAACAGGTGATAAAACATGCTCTCATGAAATGTATCACATCACAAGTACTCACATCATCTCAGCATGGACGGATCAACACTCCCTCATCTCATATGGGGTACAGACGTACCATGTGCCTGGTCCCCGTAGGGCTGTTCCAGGTCTTTGTGCTTGGTCCCCGTAGGGCTGTTCCAGGTCTTTCCATCGAGGGCTATTGAATCCTTACTATGTCCATACAGTCATAGAAGCAATGTACAAGGAGCAATGCCAAGTACAAGGATAAATGCAATGCATCATATTCGTGAAACTAATGCAATCATCCTACTAGACCCATGATGCATGAAGCATGCTAAAACCAATGGAGTTCTGAAAAGAGAAGTTCCACTCACCTCTGGTAAACTCTGAACTAACTCTGCAGGTTTCTGACACAGTGCTCACTGCTGCTCTCTGGGGTTCCTCTGGTCCGTTCCTACACAGGTGGACTCAAATGAGGGACTAAACTAACTTAAGAACATCTCTAAGAAACTCCCCAAAAGTCCTCTCAAAGACCCTAAAACAATCACATAAAACATGCAAAAGAAAGCTGGACAGGGCACTTTCGGCGGCAGGTTCAGCGGCCGAAACCCCTCTCCAGAGACGAAACTCATGCATGTTCGGCGGCACCTTCGGCAGCCGAAAGTCTCGTCCAGAGATGAAACTCAACCTTCGGCAGCCGAAAGTCTCGTCCAGAGACGAAACTCAACCTTCGGCGGCCGAACCTTGCCTCCAGAGACGAAAGTCCAAATGTTCGGGGGCAAGCTTTGGCAGCCGAAACTGCCTCCACAAGGGGTTCGGCGGCCGAACCTTCCTTCGGCGGCCGAACCTGGCTTTGCCTGTTAGGCAGAAACCTGCTCTGTTTCATGCAAAACTCACCCAAAAGTGACCCAACATGCATATCACCTACTCCCAACTAGCACATACCATAAAACATGCATAAAGAGGTCCAAAACTAATGAGAGGGTCAAGGTGATTACTGATGAGATAGGAGCTGATGACAGCAGAGCCATTCAGATGGCTGGGTTCACACTCAAATGCAAAAAGGCCCGTGAGTGGTTTAAAAATTATGTGAACCCAAGGGTGGATAGTATGTCTTGGGAAGAATTTGCTAATGAGTTTGCAGGATGGGCTTTCCCTGATAGCTCAAGGGAATTGAAAATGATAGAGTTTGAACAGTTGAGGCAGACTGATGATATGAGTGTTGATGAGTTCACAGACAGATTCTTGGAGCTGTTGCCGTTTGCAGGGCAAAATCTTGACTCAGACCAGAAGAAGTCAAGGAGGTATATCATGAAGCTCCATTCCAGGTATTCCTCCTTGATTCAGTCAGCAGATAGGGAGAGCTTCCATGCCATAGTGGATATGGCCCGAAAAATGGAGGCCAATGCCATCATTCAGGGGACAGTTAAACAGTCAGTGGCACAGTCTTCTGGTTCCAAGACCCCAAGTGGGGGAAGGCTAGATCCCTCATCCTTGAGTGCAGCAGCTTCAGGTAGCAAAAGGTGGGGTAACACCACTAGGAAGCCGAAGAAGAACAAGTTCTGGAACAAGATCAAATCAGGTCTGGGAATAGGAAGTGGCTCAAGCTCTGGCGCAGATAATGTAGTTTGTGCACGGTGTGGTAAGCCACACAAGGGAGTCTGCCGGGCTGGGACGGCAGCCTGCTTCAGATGTGGGCAAGAGGGACACATGGCTCGAGAGTGTCCTAGAACAGTATCTATGGCACAGTCCCAGCAGACGGCTTCAGGTAGTGTAGCGCAGCCAGCAGCTCCAGCCACGACGCAGGCCAGTGGCAGAGGCAGAGGGAGAGGAGCAGCCTCTTCTTCAGCGGGTTTCAGAGGTGAAGGTCCATCAGCTCCAGCGTGGATCTTCACGATGACTCAGCAGGAGGCAGATGCATCTAACACCGTGGTGGCAGGTAATCTCGTCATTGGTTGTTCAGATGTGTATGCCTTGATGGACCTTGGTGCATCTCATTCTTTTATTGCTCTGAGAGCCGTCGAGAGGTTGGGTCTGATGATCTCTGGGTTAAAGTGTCCTCTCTGGGTCAGTGGACCCAAGTGTGATCCATCAGTGGTAGAGTCAGTCTGCCTGTGCAGTCCAGTTTTTGTTGAGGGGAGATGCCTTTCCGCCGACCTTGTGGTTCTAGACTTGACAGATTTTGACGTCATTCTAGGGATGGACTGGTTATCTACCGATGGTACTAACTTGGACTGCAGGGACAAGGTAGTCAGGTTCAGTGGTCAGGATGGGTCAAAGGTTGTCTTCAGGGGAGACAGGAGGGGTACACCTAGAGGTCTGATATCAGCTCTTCAGGCTCGTAGGTTACTTAGGAAGGGATGTCAGGGGTATTTGGCTCATGTGAGAGAGCTTAGCAGTCAGGTTGGAGAGCCTGCCTCGGTGCCAGTGGTCAGAGAGTTCTTAGATGTCTTCCCAGACGAGCTGCCAGGTTTACCACCTGCTAGGGAGATAGAGTTCGAGATAGAATTGATGCCTGGAACCAGACCGATCTCTATTCCTCCCTACAGGATGGCTCCAGCTGAGTTGAAAGAATTGAAAGAGCAGTTGCAAGAACTGGTAGACAAGGGCTTCATCCGACCGAGTACCTCACCTTGGGGTGCTCCAGTTTTGTTTGTGAGAAAGAAGGATGGATCCCTTAGACTTTGTATCGACTACAGGCACTTGAACAAAGTCACTACCAAGAATAAGTACCCATTGCCAAGGATCGATGATCTATTCGACCAGCTAGCAGGAGCGGGTTGTTTCTCCAAAATAGATCTGAGATCTGGGTACCATCAGCTGAGGATAAGAGAGGAAGAGGTGCCAAAGACAGCTTTCAGGACCAGATATGGGCATTTTGAGTTCCTTGTTATGCCGTTCGGGTTAACCAATGCCCCTGCAGCATTCATGGATCTCATGAACAGAGTGTTTAGCCAATACCTGGATCACTTTGTTATTGTCTTCATAGATGATATCTTAGTGTAACGACCCGGAAACCGGTACCCCTCTGTAACGGTCCGAACCATCACTGGCACTAGGATCCAGATCGGCTTAAGGCCGCCGGGACCCGTAGCAAGCCGACTATACTCTTTGTGTACCTGATAAATCCCATACATGGTTCAACATAACAACAATCCTGTACACTCTCCTTAGAGTTACCAAGCTCGACCTGCATGCACTATGTCTGAAAACATAGAACCCACTCACATAGGGTCAGCATATCACACGTCCGCCTTGGTTTTCACACATTTCTCATCAAGAAACGTAAAACAGGATCCATGTACAAAGGGATTAATCATACCTCACACTAAGGCAAAGACACTAGGGTAAAGCACAATTCTATCCATTATCTGACAATACATTTCTATACATTACATTACAAACTAATCTTTTAATTACATCATGTCCACTATTCTCTTACAAACATACATTCATGCATCTCTTTCCTCTTTACTCTTGCTGACTCTGACTTCCCATAGCTATCTCGGAACCTGCAAAACTGGGGTTAAGGGAGTGGGATGAGCTACTTCAGCCTAGTGAGGAGGAACAATAAAACAGTTCATTAATTACATGCTTTCATGAAATGCGTCACATCACAAACATATCATCTCAAGGATGAACTTGTCACCAATAGCCCTCTACTATATACATATAATAATATGTCCAACTGTGCCAGGGAGACTAGGTCGGTCACCTGGTCTTTTCTTCTAGTCCAACTATGCCAGGGAGACTAGGTCGGTCACCTGGACTTCTCTTAACTGACTGACTCTTACCTGACTGTCTCACAGTACCAGGAGCGACCTGATCTGTCCAAGAGCGACCTGGTATGGCTATCTCATGCCATATCTCATCTAGTATCTCAGCTTATATCAAGGGCTAAGGATCATCCAACATTCATCCACACGAATAACATCTTATGCAATACATCATATTCGCGGATTCTAATGCAACACAACCTAATACATAATATGGCATTTTATGATGCATGGATCATGCTAGAAGCGTGTCATTTCGCAATTTAAAACATCCAGTGTAGTTCCACTCACCTGTAGCCAATGCTTGGCTAACTCTGGGCTACCTCTAACTCTAAAGCAGCTACTACTGCTAAACACCTCGGTTCCTCGGGTCCAATCCTACAATGGAGGACTCAAATGAGGTACCAAACATACTCTATACAACTGATAAACAACTCTCCAAAACTTTGCTCAAAGTACAAAACCTTCAAAACAAGGATAAAACTCACTTAACTTTGAAAGATTTGATGAAAAACCATAAAAACCATCCAAGGGGAACAAGAACTCACCTCTGGGAGTGAAAAGGAAGCAAATCTGATCCATTTCACCGACTGAGGGCTCTTTATAGGCGGCTGACCGCCTTAGCTTCGGCTGCCAAACCTGCATGCAAAACCATGCAACGTTCGGCGGCCGAACTTGGAGTTTCGGGGGCCAAACCTAAGGCACTTTCGGCGGCCGAACATCACTTTCGGCGGCCGAACCCACTCTTTGTTCCCTTGGCCTTTTCTCTTCAAAACTCACGTCCTTCTCGTTCAAGACCTTTCAAAACCTTAAAACACTTAAAAAGATTTTAGACAAACTTTCTCTTACCCTTCTAGAACCTTCCGACATCCTCCAATTCTAGAGTCCAACGGAGATTCTGCCGGAAAGTAGGAATTTCGATGCCGGCGTCTAGCCGGGTATTACATTCTACCCCCCTTACAAAAACATTCGTCCCCGAATGTTAACAAACAAACAAACAAACAAACAAACGAGGCGGAAATCTGCTCTCCAAAGAGAAACACAGATATTGCTGGAGTACAAACTCCCGGGTCTCCTATCCATACGACACTCCTGGGTGATTCTAAGGGGCTTTCCTTAACAGATCTTCCTGTTCTTCTATTCTGCGAGCTAAGTGTGTATGATCCATTCTAACTCTGCTATATAGGTGAGATTCTCTAAGATCTCCACCTCTAGTTCATACAGAACCTCTATCGGATCCAACACCACTCCAGAACAAAAGAAACAAGGAAACCGAATGGTTCTCCTCTTAGACGCAGGTAAATCCTACCTCTCGAATCCTCTACAGGACTCCACGGATTAAACCTCTTGTCTCTCAACCTTCAATGGATCACCATGTACTGGAGACACCACAAATAACACTATCACTTTCGTCTAACCTTCACAAACTTTCGCTACGCACTCTGATTCTTGCCCGCCTTTCTTCTTCTTTACTATACTGGCTTCTTCTCTTCTGATCCCTTCCTGCTACACTGGACTAACTCTAGCTCTCAACAGCTAGCACTCAGATTTCAGATCTAGCTTGGAAGACAACTGGCTCCTGCCAGCTGATCCAACCGATCATCAATCTGAAGTAATACCTGTTCCTATAGGATAAACTGGTAAGCGACTTCTGACTGAAGGCAGCTAACATCTTATCTGCCTCACCCCATAGATACTGGTTTGTACACTCAGAGTCGCTAAGCAGTTTTACCTACCTCTGTTTCAGACTCATCACTGCAAACGCCTTTGATCGATGAAGATCTCATCTCTTACCCCCTACGGTTATGATCTCCACATCTCAAATCAACTACTGTCTCTAGACCATGTGTAGGATAACTCACTCATGCTTCTTCCACTCCTGTTCAGAAACATAAGTAATTACCCTGCTACTGGCATTACCACATACTCTAGTCTCACAAGGGATGTATCACAAAACACTGTGAAAGCCTGTATTGGTAGACAAAGCTACCACTAGTACTGTACTCTACTGTACCATACTGTAGTGCTTCACAACCCTTGTTACACTAGTCACATTGACACCTTCTAGAGATGTCTTAGACTGACCTTTCTGTAGCAATCTGCTAAACCCAAAACTACTAATCCTTGTCACTGAAATGGGTCTAGGCCAATTGCTATAACTTTTTACTTTCCTAGGGTCTACTTCAATTCTTTTTCTGATTTTTGAATTACTCCTTACTGCACTACTTCTCCACGAGAACTCACACCTAAAGATCACACTTGAAGAACTTGGCACATAAGCCATGTTCTCTCAAGGTCTGCAACACCATTTTCTGATAATGGGCACTCTCCTCTGTGTTTCTGGACCTCATCACGGTATTGTCAATACCGGAGTGACTCAGACTCGCACTAAAACCTCTGTTTATGAGAGTCATGAATGCTATAAGGGCATTACTAGCCCGTAACCCTTAGTGCCCATATTTCTTCCTGAACGCTGTCCTTACTTTCTTGGTTACTGAAAAGACCACTGGCTACTCTTACTTGGTCTAACATAGTTCGTCGATCCAAGGTAATAGATCCTTGCTGGTAGTGACTTTGTCCAACGACTTACAGCCGAAACAAAGTCTCACGGATTCATCCTTCGTTTCCCATCACAACTCCGGAACATTCCAGGGTGAGGTACTAAGTCGAATACAATCCTTGTCTACCAACTCTAGCAACTACTCGTCTGGCTTTTACTATCTTTCTCACCCTACTGGTGCCATCCTGCAGAGAAGACTAGGAATGGTTCTGGGTCCAGACACCACTCTTATTTCCCACTCTATTCTCTTAGCAGGTGATAAACCTGACAACTTGTCTGGAACAACATCTAAAACTTTTCTCTGGTTGCGGGCACTAAAATTGGTTCCCCTCCTGATCTAACTAACTGTTATACTCTCTGACATGAGCAAGACACCTCTAACCACCTTTCCTGAACAGCCTAAGAGCCTATAGGGCTGATATCAAACTTCTAGGCATCTCTACACTGTCACCTCAACAAACTACCTGTGATCCATCCTGATCTCTAAGCCTGACTACTCTGCCTCTGCTATCTAAGGCAGGATTATGAGTAGCTAGTCCATCCACCCCTAGAATGACATCAAACAGTCACTCTAGAACCACTAGGTCAGCTGGAAGGCACCTACTCAGCACTCACACTGAACTCAACTGGTAGACTGACTCTGCCGCTGATGGATCACACTTGGGTCCACTGACCCAAAGAGGACACTTTAATCCCAGAAGCTATCAAACCCATACTCTCTATGGCTCTTAAAGCCCTAAGGAAAGCGAAACATCAGGATCTCTAAAAGCAGACATATCAAAACATATGGAAGTGAAATGTACCTGTCACTGCCATGTCCGATGTGTCAGCCTCCTGCTGCGTCAAAGTGAAGATCCGTGTTGGCACTGATAGACCTTCACCTGGGGAACCTGTGGAAGAAGGAGTGATCCCGCTCCCTCTACCTCTACCCAGCGCCATGACTAGAGCTCCTGGCTGAGCCACTCTGTCTGAGGCTGTCTACTGGGACTGTGATATCACTGTCGCGGTGGAATACTCACGTGCTATGTGTCCCTCCTGTTCGCACCTGAAACATGCTGTTGTCCCTACTAGACAGACTCCCTTGTGCGGCCTACCGCACCTCGAACATCTGGAGTCGGTCAAACCAGAGCTCAATCCCTCACCTATTCCCAGACCAGACTTTATCTGCTGCCAGTACTCACTTTTCTTTGACCTTTTGAGGCTTCTGACTTTCTTTTTACTCTTTGCGGCAGCCTCATTACGCTCTCTGGAGTTATCTGGAAAAGCCCATCCTACAAACTCATGAGCAAACTGCTCCCAGGATAAACTTTCCACCCTCGGGTCCACATAATGGAACCATTCCCTTGCCTTCTTACATTTCAATGTGAACCCTGCCATCTGAATGGCTCTACTCTCACTAGCTCCCAACTCATCAGTTATCCTCTTGACCGTTTTGAGATACTCCAAAGGGTCATCACCTGGTTCAAACTTGGGAACATCCAATCTCACATAGTCTGTCATCTTTACCTCACTTCCTCCAGGTGAACTAGGCTTAGGTGTTTGGATAACTGGGGCTACTGGTTCTACTGGTGGTGGAGGAGGTGCAACATTCCCTGGGGTCGGGTTTACTGAACCTGGGTAACAAAAGAAGGGTGGAACCATGGTATACTGTGGATATGGCGGGTAAAAGGGAGGATAGGGCATAAAGGTGGGATATGGGTTATAACTAGGAAAACCCGCTGTACCACCCATCGGATACCCTGACCCCCACGGGTAGGGCAGATACTGAGGTGGAACAAATCTCGAGGCCTGAGTGCCTCCTTGCGACTCACCCATATTCGCTCCTAACATACCCATGCCCAAGCTACCCTCTCTTCTCTGCTCATCCTCCTCTACTTCCCTCATATCCCCTGACATACCACCCTGAGCTGCTCCCCTTCTACTCTCATCAAAAGACCTTCTAGGGTCCCTTGATGTACCTTCTCTGCTTAATCTACCTGACGTTGCCCTTTGCAGAACAGGGAGATGGGCATCCATGCCCTCATTCTCTGGTGGAGCTCTAGTCAATCTAGCAGATCGACGAGTTCCTCTCATCCTGTTTCTGAAAAGCACAACATCACACAAAACATCAAATGATCCATGTGAGAACACATGAATCCACAACACATATAGAGAACATATCACTAATGCACATGCATCTCATCATGGCATTTCACATCATCATGCAAGACAAGACTCCACATCCTATCCTAGTGGACATGATTTTTACCTATTGTGCTTACCCTCCTATACAAAACAACACCTCTTTCCGATGTGGGATATCTCTATTCCTTGAGCATCTTTGCTCAACACATCGTACTCTTGAGGCCCTATGCTCTGATACCAATCTGTAACGACCCGAAACCGGTATCCCTCTGTAACTGTCCGAACCATCACTGGCACTAGGATCCAGATCGGTTTAAGGCCGCCGGGACCCGTAGCAAGCCGACTATACTCTCTGTGTACCTGATAAATCCCATACATGGTTCAACATAACAACAATCCTGTACACTCTCCTTAGAGTTACCAAGCTCGACCTGCATGCACTATGTCTGAAAACATAGAACCCACTCACATAGGGTCAGCATATCACACGTCCGCCTTGGTTTTCACACATTTCTCATCAAAAAACGTAAAACAGGATCCATGTATAAAGGGATTAATCATACCTCACACTAAGGCAAAGACACTAGGGTAAAGCACAATTCTATCCATTATCTGACAATACATTTCTATACATTACATTACAAACTAATCTTTTAATTACATCATGTCCACTATTCTCTTACAAACATACATTCATGCATCTCTTTCCTCTTTACTCTTGCTGACTCTGACTTCCCATAGCTATCTCGGAACCTGCAAAACTGGGGTTAAGGGAGTGGGATGAGCTACTACAGCCCAGTGAGGAGGAACAATAAAACAGTTCATTAATTACATGCTTTCATGAAATGCGTCACATCACAAACATATCATCTCAAGGATGAACTTGTCACCAATAGCCCTCTACTATATACATATAATAATATGTCCAACTGTGCCAGGGAGACTAGGTTGGTCACCTAGTCTTTTCTTCTAGTCCAACTGTGCCAGGGAGACTAGATCGATCACCTGGACTTCTCTTAACTGACTGACTCTTACCTGACTGTCTCACAGTACCAGGAGCGACCTGGTCTGTCCAGGAGCGACCTGGTATGGTTATCTCATGCCATATCTCATCTAGTATCTCAGCTTATATCAAGGGCTAAGGATCATCCAACATTCATCCACACGAATAACATCTTATGCAATACATCATATTCGCGGATTCTAATGCAACACAACCTAATACATAACATGGCATTTTATGATGCATGGATCATGCTAGAAGCGTGTCATTTCACAATTTAAAACATCCAGTGTAGTTCCACTCACCTGTAGCCAATGCTTGGCTAACTCTGGGCTACCTCTAACTCTGAAGCAGCTACTACTGCTAAACACCTCGGTTCCTCGGGTCCAATCCTATAATGGAGGACTCAAATGAGGTACCAAACATACTCTATACAACTGATAAACAACTCTCCAAAACTTTGCTCAAAGTACAAAACCTTCAAAACAAGGATAAAACTCACTTAACTTTGAAAGATTTGATGAAAAACCATAAAAACCATCCAAGAGGAATAAGAACTCACCTCTGGGAGTGAAAAGGAAGCAAATCTGATCCATTTCACCGACTGAGGGCTCTTTATAGGCGGCTGACCGCCTCAGCTTCGGCGGCCAAACCTGCATGCAAAACCATGCAACGTTCGGCGGCCGAACTTGGAGTTTCGGGGGCCAAACCTAAGGCACTTTCGACAGCCGAACATCACTTTCGGCGGCCGAACCCGCACTTTGTTCCCTTGGCCTTTTCTCTTCAAAACTCACGTCCTTCTCGTTCAAGACCTTTCAAAACCTTAAAACACTTAAAAAGATTTTAGACAAACTTTCTCTTACCCTTCTAGAACCTTCCGACATCCTCCAATTCTAGAGTCCAACGGAGATTCTGCCGGAAAGTAGGAATTCTGATGCCGGCGTCTAGCCGGGTATTACACTTAGTGTATTCCAGGAATGCAGAGGAGCATGCCCATCATCTGAGGACGGTTTTGCAGACCTTGAGGGAACACGGCTTGTATGCCAAGTTCTCTAAGTGTGAGTTCTGGCTGAGGAGCATTTCATTCTTGGGGCATGTAGTGTCAGAAAATGGAATACAGGTGGACCCCAAGAAGATAGAAGCTGTGGCTAACTGGCTTAGACCCACTTCAGTGATAGAAATCAAGAGTTTCTTGGGTTTGGCGGGCTACTACAGGAGGTTTGTTCAGGACTTCTCTAAGATCGCGGCTCCTCTGACTAGATTGACCAGGAAGAATCAGAAGTTTGCGTGGACCGACCAATGCGAAGAGAGTTTTGAAGAGCTTAAGAAGAGGTTAACGTCAGCACCAGTGTTAGCTCTGCTAGCTAGCAATGAAGATTTCACAGTGTTCTGTGATGCATCTCGAGTGGGATTGGGTTGTGTGCTAATGCAGAATGAAAGGGTGATTGCTTATGCTTCTAGACAGCTGAAGAAGCATGAGTTGAATTACCCTACACATGACCTGGAAATGGCATCAGTGATCTTTGCACTCAAGATATGGAGGCACTACCTTTATGGGGTAAAATGTGAGATCTTTACATATCATAAGAGCCTGCAGTACATCCTGAGTCAGAGAGAGCTGAATTTGAGGCAAAGGAGATGGGTAGAACTGCTAAGTGATTATGATTGCAAGATTCAGTACCATCCGGGTAAGGCGAATGTTGTGGCAGACGCCTTAAGCCGGAAATCACTCTGCAGTTTGTCCTATATGTCGGCAGAGAGGAGACCGGTGGTGAAGGAGTTTTACAAGCTCATTGATGAAGGTCTACAGCTTGAGTTGTCTGGTACAGGTGCTTTGATAGCCCAGTTGAAAGTGACACCTGTGTTTCTGGAGCAGGTGGCTTAGAAACAGCACGAGGACCCAGAGTTAGTGAAGATTGCCAGGACTGTTCAGTCAGGCAAAGATAGTGAATTTAGATTTGACAGCAAGGGGATCCTCCGCTATGGGAGCAGATTATGTGTACCAGATGGCATCAGTCTAAAGGGAGACATTATGAGGGAAGCTCATAATGCCAGGTACAGTGTTCACCCAGGAGCCACCAAGATGTATCAAGATTTGAAGAAAGTTTATTGGTGGCCAGCTATGAAGAGGGAAGTGGCACAGTTTGTGTCAGCCTACGAAATATGTCAAAGGGTGAAGCTGGAACATCAGAAGCCGACTGGAATGCTTAACCCACTACCTATTCCAGAGTGGAAATGGAAAAATATAGCTATGGACTTCGTGGTGGGGTTACCGGCAGCATCCAACAGATTAGACTCCATATGGGTGATTGTGGACAGACTCACCAAATCTGCTCACTTCATCCCTGTCAGGAGCAACTACTCTGTGGATAAATTAGCGCAGGTGTATGTTGATGAAGTGGTAAGGCTGCATGGGGTTCCTGTTTCGATAGTGTCTAATAGAGGGCCCCAGTTCACCTTCAGATTTTGGCGGAGTCTGCAAAATGCTATGGGTACCAGGTTGGATTTCAGTACTGCCTTTCACCCCCAGACTGACGGACAGTCAGAAAGGACCATCCAGACTATCAAAGATATGCTCAAAATGTGTGTGCTAGATTTTGGCGGTTCTTGGAGGCAGCATCTACCTTTGGTGGAGTTTGCCTACAATAACAGCTATCATGCTAGCATAGGGATGGCTCCTTACGAAGCTTTGTATGGAAGGAAGTGCAGGTCACCTGTCTATTGGGAAGAAGTTGGAGAGAGGTCCTTAGCAGGGCCAGAGTTAGTTGAGATCACCAGCAGGGTGGTGCCCATGATCAGAGAGAGGATCAAGACTGCTACAAGCAGGCAGAAGAGTTATGCAGACATCCGCAGAAGGCAGGTAGAGTTTCAGGAGGGAGATTTGGTATTGCTCAAGGTGTCTCCAATGAAAGGAGTGGTTCGTTTTGGAAAGAAAGGTAAGCTAGCCCCACGATACATCGGACCCTTTGAAATCTTGCAGAAGATTGGGAATGTGTCGTACAAGCTGGATTTACCTGCTTCAATGGAAAGAATCCATCCGGTTTTCCATGTTTCCATGTTGAGGAAGTTCGTGTCAGATCCGGGCAAGGTTCTTAGTGAGCCTGATGTGGAGATCCAAGAAGATCTCACCTATATTGAACATCCAGTGCGGATTCTTGACACCCAGATCAGGAAGCTGATAAACAAGGAAATCCCGATGGTGAAAGTCCTTTGGAACCACCACAATATGGAAGAATGCACTTGGGAGACACGGGAGTCCATGCTCCAGCAGTTCCCTTATCTCTTCTGAGGTTAGTTTTGTGTGTGTTTCATGTGTTATATGTGTATGATGTGTATTATGTGTATTATGCTTTGCTTGTGCTAGTTGAGGAACATTCGGGGACGAATGTTCTTAAGGGGGGGAGAATGTAATACCCTGCTAGACTCCGATATCGGAATTCCTACCGTCCGGTGGAATCTCGGATGTCGGAAACCTCTAGAAGGGTGAAACCATATTTTTATAAAACGTTTTAATGTATTTTATAGTTTTAATCAAGTAAGAAATGAGTTTTTGCATGAAAATTAATCTTGGAGGAAGACCCAGGTTCGGCCGCCGAACGTGCATGTGCTTCGGGTGTGCTTTAGGCCCCCGAAAGCATAAGTGAGGGAAGTCCAGGTTCGGCCGCCGAACATGGCATGCATGCGGAGGCACGTTAGGCCTCCGAAAGTGGCCTGGCCAGCCACCTATAAAAGGGTCTCCTTGTCCGAATGGGCGAGCTTTTCTCCCCATTTTCGGCCAAGGTGAGTTCTCCGCCGTCCCTCGCCGATATTGAGTTTCTTCCTACAAATCTTTCATGATTTTCATGAGTTTTCACTTTGTTTTGAAGATTTTTTAGCATTAAAGCAAGTTTTGAGGCTTGGAAGACTCAGGAGCTCTTTTCCTTGGTTCTCCAAGTTTAGGTCGTCTCTCTCTCGATCTTCAAGAGGTAAGAGCCGATCTTGAGCTTATAGTATGTTTTAAACAAGTTTTATGAAGATCTATGGGGTAGGAATGCATGTTAGGTTTTTGTTATGTTTATGGGTTTATGTATGTTTATGAGCAATGTGGGTTGTTTGATGTGTTGTAGTTGGGGTTCTTGATGGTTTAAAGCCCCTAGGAGCTTGTATGCTTGAGTATGCATGTTGTAGAATAGGAAAAATGCATGTTTGGAAGTTTGGGAGGCATGGGAGCATGTTTGAGCCGAGTTTCTGCCCTTTTGGCAGAAACCAGGTTCGGCAGCCGAAGGACTTTCGGCCGCCGAACCTGCCTGTGAGGCAAGCCTTTCGGCTGCCGAAGCCTGCCCCCGAAAAAGGACTTTCGTCTCTGGAGGGCACTTTCGGCCGCCGAAGGTGCCGCCGAACCTGCCTGACTTTCGGCTCTGGAGGGACTTTTGGCCGCCGAACCTGCCGCCGAAAATGCCCTGTTCAGCCTTCCTTTGCATGTTTTCTATGGATGTTTTGAGGTGTTTTAGGGGGTTTTTTGGAGGATGTTTTTAGAGTCATGTTCTAGTATGTTTGGTCCCTCATTTGAGTCCACCTGTGTAGGTTCGGACCCGAGGAACTGAGGACCCCAGTAGTGAGTCAGCTGCTCCAGGATATTTTCAGAGCTAGCCAGAGGTGAGTAGAATAAACCTTTATGTTTTAAAACAAATATATTATAAAGTTTGAGCATGTTCACGCATCATGAATGCCATGTGATATCCTAGGTTGTTTGCATTAGAATTCACGAATATGCTGCATTGCATAATTCTATGATGGATGTGGATGGATGTTGGATGATCCTTAGTCCTCGACATGATGCGATGTGACATGATACGGTATGGTATGGTATGGCAGTCCGGTTGACCCATTCTACGTCCCGGCACTATGTAAGGGAAAGACCGGTTGACCCATTCTACATCCCGGCATCTTGGAATGTTATGTTATGTTATGTTTAAGAGAATGACCGGTTGACCCATTCTACGTCCCGACACTTTGGAATGTAGAGGACTATAGGTGACAACACCATCCTTGATGTGATTTGTTTGTGATGTGTTGCATTCCATGAAAGCATGAAATTTTAATGTTTGATTTTAATGTATTACTATTCTGCTCACTGGGCTCTAGTAGCTCACCCCTTTCCCTAATTCCCCTGGTATGCAGGTACGGAATAGACCAGGAGGTCAGCTAGAGTAAAGTCTTGTTTATGTAATAGCTAGTGGTAGACATGACGGATATTGAAATGTATTGTATTGAATGGTTATGTAATGAAATGATGTTATTGAGGATTAGAATGTGCTTGACCCTAGTTTGTATGGTTATCCCTTTTAATACATGATCTCTCCAAAGTAATGATTTATGAATGTTTTATGTAAACCAAACTTAAGGTATGAATGTTACCCCATTAGAGCATTGATGAGGTTTCCAATGTGGGGTTGATGATTATAGAGATGATTTATGCATGCACAGGTTGAGTTTGGTAATTGAATGAGAAAAGTTCAAATTTTTATATATATGTTGATCATGTATGGGATTAAACAGGTTTACAGGTTGTATGTCAGGCTTGCTACGGGTCCTGGCGGCCTTAAGCCGATCTGGATCCTAGCGCCGGTAGTGGTCCGATTTTCGGGTCGTTACAAAGAGAAAGCCTTTCATATAAAAAGTGAAGCAGCTGACAGAGGATGTGGAAAAGGAGGATACAGAGACAAAGGAGGTCATGGGTAAAGAAATGAGCGGCATGAACAAAGAATAGAGAATCAGGGAACTAGCAGAAACAGTATTCAATGCTACTACTGCAAAAAATATGGACATGTAAAAGCATATTGCTGGAAATGAATTCAGCAAGCTAATTATGTAGAAGAGAAAGAGGAGACCAAGTTGTTCATGACTTATGAAGACAGCATAATAACTTCAAGTGATATTTGGTTTTTAGACAATGGATGCTCTAATCACATGATCGGCATAAAGTCATTGTTCAAAGAGCTTGATGAGTCATACAAGTTGACAGTAAGGGTTGGTGATGACAAGCAAATGCAAATTGAAGGCAAAGGCACAATAGCAATTAAAAATGGTAATATAAAGCTCCTGCACAATGTCTATTTCATTCCAAGTTTAACACAGAATTTGTTGAGATTGGGCAACTAATAGGTTGTGGATATTCTATTTTATTCGATGATGAGTCATGTGAAGTTAGAAATAAAAAAATCAAATCAGATTATAGTCAATGTTTCCATGTCTAAAAATAAGTTGTTTCCTTTTGAAGTCTCTAGTGTTGAGAATAATGCTCTTATTGTCAAAGAGAGAAGTGAATACATATTGTGGCATTTACGGTATAGGTATCTGTATATAAAGGATCTCTAGTTGTTGAGTCAAAAACAGATAGTTTTTGGGTTATCTAAAATAGAGTCTCTAGATTTGTGTGAAGTATTTTAGCCGGATGAGCTGGGTATATTTTCTACAATTCGAGTAAGAAACTTTTGTGGTTTTCAAGAAATTCAAGGAATTTGTTGAGAAATAAAGTGGGAAAAGTATAAAAACACTTCAAACCAATAGAATTTTGTGAAGATGAAGGCATTCACAAAGAATTAACAGCTCCATATACATCAGAGCAAAATGGAGTAGCAGAGCAAAAGAATCACACGGTGGTGGAAATGGCAAGAAGTTTGTTAAAGGCCAAGAGATTACCATATGTTTTTTGGACAGAAAGTGTTGCAACTACCATTTACTTGGTTAATTTATCACCAACAAAGACTATTTTGAACAAAACACCAGTTGAAACTTGGAGTGGTAGAAGACTATCAGTAAGCCATTTGAAAATATTTTGTTGTATTGCCTATGCTTTGATTGATTCTCATAATTATAGAAAAATTGATGATTAATAAGCAAAATATATTTTTGTTGGTTATTGTGTTCAATCTAAAGCATATAGTTTATATAATCCTATTAATGGCAAAGTCATTGTGAGCAGGAATGTTGTCTTTGATCAAAATGCAAGTTGGCATTGGCAAGAAAATTCAGACAGCATATAGATTAAAAGTTCAGTTGAAATACAGCAAGTCTCCACCTATTCAGATACAACAAGCTACTTTTCCTGTATAGCAAGCTTATCCTCATCTGAAGATGAATTCCTCCAAGAAGATTCATATCATAGGCTGAAATTTATGAGACTTTACAAGTATTATTTATAGCTAATCTAACAACTTTTGAAGAAGCCGTGGAGAAAGAAGAGTGGCGCAATGCTATGAAAGATGAAATTGCATCAATACAAAAGAATGAAACTTGGGAATTGGTAGATCTTTCTAAAGATAAGAAAGCCATTGGAGTCAAATGGGTCTTTAAAATAAAGTTTCAAGCAGATAGTAGCATTCAAAAATGAAAGCAAGACTTGTAGTAAAAGACTATTCACAAGAACAAGGTGTGGATTACTATGATACCTTCTCTCATGTTGCACGATTTGAAATGATGAGAACTCTTTTAGCCTTAGCTACTCAATTAAATTGGCCAATCTACCAATTTAATATTAAATCTGCATTCCTAAATGGAGAGCTGGAAGAGGAAGTGTATGTGTCCCAACCTGAAGGTTTTGTTGTTTGTGGGAAAGAAGAGCAAGTATACAAGAGAAGAAAGGCATTGTATGGGCTTAAGCAAGCTCCTCGGGCATCGTACAGAAAAATAGATAGCTATTTTCTGGAGAATGGTTTTGAACAAAGTAAGAATGAACCTACTCTCTACTTAAAGAGGCAAGGTACAAATGATCTTATTGTTTGCCTTTTTTTTTATGATATGATATATATGGGTTCTTTTTCTTCTCTAATTAATGAGTTGAAGCTGTGCATCAAGAAAAAATTTGAAATATCAGATTTGGGGTTGTTGCATTATTTCCTTGGATTAGAAGTCAAGCAAGTTGAAGATGGAATCTTTGTATCTCAAAGGAAATATGCAATTGATTTGCTTAAAAGATTTAATATGCTGAATTGTAAGACTACAACTACCCCATGAATTTAAATGAGAAGTTCCAGGTTAATGATGGAACTGAACTAGCTAATGCAAGCTATTTTAGAAGTATGGTTGGTGGCCTAATTTACTTAACCCATATAAAACCTGATATTGCCTTTTCAGTTGGAGTAATTTCCAGGTTCATGCACTATCCTTCAAAGCATCATTTTGGAGCTACAAAAAGAGTCATGCATTATGTAGCTGGTATTGTTGATTTTGGATTGAGGTATACAAAAGTTGTATATTTTAGACTGTCTAGTTTTCAGTGATAGTGATTGGGCTGGATGTTTAGAAGGCAGAAGAAGTACCTCAGGTTATATGTTTAAGATTGGGTCAGTAGCTATTTCCTGGAGTTCTAAAAATTAAAGTACAACAGCCTTGTCTTCATCAGAAGCAGAATATGTAGCTATAACTACATTAACATGCCAAGGAATTTGGCTAAGAATAATTCTTGCAGATTTATGGCAAGAACAAGATGGAGCAACTGAGATTTATTGTGACAATAAAGCAGCAATTGCAATATCTAAAAATCCAGCTTTTCATGAAAGAACAAAGCATATAGACATTCGAGTTCACTTTATTCTTGATCTTATGGCACAAGGAGTGATTTTATTACAATATTGTAGTACAAATTATCAAGTGGCAGATATTTTCACAAAGTCACTTTCTCGAGACAAGCTGTCTATTTCAGAAATTAACTTGGAGTGTGCAATTTTGAATCAAGGGGTGCATTGAAGATTGATTTAAAATTAGCATATGGTTAAGATTACTTTGATTTAGTCTTTGTTAGTTATTTTCTGTTCAAATTTTTTAGGTTCCATTTCCTTGTCTATTATTAAGTCAAACTACGTTCACTGTAGTGGCAGTATCTTCTCATTTATATTTTATTAGTTTCTTTGTAATGCCTATTTAAAATGCACTTATTCATTATTGCAGTATACTGAAGTGAATAGCATATCAAACTATCAAATATATTGCAATATCTGAATAAAGTTGTCAGTTCCAAAATCTAGTTTGCTAGTTCAGTTAGCTATATTTTTTTTAGCTATCTGGTATGTTATCTAATTTTAGTATCGCCCAAATTTAGATAACTAATTTTATCCTCTGTTTTCTGCAATCGTTAATCCCCTTTCCCCAACACAAGAGGACCAGAGAAGATTGGCTTGGATCCTAGGTGTATATCCATCCAACGGCGAGGACCATCATATGCAATACAAGCTTGGTGAACAGAGCCATCCTTAAGGGAGATACCAACATCAAAGGTATTAAAAGTCAATCTAGAAATAATAGTCCTAAGATTGATTCCAACATGGTTGTCATTCGGATCTCCAAATTCTAGATTATTAAGGGTGTTAAATTCAATGGCAACTACTTTGTAGTTGTCCTTGCAAGCATCATTGAGTGTGGCTAGTCATGGACTAGGCCTACTCACAGTGAATTCACTAGGGACAATAATAAAGACGAGGCAATTACCTTTGCTAGTGGAAGAATCGTTGGTGGAGTTCACATGAGAAGTGGTGAAGTTGCTAAACTGAAAAGAAAATGAAGTCTCAAAGGAAGCAGGAGTGCTAGTGAATGGATCAAGAAGACGGATTGAGAAAGAATATGTAATACCCAGCTAAATTTCAATGTCAGAATTTTAAATTTCTGACAGAATCTTCGTTAGAATCCAGAATCTCAGAACTGAAAATTTTAGAAGGATAAAATGAATTTTAAGTATTTTAAAATGTACTTTAAAAAATATTTTAGAAAAGTTTTAAGATTTAGCCGCTAAAGGTGACTTCATCAGCCACCTATAAAAGGGCTCCAGCTCGAAAAGGAGAGAAATCTTTCTCCATTTTTGGGCAAAGATAAGTCCAAGCACATTCTTTAATGTTTTTGAATTATTCCTTCATTTTTCTCTTCAAACAATTCACAAGTCTTTCTCTCAGTTTTAAAGATCAAAGTATTGGGTTAAAAGCTTAAAGTCAAAGGTGTTCAAACCTCTTTCTCCTTTCTCAAAATCCTTGTTGCAGTTGTAGTATGGTCTTTTCATTTTTCTCTTCAGACAATTCACAAGTCTTTCTCTCGGTTTTAAAGATCAAAGTTTTGGGTTAAAAGCTTAAAGTCAAAGGTGTTCAAACCTCTTTCTCCTCTCTCAAAATCCTTGTTGCAGTTGTAGTTTGGTCTTAAAGAGGTAAACAAATCCTTGCCTCTCTTCGGTCCTGTAATTTTTGTAAAGAAAATGCAAGTTGTTTTGTTTTAATGGTTTTGCATGCAAGATCTATCAAGTATTTTAGGTTTAAAGTTTGAATATGTACTTTAATCCATGTTTAATGAATACATGTGGTTCCTTTCCTTATTTCTATGTCTTTTTATGACTCTAGTTATGTTTTTGAGTAGTTTTATAGGCTTACGTATTGGTTTGGTTGCATTTGGGGCTGGATTGCAGAAGCAAAATTGGATTTGGCATGAAGCCAAAACTCAAGTTTGACCGCCGAATTTTCACTCAAGGTAGCCACCTTTGGCAGCTAAAAGTGCCTCTAAAAGTTTGACTTCTAGATCTATAAGGGGACTTTAAGCTAGCAAATCCGCGGCCAAAAGTCCCTTGTCAAACTATTTTCAGCTTGTTTCCTGCATGTTTTCTTATATGTTTATATGGATTCCTTGAGATAGTTTTAAGAGTTGTAAAAGTTATGTTTGGTCCCTCATTTAAGTCTATTTATATAAAATCGGACTTCGGAGACCCTAGAGGCCAGTAGTGAGATAATTGCTTAAGAGCTAGCTTGCGTTAGCCAGAGATGAGTAGAACTAAACTAAACTATTATTTTAAAGAAATCAAACGTTTTAACCATGCTCATGCATCACAAATGCCATGTGTATATTATTAGTTTTTTTTTCATTAGAATTCATAAATATGATGCATTGCACAATTAATTGTTATTGTGGATAGATGTTGGATGACTCACTAGTCCTTGACCATGCTATGATATGTTATGATGGATATGGAAAGACCAAGGTCGCCCATTCTATGCCCTTAGTACTATGGATATGTTATGTTATGTTTAAGAGGAAGTCCTGAGGAGCACTCGTTGTGGGCCGAGCACTATTAAAATTATGGAGGATTACTAGTGACAAGTCCATCTTGATGTGAGTTATTTGTATTATGATGCATTCATACGATCATATGTTTTATTATTTCTGCTCACTAGGCTCTTGTAGCTTATCTCTTTCCCCTAACCTTAGGTTTGCAGGACTAGAGTTAGTTCGAGAGATCAGTAGTATTTGATGGTATAATTCTGATGTAATACATATTATGGATTAGAATTGTGTTTTGTCCGAGTTTTCTTTTATAATTCCTTTGTTCATGATCTTATTATGTAAAAATTTTAAAGTTTAGGTTTTGTTTGGACCAAACTAAGGCATGTATTGATGAGCATACTGGAGATTTGATGAGGGTCTAGTATGGGTTTGATGTTTTTAGTTATGTTGCATGCACATGTCGAGTTTTGGTTCATGAAATGAAAATGTTTTTATATATTTTTATAATCATTGTTTGGAATTATATCAGATGTAACAGGATATACTTACTATGGGTTTCAGTGACCTTAATTTGACCTGAATCCTAGCGCCGGTAGCGGTTTAGTTTCTGGGTCATTACATAGTAGATGGCTTGGCCAGCTTGATGTCTTAAATCAGTAGCTTAAGATTCATTTGGAAATTGGATGGCTCTGTTTTCATCCAATAACTTGGCACTACCTAGAAACTTGACCTCATTTATAATTCTAGGCCTATATAACCTGAAATCTGGGAAGGATAGATGTTTGGCCATTCTGCCTCCTCCCACCAGCGAATGATGCTTCAACTAAAGATAGGCAAAATTCTAAAATCGCTATAAGGTAAGCGAATGACTAAAAAAATGAGAAGCAAAAATAGTAAATGCCATTAAAACTGCCCAAAGAAGAACAATAGAGTTGAAGCACATAACCAACAGATGCCTAGTGTTTTTCTCGCAAGTTAGTGTGGATAAGGTTTGGACATACAACGAATATAAGGTCATTCAACAATGCAATTTTGTGATAATGCAAGAGGTTTCTCTGAATGGTCGTGATAGTTGTTGTGGGTGGAGGCTGTTGTGTTGTTTTTATTAATATGATTGTGCTGCAATTATTTTACCTCTGGATGGTTGGATGCTAGATGATGGTGAAAGCTTTGTGCTTACCGGGAGTAGTCATTGTGATTGGGGGAAGATAGCTGCCGTCTTTTATTCGGCTGTAAAAAGTATCAGTTGCTGCACTCTGATTGCTGGGAGTAGTTGTTGTGGTATGAGTTTAGGCATCTGTTGCCAAAGTTATATGGATGCTGCAAGTTTTAGGTTGTACTGGAGTTGGTATCACGAAATGGGTTTGTTATAGATGGGTGTTTGTAGGACTTGGGACTCATTTGCTTTATTTCTTGGGATTGTTGGTTCTTGGTTTCGTTGTTAATGACTGCACACTAGTTGATCTGCAGCTTGATTGGTACTTCTACAACTATTGTTTTCTGTTAAAGGATTGTACCACTATTGCAAATATTGCGGATGCGGTATATGTTGGGTCTTTGGATGTGACCAATGCCTTCTAGGCTTTTGGTTACTTGCATTGTGGTTTGAGCGGGAATGAGTCGATGGTTTGGAGTTGTTGCTGGTAGGCCTGGTGCTTGTTTGGGGCTGGGTTGTTCAAGTTGTGGGGTTGGTCTACTGTCTGCAGGTGCGTTGTTTTGTGACTGGGTTGTTCAATATAGTATAATTGGGATCAATTCTCCCATCCCATATCTTGTTATTAAAAAAATTTTCTTTCAATCTCATAATGAATAAACAATTATATATTTTTATCTAATTGTAAATATATTAATTTTATTTTTTTAGAATCTTACACTAAAAATATTTTTATTTAAGTAAAAGGCTCTTGAAAATAAGGACTAATACAGTCATATAAATCCTTAAATTATTTTAATTAACAAACAAATCCTTTAAATATTAAAATAAATCTTTAGAAAAAATATTAAAATAAAGAAAATGACATTTTGTATTTTAAAAATTTTATTAAAATTTTTATATATAAATTTATTAATATATTTATTTTTAAAATTAAAATCAAATAATAAAAAATAAATTATTTTATTAAATACAAGTTATTTTTTGATATATAAGTAAATAGAGAAAATTGTTCAACGTTTAAATTTTATTTAAATACATAATAGTTAATATAAAACTTTAAACAATAATTTTCAAAATATATTGTAATACCCGGCTAGACTCCGGTATCGGAATCCCTACCGTCCGGTGGGATCTCGAACGTCGGGAATCTCTAGAAGGGTAAGAACATGTTTTATAAAATGTTTTCATGTATTTTAATGTTTTAAGTATGAAAGAAAATGAGTTTTTACATGAAAATAGCATTGGAGGAAAATCCAGGTTCGGCCGCCGAAAGTCAAGTTCGGCCGCCGAACATGCATGCGTTTTGGAGGCACGTTAGGCCCCCGAAAGCATGAGTTAGGGAAGTCCAGGTTCGGCCGCCGAAAGTCAAGTTCGGCCGCCGAACATTGCATGGATACGGAGGCACATTCGGCCCCCGAACGTGGCCTGGCCAGCCACCTATAAAAGGGGCACTTAGCCGAAATGGGTGAGCTTTCTCCCATTTTCGGCCACAGCAAGCTTCCGACCTTCCCTTTGCAAATCTTGTGTTCTTCCTCCAAATCTCTTCCATTCTTCTTGAGTTTTAAACTCACATTGCAAGTTTTGAGCATTTAAACCAAGTTTTGGAGCTTTGGGAACTCAGGAGCTCATTTTCTTGGATCTCCAAGTTTAGGTCGTCTCTCTCTCGATCTTCAAGAGGTAAGAGCCGATCTTAAGCTCCTTATGCGTTTTAAATAAGTTTTATGCAAGATCTATGGGTAGAAATGCATGTTAGGGTATGTGATGAGTTTATGGGTTTTGATGCTTTGATGAGCAATGTAGCTTGTTTATGTGTTGTTTGAAGTGTTGTAGATGGGGTATATGGTAGTTTGAGACCCCTAGGTGTGATGTATGTGAAGTATGCATGTTGTAGAACAAGTTTTTGCATGATTTGAGCTTGGGAGGCGAAATGGGCATAGAAGAGCTGAGTTTCTGCCCTTCGGGAGAAGCTCAGGTTCGGCCGCCGAAGTGACTTTCGGCCGCCGAACCCTCTTTTGTAGAGGCAGCATTCGGCTGCCGAAGTTGCCCCCGAAAAGAGACTTTCGTCTCTGTCTGGGACTTTCGGCCGCCGAAGGTGCCGCCGAAAGTGCCTGACTTTCGGATCTGTCCAGGACTTTCGGCCGCCGAAGGTGCCGCCGAAAGTGCCCTGTTTAGCCATTTCATGCATATTTCTATGTGATGTTTTCCTGATGTTTTAGGGGGTATTTGGGGAGTTTATTAGAATTATGTTTATGTATGATTGGTCCCTCATTGGAGTCCACCTGTGTAGGTTCGGACCCGAGGAACCGAGGACCTCAGCAGTGAGATAGCTGCTTTAGAGTCAGTAGAGCTTCAGCCAAAGGTGAGTGGAATGAACCTTAAGTTTTTAAATAAATGAAATATAACTTTTTGGAGCATGTTCATGCATCATATATGCCATGTGATATTTTAGGTTGTTTACATTAGTATTCACGAATATGTTGCATTGCATAATATGATGTGGATGCGGATTGGTTATTGGATGATCCTCTGGTCCTCCTATGGTATGATATGATGATGATGATGATACGATATGGATTGCCAGTGAGGCCCATTCTACGCCCCTGGACTATGTTAAGAGAAAGACCAGTGAGGCCCATTCTATGCCCCTGGCATATTGGAATGTTATGTTATGTTATGTATGTAAGAGGAAGACCAGTGAGGCCCATTCTACGCCCCTGGCACGATTGGACTATGTTGAGGACTATAGGTGACAATACCATCCTTATGTGATATGTTTGTGATGTGTTGCATTTCATGGAAGCATGAAATATTTAATATATGTTTTCTCCATTCTGCTCACTGGGCTTTATAGCTCACCCCTCTCCCCTAACCCCAGATGTGCAGGTGCAGGGTAGATCAGGAGGTTAGCCAGAGTATGGAAGATATGTTTATGTAATAGTTAGATTGTGGACATGACAATTGTATTATGATGTAATGTAAAAGTGTTTTAAGTTATGTTATGTAATTTGAATATTGAGGATAGAGTTGTGCTTGACCAATACAGATTGTTAATCCCACTTGTATGTACATGGTCTTTATGATATGAGATATGAGGTTATGTTTCAACCAAGCTTATGTATGATGAGATACCCCATTGGAGCATTTGATGAGGGCTCCAGTGGAGGTTTATGTTATGTTCATGTTTATGCACAGGTTGAGCTTGGTTGTCATATGAGAATGTTTACAGGTTTATGAGTATTGTTGATCATGTATGGGATTAAACAGGATTACAGGTTATGTTAGGCTTGCTACGGGTCCCGGCGGCCTTACGCCGATCTGGATCCTAGCGCCGGTAACGGTCCGGACTTCCGGGCTGTTACAGAGTGGTATCAGAGCCCTAGGTTCATATGATCGGACCTAGAGTGTCGGGCTCATAGATGTTCTAGCAGGTCAAGCACAGTAGGAAAAGTCATGTCCACTAGGATAGGATATGGAGTCCTGTCTTGCATGATGATGTGATATGCCATGATTATATACATGTGCATAAATGATATGTTATGTATGCTATGTATGTGATGAGGGTTCATGTGTGCCCACATGAACCATATGATGCTGATGTTTGTGCTATGTGTGGTTTCTCAGAAAACAGGATGAGAGGAACTCGTCGATCTGCAAGATTGACTGGAGTGCCACCTGAGGATGAGGGCATGAGCGTCCGTCCTCCAGCATTGCCTAGGGCAATGTCTAGCAAGTCCAACAGGGACAGGGTAGCAAGAGACCCTAGAAGGTCTTTAGATCTGGGAAGAAGCAGATCAGTACGAGGAACAGTTCAAGGTGGTATGTCAGAAGATGTGGGAGATGACATGGATGTGGACCAGAGGAGGGATGGCAATTTGGGGATGAGTATGTCAGAGGAAGGTGTGGGAGAGTCCCAAGGAGGCACTCAGGCCTCGGGTTTTGTTCAGCCATCTCATTACCCACCTTTCTCACAACATCCCGGGTATTCGATGGGAGGTACGTCAGATTACCCTAGTTTTAGCCCTTACCCCACACAGATGCCATACCCACCATACTACCCACCATACCCACAGTATCCTATGTATCCACCACCACCCTATCACCCAAATCCAGCGAACCCTACCACAGAAAATGTTGCCCCACCTCCACCACCTACAGAACCAGCACCCCCAGTTACTCAACCTTCTAACCCTAGCTCATCCAGTGGGAGCAAGGTCAAGATGACCGACTACATGAAGCTGGGTGCTCCCCAATATGATAATGGTGATGACCCATTTGTGTATCTGGAAAGGGTCAAAATGATAACAGACGAGATAGGGGCGGATGACAGTAGAGCCATTCAGATGGCTGGGTTCACCCTAAAATGCAAGAAGGCCCGTGAGTGGTTCAAGAGCTATGTGAAACCGAGGGTGGATAGTCTTTCATGGGAGGATTTCGCAAATGAGTTTGCAGGATGGGCTTTCCCTGATAGTTCAAGGGAATTGAAGATAATAGAATTCGAGCAGTTGAGGCAGACTGATGATATGAGTGTAGACGAATATACTGACAGGTTTATGGAGTTGCTGCCATTTGCTGGGCAGGACCTTAGCACAGACCAGAAGAAGTCGAGGAGGTATATCATGAAGCTCCATCCCAGGTATTCCTCCTTGGTACAGTCAGCAGATAGAGAGAGTTTTCACACCATAGTCGATATGGCTAGGAGAATGGAGGCCAGTGCTATCATCAAGGGAGATGTCAAGCAGTCAGTGGCACAGCCTTCCGGTTCCAAAACCCCAGGTAGGGGAAAAGTGGATCCTTCTTCCTTAAGTTCAGGTAGTAAGAGGTGGAGCAGTACCACCAAGAAGCAGAAGAAGAACAAGTTCTGGAGCAAGATCAAGTCAGGTCTGGGTTTTGGAGGTGGCTCGAGCTCAGGTGCAGACAATGTAGCATGTGTGAAGTGTGGTAAGCCACACAGGGGAGTGTGCCTCTATGGGTCCAGAGCCTGCTTCAGATGTGGGCAAGAGGGACATATGGCTCGGGATTGTCCTAGAACAGCTGTTATGGCACAGTCCCAGCAGACAGGTTCAGGCAGTGTAGCTCAGCCAGTAGCTCCAGCACCAACTCAAGCCAGTGGCAGAGGTAGAGGGAGAGGAGCAGCCTCTTCTTCAGCGGGTTTCAGAGGTGAAGGTCCGTCAGCTCCAGCGAGGATCTTCACAATGACACAGCAAGAGGCGAACACATCCAACACCGTGGTGGCAGGTAATCTCATCATTGGTTGTTCTGATGTGTATGCATTGATGGACCCTGGTGCATCTCATTCTTTCATCGCTCCGAGAGCCGTACTGAGGTTAGGGTTGATGGTCTCTGAGTTAGAGTGTCCCCTCTGGGTCAGTGGACCCAAGTGTGACCGGTCAGTGGCAGAGTCAGTCTGCCAATGTAGTCCAGTTTTCGTGGAGGGAAGATGCATGTCCGCCGACCTTGTGGTTCTAGAGTTGACTGATTTTGACGTCATTCTAGGGATGGACTGGTTATCTACCCATGGTGCTACCTTGGACTGCAGGGACAAGGTAGTTAAGTTCAGATGTCAGGATGGGTCAGAAGTCGTCTTCAGAGGAGACAAAAGGGGTACACCTAGAGGTATGATATCGGCCCTACAGGCTCGTAGGCTGCTCAGGAGGGGTTGTCAGGGTTTTCTAGCTCACGTGAGAGAGCTAGACAGTCAGGTTAGAGAGCCCGCCTCAGTGCCAGTGGTCAGAGAGTTCTTAGACGTGTTCCCAGACGAGCTTCCAGGTTTACCACCTGCTAGGGAGATAGAGTTCGAGATAGAGTTAATGCCTGGAACGAGACCGATCTCTATCCCTCCCTACAGGATGGCCCCAGCTGAGTTGAAAGAGTTGAAAGAACAGTTGCAAGATCTAGTAGATAAGGGCTTCATCCGACCGAGTACCTCACCTTGGGGTGCTCCAGTGCTCTTTGTAAAGAAGAAGGATGGATCCCTCAGACTTTGTATCGACTACAGACAGTTGAACAAAGTCACTACTAAGAATAAGTACCCATTGCCAAGGATCGACGATCTATTCAACCAGCTAGCAGGAGCGGGTTGTTTCTCCAAGATAGATCTGAGATCAGGGTACCATCAGCTGAGAATAAGGGAAGAAGACACACCAAAGACAGCTTTCAGGACCAGATATGGGCACTATGAGTTCCTTGTGACGCCGTTCGGGTTAACCAACGCCCCTGCAGTATTCATGGACCTCATGAACAGAGTGTTTAGACAGTACCTGGACCACTTTGTTATTGTCTTCATAGATGATATCTTAGTGTATTCCAGGAATGCAGAGGAGCATGCCCATCATCTGAGGATAGTTCTGCAGACCTTGAGGGAACATGGCTTGTATGCCAAGTTCTCCAAGTGTGAATTCTGGTTGAGGAGCATCTCGTTCTTGGGGCATGTAGTGTTAGAGAACGGAATTGAAGTAGACCCCAAGAAGATAGAAGCTGTGACTAACTGGCCTAGACCCACCACAGTGACTGAGATCAGGAGTTTCTTGGGTTTGGCTGGTTACTACAGGAGGTTCGTTCAGGACTTCTCAAAGATTGCAGCTCCTCTAACCAGATTGACCAGGAAGAATCAGAAGTTTCTGTGGACCGATCAGTGTGAAGAGAGTTTCGAAGAGCTTAAGAAGAGGTTGACTTCAGCACCAGTGTTAGCTCTGCCAACTAGCAATGAGGACTTCACAGTGTTCTGTGATGCATCCAGAGTAGGCTTGGGTTGTGTGTTGATGCAGAATGGCAAGGTGATCGCTTATGCTTCTAGACAGCTGAAGAGGCATGAGTTGAATTACCCCACACACGATCTTGAAATGGCAGCGGTCATCTTTGCACTCAAGATGTGGAGGCACTACCTCTATGGGGTAAAATGTGAGATCTTTACTGATCATAAGAGCCTGCAGCACATCTTGAGCCAGAGAGAACTGAACCTGAGACAGAGGAGGTGGGTAGAGCTGCTCAGTGACTATGATTGCAGAATCCAGTATCATCCGGGTAAGGCTAATGTAGTAGCTGACGCCTTAAGCCGGAAATCACTTGGCAGTCTATCCCACATCTCGGCAGAGAGGAGACCGGTGGTGAAGGAGTTTTACAAGCTCAGTAATGAGGGTCTACAGTTGGAGTTGTCTGGTACAGGTACTTTGATTGCACAGATGAAGGTGACACCCGTGTTTCTGGAGCAGGTGGCTCAGAAACAGCATGAGGACCCAGAGTTAGTGAAGATTGCCAGGACTGTTCAGTCAGGCAAGAATGAAGAGTTTAGGTTTGACAGTAAGGGGATCCTCCGCTATGGGAACAGATTATGTGTACCAGATGACATAGGGCTTAAGGGAGACATTATGAGAGAGGCTCATAATGCAAGATACAGCGTTCACCCCGGAGCCACCAAGATGTATCAAGATCTGAAGAAAGTTTATTAGTGGCCAGCTATGAAGAGAGAAGTGGCACAGTTTGTGTCAGCCTGCGAAGTTTGTCAGAGGGTGAAGCTGGAACATCAGAAGCCGGCTGGAATGCTTAACCCGCTACCTATTCCAGAGTGGAAATGGGAGAATATAGCTATGGACTTCGTAGTGGGGTTACCGGCGACGTCCAACAGATTGGACTCCATATGGGTGATTGTGGACAGACTCACCAAATCTGCTCACTTCATCCCTGTCAGGAGTGGCTATTCTGTGGACAAGTTGGCGCAGGTATATGTAGATGAGATAGTCAGACTGCATGGGGTTCCTGTTTCGATAGTATCAGATAGAGGGCCCCAGTTCACCTCCAGGTTTTGGCGGAGTCTGCAGAGTGCTATGGGTACCAGATTGGACTTCAGTACTGCCTTCCATCCCCAGACTGATGGACAGTCAGAGAGGACCATCCAGACCATAGAAGATATGCTCAGAATGTGTGTGCTGGATTTTGGCGGTTCTTGGAGGCAGCATCTACCTTTGGTGGAGTTTGCCTACAATAACAGCCATCATGCTAGCATCGGGATGGCTCCATATGAAGCTTTGTATGGAAGGAAGTGCAGGTCCCCTGTTTGCTGGGAGGAAGTTGGAGAGAAGGCCTTAGCAGGGCCTGAGTTAGTTGAGATCACCAGCAGGGTGGTACCCATCATCAGAGAGAGAATCAAGACTGCTGCAAGCAGACAGAAGAGTTATGCAGACGTCCGCAGGAGACAGTTAGAGTTTCAGGAGGGGGATCTGGTATTGCTCAAGGTGTCTCCAATGAAGGGAGTGGTTCGCTTCGGAAAGAAAGGTAAACTAGCCCCACGATACATCGGACCCTTTGAAATCTTGCAAAAGATTGGGAATGTGTCGTACAAGCTGGACTTACCTGCTACCATGGCAAGAATCCATCCGGTTTTCCATGTTTCTATGTTGAGGAAGTTTGTGTCAGATCCGAGCAAGGTTCTTAGTGAGCCTGATGTGGAGGTCCAAGAGGATCTCACCTATGTTGAACAGCCAGTACGGATCATAGACACCCAGATCAGAAAGTTAAGAAACAAGGAAATCCCGATGGTGAAAGTCCTGTGGAACCACCACAATTTGGAGGAATGTACCTGGGAGACACGGGAGTCCATGCTCTAGCAATATCCCCACCTCTTTTAAGGTTAGTCCCTATGTGTTTTATATGTATGTATGTATGTTATGTTGTTTGTTATGCTATGTACTAGTCGAGGAACATTCGGGGACGAATGTTCTTAAGGGGGGGAGAATGTAATACCCGGCTAGACTCCGGTATCGGAATCCCTACCGTCCGGTGGGATCTCGAACGTCGGGAATCTCTAGAAGGGTAAGAACATGTTTTATAAAATGTTTTCATGTATTTTAATGTTTTAAGTATGAAAGAAAATGAGTTTTTACATGAAAATAGCATTGGAGGAAAACCCAGGTTCGGCCGCCGAAAGTCAAGTTCGGCCGCCGAACATGCATGCGTTTTGGAGGCACGTTAGGCCCCCGAAAGCATGAGTTAGGGAAGTCCAGGTTCGGCCGCCGAAAGTCAAGTTCGGCCGCCGAACATTGCATGGATACGGAGGCACATTCGGCCCCCGAATGTGGCCTGGCCAGCCACCTATAAAAGGGGCACTTAGCCGAAATGGGTGAGCTTTCTCCCATTTTCGGCCACAGCAAGCTTCCGACCTTCCCTTTGCAAATCTTGTGTTCTTCCTCCAAATCTCTTCCATTCTTCTTGAGTTTTAAACTCACATTGCAAGTTTTGAGCATTTAAACCAAGTTTTGGAGCTTTGGGAACTCAGGAGCTCATTTTCTTGGATCTCCAAGTTTAGGTCGTCTCTCTCTCGATCTTCAAGAGGTAAGAGCCGATCTTAAGCTCCTTATGCGTTTTAAATAAGTTTTATGCAAGATCTATGGGTAGAAATGCATGTTAGGGTATGTGATGAGTTTATGGGTTTTGATGCTTTGATGAGCAATGTAGCTTGTTTATGTGTTGTTTGAAGTGTTGTAGATGGGGTATATGGTAGTTTGAGACCCCTAGGTGTGATGTATGTGAAGTATGCATGTTGTAGAACAAGTTTTTGCATGATTTGAGCTTGGGAGGCGAAATGGGCATAGAAGAGCTGAGTTTCTGCCCTTCGGGAGAAGCTCAGGTTCGGCCGCCGAAGTGACTTTCGGCCGCCGAACCCTCTTTTGTAGAGGCAGCATTCGGCTGCCGAAGTTGCCCCCGAAAAGAGACTTTCGTCTCTGTCTGGGACTTTCGGCCGCCGAAGGTGCCGCCGAAAGTGCCTGACTTTCGGATCTGTCCAGGACTTTCGGCCGCCGAAGGTGCCGCCGAAAGTGCCCTGTTCAGCCATTTCATGCATATTTCTATGTGATGTTTTCCTGATGTTTTAGGGGGTATTTGGGGAGTTTATTAGAATTATGTTTATGTATGATTGGTCCCTCATTGGAGTCCACCTGTGTAGGTTCGGACCCGAGGAACCGAGGACCTCAGCAGTGAGATAGCTGCTTTAGAGTCAGTAGAGCTTCAGCCAAAGGTGAGTGGAATGAACCTTAAGTTTTTAAATAAATGAAATATAACTTTTTGGAGCATGTTCATGCATCATATATGCCATGTGATATTTTAGGTTGTTTACATTAGTATTCACGAATATGTTGCATTGCATAATATGATGTGGATGCGGATTGGTTATTGGATGATCCTCTGGTCCTCCTATGGTATGATATGATGATGATGATGATACGGTATGGATTGCCAGTGAGGCCCATTCTACGCCCCTGGACTATGTTAAGAGAAAGACCAGTGAGGCCCATTCTACGCCCCTGGCATATTGGAATGTTATGTTATGTTATGTATGTAAGAGGAAGACCAGTGAGGCCCATTCTACGCCCCTGGCACGATTGGACTATGTTGAGGACTATAGGTGACAATACCATCCTTATGTGATATGTTTGTGATGTGTTGCATTTCATGGAAGCATGAAATATTTAATATATGTTTTCTCCATTCTGCTCACTGGGCTTTATAGCTCACCCCTCTCCCCTAACCCCAGATGTGCAGGTGCAGGGTAGATCAGGAGGTTAGCCAGAGTATGGAAGATATGTTTATGTAATAGTTAGATTGTGGACATGACAATTGTATTATGATGTAATGTAAAAGTGTTTTAAGTTATGTTATGTAATTTGAATATTGAGGATAGAGTTGTGCTTGACCAATACAGATTGTTAATCCCACTTGTATGTACATGGTCTTTATGATATGAGATATGAGGTTATGTTTCAACCAAGCTTATGTATGATGAGATACCCCATTGGAGCATTTGATGAGGGCTCCAGTGGAGGTTTATGTTATGTTCATGTTTATGCACAGGTTGAGCTTGGTTGTCATATGAGAATGTTTACAGGTTTATGAGTATTGTTGATCATGTATGGGATTAAACAGGATTACAGGTTATGTTAGGCTTGCTACGGGTCCCGACGGCCTTACGCCGATCTGGATCCTAGCGCCGGTAACGGTCCGGACTTCCGGGCTGTTACATATATATACATAAATTTCAATGATATAAAAGAAATATCCTAAAAATTTATATTACAACATTCTACAAATTTTCATTTTCATTTTTAATCGTACAAATTTATTTTTAAAATATATAATCAACTCAAAAATATGCCTAAAAACCCAATTATCCTCTCCTTTTCTCACTTTAAAATATGAAATCTATTACTATCATAACTTATAATTTTCTAACATTTTAAATTTTTTGTATTAATTAAAAATAATAATGTAAATTTATCTAATCATGGTATATTTTATTTTATTTTATTATTAAAATAAATCAATTTATGCCACCCATTAATTTAAAATTTAATATTATACAATATATTTATAATATATTTCTCAACTATCATAAAATTTTTATTTTCAATATAAAATACTAATTTTATATATGATTTTTTGTTTAATTCATTCTTTTTTAAAAAATAATTTAATTTATGATAAAATTTCAATAAATAGAATTTAAATGTAAAAAAATCTTCTATAATAAAATTTAATTAAGAATAAATTCAATCAATTTAAATTTAAATAGACTAATAATATAATTAAATAATTAAATTAAAATTTTTTAAATAATAATAATAAAATATAATTATTTTTTTAAAAAAATTATAGTTTAACTTATTTTTTTAAAAAAAAATTATAGTTTAACTTATGACAAAATTTAAATATAAATAATTTAAATATTAAGAGAATTCTTTCTTGATAAAATTTAATCAATTATAATTTAAATGTTAAGAGATTTCTTATAACAAAATTTCAATAAATAGAATTTAAATGTAAAAAAATCTTCTATAATAAATTTAATTAAGAATAAATTCAATTAATTTAAGTTTAAATAGATTAATAATATAATTAAAAATTAAATTAAAATTTTTCAATAGTAATAGATTATAATTATTATTAAAAAAAATTTCTTAATAAAATTTAATCAATTATATTTTAAAATTTAAGAGATTTCGTGAATCAATTTAAATTTAAATAAAATACTAATATAATTAAATAATTAAGTTAATTTTTTAAAATATCTTAATATTCCCTTTTTTCACTTTTATATATAATATAAATATAAATAGATAAGAAGAAAAAGAGAAAATATATTTTTAATTAAAAACAATATAAAAGATGTGATATTAAATTTGCAGTTTCATTCATACAATAACTTTAAATTATTTAAATATTAAAATTAAAATTTATTTTAAAAATATTATCTCAAAGTATTTACTTTACTATTTATCTATGTTCTAAAATTAAAATAATTATTTATTAACTTACATTCATTTAGATAATAAAATAATTATTCACTTTAAATTTTTAATATAATGGTTAATAATATAAACACCAACTTATTATCTTATAACATAATATTACTAAATTTATTAATATTTTATAATTATCAATATATGCATATAATTAACTTTTAAAAAATATTAAAATAATTAACATTTAAAATTAAATTAATTCGTAAAACTATAATCTGTAATGATTCATATTTTTTATAATTTTAAATTAATTTTTTATCATTTTTCAAAATTCATTAATATTTAAATGTTATTTTAGTAATTTTATATCAAAATTTTAAATTTTTAATATTTATATACCTATATCTCATAATTCAAATATTTATTTAATTAATTTAAATAAATTGAGATAATAAAAATTATTTTCAACTCTTTTAAAAAAGTAAAACTACTGATTATATTAATAAAATTTCATTAAATAAAAAGAGATATCATTCTAAACAAAGAGACAGAGACGATTATACTGATAGATTCTCTAGTCAAAGTATGAGCAGTTAGAGTAGTATTACAACGAACTCATCTAATAGAAATATCAGTTTTAGAGTCTAATAAAGATTTATAATCATTCAAAATCAAACCCCTGCGTAAAATAATTTAGCACAAATATTCTTTCTTTCTCATCTTTCGAGTATAAATCATTAAAATTTTCTGAATAAAGTCATAAAAGAGAGTTTTTACGAGATAAAACTCGAATAAGATTTCAAGACTGACGTCGTCGTTGCGATTCCGGAAATCCATAATGTAACGACCCCAAAATGGACCGTCACCGGCGCTAGGATTCAGGTCGGCTTAAGGTCGCCAGAACCCGTAGCAAGCCTGCTATACTCTCTATGTACCTGTAAATCTCATACATGTTCATACATTTTCTGTGAAAATAAAAATTTTTTTCTGAACCACGGCTTAACCTGTGCATGCACTATCTCTGTACTCTGTACTCTGTACTCTGTACCCCTTACCAGAGCTTGCTCTAGATGGGTTAACTCGTATCTGTTAAGCCTGGTTTTGTTTTCACATACTCTGTAAACAGTTATATAAACAAACCATGTATACAAAGATTTACAACACAAACATAACTAAGTCAAGCACAACGTTAACTGTATACACAACTAGTACATCTCTTTAATATTACATGTCCACTCTAAGCTATTACAAATCTATTTACTCTTTCTGTACTCTGCTGATCTCCCTGTACACTGGACACTAAACCTGCAAGACTGGGGTTAAGGGAGTGGAATGAGCTCTATAGCCCAGTGAGTAGAATAGTAAAACATATCATTAAAACATGACCTTATCGAATGCATCATAACACAGACAATCCACATCAAAGGTAAACCTGTCACCAAATAGTCCCAATATCTCATACCAGGGCGTAGTCAAAGGTACCTGGATTTTCTGTCTCATATATGTATATGTGTATATAACACCTGTACTTACCATTGCCAGGGTGTAGTCAAAGGCTCCTGGACTTTACTATACCTGTCAGGGCGTAGTCAGAGGCTCCTGGACTTTACTATACCTGCCAGGGCATAGGCAAAGGCTCCTGGACTTATCTCAGTGACTATTGGATCATTCAGCATTCACCCACATCAACAAGTAACTATGCAATGCAACATATTCGTGGATTCTAATGCACTCAACCTACTGCATAACCATGATGCATGAAATATGCTAAAAACATACCATTTCTCAAGTAAAAGAATTAAGTTTAGTTCCACTCACCTCTGGCTATCTGGACTGACTTTGCAGGCTCTGAATGCTGGAGCAGTACTCACTGCTGCTCTCTTTGGTTCCTCTAGTCTGTGTAGGCACAGATAAACTCAAATGAGGGACCAAACTAACTCAAGAACAACTCTATTAACCTCCCCAAGAATCCCCTTAAACTCACTCAAACATCCATGCAAAGCACGCAAAGGAAGGCTGGACAGAACACTTTCGGCAGCAGATTCGGCGGCCGAAAGTCCTCTCCAGAGCCGAAACTCATGCACCTTCGGCGGCCGAAGCTCTACTTTCGGCAGCCGAACCCTTTCGGGGGCAAGTTTCGGGGGCTGAAAGGCACTCCAGAGACGAAAGTCTCTAACCTTCGGCGGCCGAAACCCCCTCCAGAGCCGAAAGTCCAAAAGCTCGGGGGCAAGCTTGGGCAGCCGAAGCCACCTCCTCAGGGGTTCGGCGGCCGAATATACCTTCGGCTGCCGAACCTGAGTTCATCCGCAAGGCAGAAACTTGCTCTGCCTCTCGCCAAATGCACAAAACTCTCCCAATCTCAAACACCTCAATTCCTCAACTTGCATACACCCAAGTATATGCTCAAAGGGGTCAAAAACTACCTAAAAACCCCAACAAACAACAAGCAGAACACATATACAAACTCTTCTCACAAAATCATCAAAAACTCTCTTTTAACCCTATTCATGCAACTCTCCCCCAAAACTTCCAAAAATCTTCCATAAAACATGAAAACAAGCTCAGGATCTTCACTTACCTCTTGAAACCAAGAAGATGGACGATCCTAACGTGGAGTTTTGGAGCAACTCTCCTTCAAACTCTCCAAACTTCACAACTTTGAGTTTTTTGCTCAAACCTTCAAAAATCCATAAAACGCAATCACATCTTTGCATGATGTAATGAAAACATGAAGAAAACTAAAGAAGGTCAGGGTTTCACCTCAGAAAGGGAAAGAAAACAGCAAGCCTTATCCTTTCAACCGACTGAGGGCCTTTTATAGGTGGCTGGCCAAACCACCTTCGGCGGCCTATCGTGAAACCGAAAGCCATGCATGTTCGGCGGCCGAACCTGGCTTTTCTGCCTTGGTTCTTTTCTTTCAAAAACTCGGTTCTTGTTAACTTAACATATGAAAACATCCTACATTACTTTAGAAAACCATAAATCTTACTCGTCTAGAGATGTCCGACATCCTGGATTCCACCGGACGACAGGAATTCCGATACCGGACTCTAGCTGGGTATTACACATAATAACTAGTAAACCTCCGTTGAATATTACCTTCCGAAACAATCGAATCAATAAAATTTGAAGAAAATGTCTCCTCCCAATCCTTGTCTATTGACTGAGAGCAACCATCAAAATGTAAAAAATTATGAAAAAATTCCATACGAGAATTAAGAGTTTTTGTTTCTATCAAAAATAAAATGTCCGACTTATAATTAGGAACTAAATCTTTCAATGCAATAACTGTCCGAGAATTGTCATTATAAATCTGCCAAAGAGGTCTGCATATTCTGAAAATTGATTGGATTGCAAGTAAGAAACATTTCCACCATACAGAAATTATAAGTGACGATCGAAATATCTCTGAAACTCTTAATAGGAACAACAATATCTTTTTGTTCATCGATAGTCAATTAACGCAGATTGTCTTTCATAAAAAAGGGGAAAAAAGAAGTTAAATTTAAAGAAGAGGAAGGGGCGAAAGCATTGAGCACAAATGGACTATAGAGGAAAACTTATGTCGAAAGTAAATTATTGTAAACTTTAACATTTAAATATAATTATAAATAATTAAAGCAACAAACTTATTATATGATAATTTTATATAATTAAAATTATTAAATTTTTATAATTATATAAAGAAATTTTTAGATTATATTAAATTATTAGATTTTTTTAGATATAATTGATAATTGATTTTTAAAATTATTATGATCAATTTAATTATTATCTTATAATTTAATTTTATAAATTTAAACTTATTATCTAATAATTTAATATTGTTACAATTACTTTAATATTTTAATATTTTTAATTAAAAATTAATTTATCATTATCCAAATTATATTATTATTTATTATCCTACAATTTCTTATATTAAAATTTAAATTTTTTTATTATTCATGTGTGTATATAATTTACATACTTATTGTCAACTTTAAATTAATTTTGATAATAATAATTATTTTTACTTTAAAAATAAATTATGATTATTATAATTAAAACATCAATGCTATCATAACTACTATTTTTATATTTTTTTCATAATTAATTAATATTTAATTACAGTTTTAATATAGTTATTAATAATTAAAAGAACTACTTATTATTGAATAAATTAATATTAATAAATTTTTAATTTTATATTATTTTTCATAATTATTTAATATTTAAATACCTTATTTAAACAATATTTATTTCAAAATTTTATTTTTTTGAAAAGTTATTTTTTATATTTTAAATTAATTTAAATGATAAATTTATTAATAATTAAAAAATAAAGATATACATATTATAAATATAAACAATTGCATTACATATTCATTATTTTCTAATTAAATTAAATTAAATTAAATTTATCTCTTAACAACTTTTTTTCATTCCTCGACTTTAAATTAATAATAATTACTAAATCTTTCATCAACGAACAAATAAAAATCAAATTGAATACATTATTTTTATAATCCACTAATTTTCTTTTATTTTATAATATAAATAATATAATACGATATAATTTTAGTGTTAATGAAAATATTTAAATATTTATAATATTTAGCCCATAATATCATCTTTGTTAATTACTATTATAAAAATTCAATCATATTCAAATAATTATCTACTATTAAATTTATCATTGTTATAAATTTAATATATTAAAAAAATTTAATTTTTAAATATTATAAATATTACTCAATTTAATATAAAATTTATTATTTTTTAAAAAAATTAACTTTACATCAAATAGTTTATAAAAATATAGATATAAATTTTTAATATAAAGTTAAATATATTGATTCAGTCAAAATATTAATATTTTAATATTAATATAAATTATAAAAAAAATCATATTTATTTTATTTTATAATTTTTATCTATTTTTTTGTAATTATCTCAAAATTATTTTTTTTTCTTTTCATATTATATTAAGATATAAATTAATTATTATAATTTTATTTAATTTTATCTTATTTTTAAAAAATCTCTCCAAACATCTTTTATTATTTAATAAAATTTAATATTTTTAAAATAAATATAATTAAGAATTAATAAAAATATCTTTCTTTAATATATATGTAAAAAAATAAAATAAAAAAAATAAAAAAATATTTTAATAATAATTATTATAAGAATGATTTAAACCGTTAATATTATCTGCAAACTTTAGAAAGAAAATACTTTTGTATTATTTTGATTCATTTTTTTTTTTTAAAAAAAAACAACGTGTATATTATCTTTTTAAATAATGCTAACAAAAAACAAATGAGAGAGAGAGAAACATAAACATAGTATATAAAAAGGAGCAACGTAAATAAAGACAACAGAATGAGGTTGCACTTGTTTCAAATACGCGAGGAGTTTTTGGGAGTTGGTGGGCGGGCGGATTTTTACGGATATCCGATCCGTCCAAACTCTGTTAGGATAGATTTAAATTTTTACAAAACGGATTTGGACAAATTCGAATTAAAAAAATTTTAACCGTTTTAAATTTGGGTAGGGTTCGGTGTTAGGTGATCAGATAGCCATTATCCGAACCCGATTACCTATATTAACAAAACTAACCCTAATTTTTTTTTTATTTTACTCTTTTCTCTCTCTGTCGGCGCCTCTCCCTCGCTTCCCTTTCCTCTCTTCGTCGACGCCTCTCCCCCACTTCATGACGACTGCCGACAGCCCAGTCGGCACCGGCGACATCTCATTTCTCTTCCCGATAAATCTTCTCTCTCCACAGTGCGATATGTCATTCTCTCTCCAGTCGGCGACATCTCCCACTTCCTAGTCGCCACCGGCGACGTCTCCTTTCTCTCTCCCAAGTCGACGACAACGACGATAAATCTTCTCTCTCTAATTAGTGATATCTCCTTCTCTCTCCAGCGGCAACATCTTCAATTGAGTTTGCTGTTTTTTGTCATTGAATTGATTATTTATATACTTTTAAAAAATTTAATTATTTGTTATTTGATTAATGTAATACGGTTGATTTTTAGAATTTATGAACAATTAATTTAATTATCTAGTTATAAATAGTTATTTATTGGGTTGCTATTTTTGTCATTGAACATTTCTCCTTTTAATATTGTATTTGCTGAGTTGTGCAAATGTTATAGTTTATTTGTTAATTTTTAATTTTTATCATTTAAAATTCGGGTTTGGATATTATGCTGTTATTGTTAAAGGGTTTGAGACAGATAATAAAATTAAAATATTAAACCGTTTTGAAACGGTTCCAAAATTGTATATATAATCCGGTTCGGTTTGAATACTCTCAATCTGCGGATACCCTACCTACCCGTTTACATCCCCAGACGTCGGGGTGGTGCTGGTGGTGGTGGAGCTCCTTTTTTGTTATTGCCTTTAGCTCTTCTTTGGGTGCTAGAAGACGGCCGCTGATTCTTTTGTCATGGTCGGTAATTATCCCTCCTCCGCCACTAGGCCACCGTTCCCATTCTGAAACACATCCCAAATTCCCCTTATCAACCATTCATTGTTGAAGCCGGTTATTTTTTTTCTCTTGCAATCTTTGTAATTGTTATTACCAAAATCAATCAAACCAATCCAAATAAGGAGCCCATTTCGTAGTTTTTCTTAAAAATGGGAAAGGAAAGGAAAATAAAGACCAACGGAAGGATATCGAAAATAGGGAGTTATGCGATAGCCTCGTCAATGCCGATGAGGGACCATCGGCAACAGCCCAGCATTACCTGCACCACCTTTAACATCTTAGCACCCATGTACAAGCGCATTAACCTTGGCAGAAATCAGAATTCCCGAGAAAGCGATTGCAGAGTTTACTGGCTCGCCAGAAGCAACCGGATTTTGGATTCCTTGTTGCGGGAGAGATCTTGCATAATTTGTCTTCAGGTTTTTCTTGGCTCTATTGATTCAAATCCTGTACTCTCGCTCAATCATTATTATTTGTTTATTCTTGTTTATCCATTTTCTTTTGGCGGGGATGGCACAGGAATTCTGGTTAGGAAACGAAGAACTGGTTAGCATGTACGAGAAGAGACTGGGTGACGCTGGTTATGTCAATTTCCAGCTTGGGCGCACCAACAACCGTGGAGATGGTATGGTACCTTCTTTCGCAATTTGTTCTGTCTTTCTTTATTTCTTTCTTTGTAACTTTTTATAATCTCTTGTTTACAAGCGATTGAATTTTTTGTTTTATTAGCCTTTTTAGATAGTTTGCTTTCTTTTAAATTGCATTGCCCAACGATATTTTTGACTAAAAAGGAACAGAGCATGTAAATTAAAACAAAATATAATGCAACAGTATCATAGAAACCTCTCTTCTTTCTTTTATTTTCCCAATATGGTATGGAAATTTTTCTTCCTTCCCTTTTTTCCCAGATTGTTTCCTGGAAGTATTATAGCATTGGATGGAAAGTGCGAACTCTTTTTTCAATTTTTATTTATTAATTTTTAGAACTTATTTTTTTCCTTGGCTAATCCTCTTGAAAAAACGCTGCAGTAGTTTTACCTTTCTTATCGTGACTTTTATTTTTAGTCTTTAAGCTAACAATAAAATCAACTGATTGTCTTCCCCCTTTCACAAGAATCGTTGAAATTAGTACTGTGCAGTTGCTTGTTCTAGATGTTGGTTGAATATATGGGGAACATATTCTGGGAAAAAAATTGAAATTCTATATTCGTTTCCACGCTTTTGTTGAACTCGTGTTGTTTTTGTCCTCCCTATTCCTCAGGACTTCTGACTGCTGTGCGGAAGGACTATTTTAGAGTTATTAATTATCGAGAATTACTCTTCAATGATTGTGGAGACCGTGTTGCTCAGTTGTTACATGTAGAATTAGCTTCCCCCTTTTCACAATTCCTAAACAACAACGATATTTGCCTAGAAATTCTCATTGTGAGCACCCATTTGTTATTTCCTCATGATTCGAGTTTATGTCTAGTACGATTACATCAGGTGATTACGACTTTCATTTTATAGACTCTTTGCTATATCCCTGTAATTAATTTTTGATCTGTGTCTTGCAATTCTAATAAATAGGTATATAAAATCCTGCAATATTTGGAATTCGTATCCGAAAGAATGCAAGCTCAGCCCAATGCCGATTATACTTTGCGGGTAAACTTATAATTCTGCCCTTTGGTCTTTACTAGATTCCATGCATTAGTAAAAAGTGACACTCAATTTTTAGATGCATGCCTTCATAGAACTGCACTCAATTGTTTCTTCTTTCCTTCATATGCTCATTTTCCCCAGTGACTATTTTCCCCAGTGACTGGAATGGGAGCAAACGAGGGCATGTTTACAAGTTCCTCAGATCACAAGGTTTTGTATCATCATATGATACTGCTCATCAGTACACTGATGCAGATGCTCACAAGGTCTTCAAATTTCTATATATAATTGTTGTGAGAATATCTAGTTTATATGCAAGTTCGCAAATATATTTCTAATTTCTTCCATTTTTGGATTACAGTGGGTTAGCCACCGGAATCATTGTGGGAACATATGCGGTGTAGATTTTATATGGCTGCTCAATCCTAATAAATACCGTAAACTATTAAAAACTAGTTGGACGGACGCTGTATTCGGCATGTTCAAGGTCAGATATTTTTTGTTGTTTGCCTAACCCTACCACTTTGTGCTTTTGACTTCAACTACATTATACATGCAATGATTATTGGATCGGAGAGGAGCACATGCTTCTTATCTCACATGCATTGTGGGTCTCACAGGCTGTGACTGAACATGTGTTCCTCCTGTACATGGTAATAACTCATTTTTCTGATCAATTTGACTTCACATGTATGTAATGATGCGGGACTTTACACTAGAGATTTTTAGGTCTCTGTATCTAATGAAGATATTTGCAAATAATATTTTGGTATTTTAATTTTTAGGGTATTTTAGGTATTTGGCTTTATTATTAGCATTAGACTTATTTTCTTTACATGAGTCTTATGAAGGGTTTTTTAGAGCTTTGTGATTTGACAATTTAGAATATATAAATTTGAGAGCTTAGGGTGTTTTTCCCCAATTATGTGTTGTATTTCTTTGTATTTCTACATCAAATTGCCTTGTTAAATGAGGATTTGTACCTCCTTTAACTAATTTTTGATCAGTTCATGTTGATTGAGATAATAATAAGACATTATTAAAAAAATTTTGTTCAGCCTATTATATCAAAAGCATTTATTATGCTCCATCACCAGAGAAGATCTACTATGACCTAAAAAACTGCATATACGCTGTGAGAGGAGATCAACCGTCATTCATCCAAGTTGTATGTAATTTCTCAACTTGGGAGGTGGTTGTTAGCAAAAACAGAGAAGGACAGAACTGAACCCCACACATTTCATTGAAACAAAATATTGTTTAAATACAAAATAAAAATAACTGATGATAAAGATCATGGTCCATGATTCTACCCATGATCAAAACATGGAAACATGCTTAACAGAAAAAAAAATAATAATAAATTTCCTAAAACTTAGTTACAGCTTGTTAACAATTACAGCAATGGAGAGCAAGGGAAGAAGATGAAAAATGAAAAAAATTGAGGAAGAAGACTTCTCTATTGATCTGGTATTCTCTTACCGGAGAAGTTACAAAAGGAAGCTTTTATAGAAAGCTTTTACAAGTCAAAGTGTCCATCTTAGCATCTAACCTTTCTAACATTAAAAAAACATAATCCCACCAAATCTGGAATGAAACAGAGTTTCTGATAAAGTAAATACAACAGAAACCAAAGTGCAATAACCAAAGGATAAAACTTAACAAAAATACAAAATATTTCTAACTAGTTTCCAACTACAATCTCAACTAGACTAACACTCCTCCTTGAGATTATTTTTGGAAACACCAAGCAAGGATTTCATGAACTCAAGTTTTGCTCTTGGTAATGCTTTTGTAAAAATATCAGCCTGCTGCAAATTTGAAGTGCAATGGACCAGCTTGATTTCTCCATTCTTCTCAGCTTCTCTCAAAGCATGAAACTTCACATTAATGTGCTTGGTCCTACTATGCTGAACTGGATTTTCAGCTATGGAAATAGCTGATTTGTTGTCCACAAAAATAGTTGTAGGTTCCTCTTCAGGTTGTTGCAAACCAAATAAAATTTTTCTTAACCAAATGGCTTGATTGGCAGTAGATGCAGCTGTAACATACTCTGCTTCTGCTGTGGATTGAGCAACAATGTCTTGTTTCCTTGAATTCCAAGTGAAGGCTCCAGACCCAAAGGAAAAAACATAACCAGAGGTGCTTTTATAATCATCCAAGCAACCAGCCCAATCACTATCTGAATAGCCAATCAAAGTAGCATCCTCAACATTGGTATAATAAATACCATAGTTTGCAGTACCTTTCAAATACCTGAGGACCCTTTTAGCAACACCAAAATGCTTCTGACTTGGAGATTGCATGAATCTAGATAAAAGACTAGTTGAAAACATCAAATCAGGCCTTGTAGCAGTCAAATACAACAAGCTGCCAATTAGACTTCTGAAAGTAGAACCTTCGACTTTTGGTTCCCCATCATCTTTATGAAGCTTCTCATTCAGTACCAATGGAGTTGCAACTGATTTGCAATTCTCCATACTGAATTTCTTCAACATATCAAGAGCATATTTGTGCTGAGAGATGAATATTCCACTTTCAGATTGGTCGACTTCAATGCCAAGAAAATACTTCATCAAACCAAGATCTGACATTTCAAATTCATGCATAACCCTTTCTTTGAATCTTTGAATTTCCTCTAAGTTGTCTCTTGTTACCAATAAATCATCAACATACAAAGAAACAATAAGCAAACTCTTGCCTTTGGTGTGCTTCACATACAAAGTGGGTTCATTAGGACTTCTTTGAAAGCCTTGATCAAGTAAATGAGAATCCATTCTGCTGTACCAAGCTCTTGGAGCTTGTTTTAACCCATACAAGGCTTTATTAAGCTTGTAGACATGATCTTTACAACCAGCAATTTCAAATCCTTTAGGCTGTTCAACAAAGATTTCTTCCTCCAAGTTGCCATTGAGGAATGCAGACTTGATATCCAAGTGAAAAATCTTCCATTTGTTTTGAGCAGCAAGTGCAATCAGCAATCTCACAATATCATGCCTTGCAACAGGAGCAAATGTGTCTCCATAGTCAATACAGGGACTTGAGCATATCCCTTAACAACTAGTCTTGCTTTGTACTTGAACACACTTCCATCAGGATTTAATTTAACTCTGTATACCCATTTAACTCCAATGACCCTCCTATTCTGAGGTCTAGGGGTAAGAATCCAAGTTTCATTCTTGTTAATCATCCCAATCTCCTCCTGCATTGCAGCTATCCATGCATCATTGGTTGAGGCTTCAACATAGTTTGAAGGTTCTGAAATAGCCAGGTTACAACTCTCATAAATCTCGGCAAGAGATTTGGTTCTTAGTGGAGGTGAATCAACATAAGAATCTGTATCGAAATTAGAATCTGATTCTGGAACTGCAGGAACGGTTCTAGTTTTCTGCTGATCTGAACAACAATACTCAACTTGATTTGTTTTCCAATTCCAATAAGCATCTTCATCAATCTTCACATCCCTACACACAACCACCTTCTTGGCTTCAACTTTGACACTCTATAACCCTTCGATTGAGCTGCATAACCCAAAAAGATACCAATTTCTGCCTTATCATCAAGATTGCCTCTCTTTACTGCAAGAACATGGATGTAACAAGCGGAACCAAACACTTTCACGTGTTTTGCTGATGGTTTTGAACCAAACCAAGCCTCCACAGGTGTCATTCCTTGCACTGACTTTGTAGGAAGCCTGTTGAGAAGATATACAGCTGTATATACAGCTTCTGCCCAAAAATTCTTTGATAATTTCTTCTCAATCATCATGCATCTAGCCATCTCTATTACTGTTCTATTCTTCCTCTCTGAGACACCATTTTGTTCAGGAGAATAACTAACTGAAAATTGATGCTTGATTCCCAAATCTTCACAGAATTTGTTAAACTCACCAGAAGTATACTCAGTACCGTTATCTGATCTCAAAGTTTTTAATTTGCAGCTACTTTGCCTTTCAACAAGAGCTTTAAATTTTTTAAATACTGAAAAAACTTGAGATTTGTTGGTGAGAAAATAAACCCAAGTCATCCTTGTCAAATCATCAATAAAGAGGATGAAATACAAGTTGTTACTCATGGAAGCTGTCCTCATTGGTCCACATACATCAGTATGAACCAATTCCAGCTTTTCCTTGGCCCTCCATGTTGCATTAACGGGAAAAGATTGTCTATGAGACTTGCCAAGTTGGCAATTTCCATATACACTACCATCAAGAAAAATTTCAGGCATATTTCTAACCATTTCTTTATTTTGCATGTATTTGAGAGAATTCAAGTTGTAGTGGCCAAATCTTTTATGCCACAAATCAGATTCAGCATTTCTAGCAATATATGAGGTGTGTTGTTGAACTGAATTCCAATTTAAAGGAAAGCTATTACCCACCATATTAACTTTAACAATTTCAGCACCATGAGAGAAAAATGGAGCACACATTGTCTTTGAATGACAAGGAATAACCCTTCTTCATCATTTGAGCAACACTAAGCAAGTTTTGATCTAAACTAGGAATGAAAAGAACATCAGGAACTAGTTTGATACCTTGCTTAGTCTGAATATATACTGAACCCTTGCCTTGAGACTCCACAATTTCTCCATTCCCAAGCTTTACTTTGACCCTCACTGATTTATCAATGGAAGAGAACAAGCTTTCATCTCTTGCCATGTGACAAGTGCAACTACTATCCACAAGCCAAGTGTGTTTGCAACCGGTATTTGAGGAGTGTGTAACAGCAAAATATGATCATCTCATTGAGCTTGATCATCATGGTAATTAAGTTGTTGTGCAGGTTGCTGGTTATGATTATGGTTTTGCCTATATTGCTTGAGTCTGCAATTTTTATCAACATGACCCAGCTTCTTGCAATAACCACATTGTGGTGGCTTAACTCCACTCTTTTGCCAGCAATCTTTCTCAAGATGGTTGGTTTTGTTGCAAGTAGGACAAGGTGGGAAATTTGCTCTTCTACCTCCCTTCCTTCTATTTGCCTGTTGCTTGCTCTTGTTAAAAGAATTACTTGTAGCTTTCTTTACTTCTTCAACTAGCTTGCCCTTTTGTTTCACAAGAAACGCTTCCTCTGAGGATTCCTCCATTCTGAATGTCCTCCTTTGCTTAAGAGCTTGTAGAGCATTAACCAACTCTGAAAGAGAAATGGTGCTCAAGTTTTTAGAATCTTCCAAAGAAGAGATCTTTGGCTCAAATCTCTCGGGTAGGCTTACAAGAACTTTCTCCACAATTCTTTTATCACTAAGCTCCTCTCCTAAAAGTCTAATTTTGTTGACAACAAAGAGTAATCTATCAGAATACTCCTTGACAGATTCAGAATCCTTCATTTTAAGGACTTCAAACTCTCTTCTCAAATTTAGAATCTGCATGCTTCTAGTTTTGTCACTTCCTTGGAACTCTTCCTTCAGCTTATCCCAAGCTTCTTTTGCTGATTCACAAGCCATGATTCTTGTGAAAATAACATCAGAAACAGCAGAATGAAGACAAGAGAGTGCCTTGAACTTCTTTGCACACTCTTCACTATGTTGCTTCATTTGAGCAACCGTAGCATTGTCTCTCAAAGGAGGTGGGTCTCTACCCGTTTCCACAACTTCCCATAGATCATAGGCCTTCAAATAAGCCTTCATCTTCACTGACCAGATGGGATAGTTTTCTCCTGAGAAAACAGGTGGTGGAGGAGCTGAATAGCTACTTGAAGCCATATTTTCACAAACAACTATTTAAGGGTTTTTTGAGGAAGGTTTCCTTGCTAGTTTTCTCTCTTTTACAGGTCACACAAAGACTATAAAAGGCTCTGATACCACTGTTAACAATTACAGCAATGGAGAGCAAGGGAAGAAGATGAAAAATGAAAAAAATTGAGGAAGAAGACTTCCCTATTGATCTGGTATTCTCTTACTGGAGAAGTTACAAAAGGAAGCTTTTATAGAAAGCTTTTACAAGTGAAAGTGTCCATCTTAGCATCTAACCTTTCTAACATTAAAAAAACATAATCCCACCAAATCTGGAATGAAACAGAGTTCAACAGAAACCAAAGTGCAATAACCAAAGGATAAAACTTAACAAAAATACAAAATATTTCTAACTAGTTTCCAACTACAATCTCAACTAGACTAACACAGGTTGTAGACCAAGTCATTTAACAACCCACCTAAACAGAAAAATAGAAACTAAACATCACGTTTAACAACTTTAGCAAATCAGCAGTATCTAAGACAATTTCTAACACTCCTCCTTGTCTTTGATGCTGCAAACTTCCATTTTATTTCTTGAATATGCAAATTTGGCTTTAGGCAAAGTTTTAGTAAAATCATCAACAATCTGGTCCTCAGTTCTACAATAAACTAACAACACTTCTCCTTCTTTTTGAATTTCCTTCAGAAAGTAGAACTTAATCTTGAAATGCTTTGTCTTCCCATGAAATATTGGATTAGATGAGATTGATATGGCTGCCTGATTATCAACAAAGATTGACGTTGGCTCTAGCTGTTCTTCATTCAAATCTTTGAGAATTTTCCTAAGCCACAAAGCATGGTTTGCTGCAGCAGTTGCAGCATCAAATTCAGCCTCTGCAGTACTTTGAGCAATGATTTCTTGCTTCCTGGAACACCAATTGATCACACCTGATCCAAAATTAAAGCAGAAACCTGTAGTACTTTTCATATCATCTACCGAACCTGCCCAATCACTGTCAGAAAAACCAACTAACTTGAAATTTTGACAGCAAGCATACTTTACTCCAAAATCAATTGTTCCCTTTATGTATCCCACAACATGTTTTGCAGCTTGTAAATGTTCCTCACTAGCACAATGCATAAATCTAGAGAGGAGAGAATTTTACTCTAGGCTGTATAGGAGTGTCAACTGGCTTACACCCTTCCATATGAAACTTCTTTAGGATCTCTTTTGCATATTTGCTTTGATTGATGAAGATCTCATTTTTCCTTTGTCTCACTTCCAAACCAAGAAAATAAGACATCAACCCAAGGTCAGTTATTTCAAATTCTTTGAACATTTCAGCCTTAAAACAGTCAATAAGCTCCTGTTTGCTTCCTGTAACAAGAAGATCATCAACATAAATAGAAACAATGGTCAAATCAGCACCATTTTTCTTTATATATAAAGTTGATTCACTAAGACTTTTCACAAAGCCTAAGCTTAGCAAGTGATCATTCATACGACTGAACCAAGCCCTTGGTGCTTGCTTAAGGCCATACAATACCTTTTTAAGCAAATACACTTTATCTTCATGCCCTTGCACAACAAAACCTTCTGGTTGCTCGACATAAATTTCTTCCTCCAAAAGACCATTCAAAAACGCAGACTTGACATCTAATTGAAACACCTTCCAACCTTTTTGAGCTGCCATAGCCAACAATAATCTAATAGTATCAAGCCTTGCAACAGGAGCAAAAGTCTCCGAGAAGTCCACACCAAAGATTTGTGCATAACCCTTCACAACGAGTCTTGCCTTATGCTTATTTATTGATCCATCAGCATTAAGCTTTGTTCGGAAAACCCATTTCACCCCAATAATTTTCCTGTTTTGAGGTCTCTCAACAAGCTTCCTGGTTTGATTTTTTTCAATCATTTGCATCTCTTCTTCCATGGCAAGCTTCCATTTTTGCTCCATCATTGCTTCAGCAACACTTGCCGGCTCTAATAATGCTACATTGCATCTTGCATAGATTTCAGATAGCAACTGTGTACCACGAACTGGTTGTTCATCAACATCCTCAACAGTGGGCTGCTACATACTCGAATGTTGAACATCGTCACATGCACTCAAATTCCATTGGTCCTCCTCCATAAAAACATCTCTACTTATTATGGTCTTCTTATTTTGTGGCTGAAATATTATATAGGCCTTTGAGACACTGCTATAGCCTATGAAAATTCCAGGCTCAGATTTCTTTTCCAATTTATCTCTTTTAACCTGAGGAATATAGGAGAAACAAAAACATCCAAACACTTTCAGATTTGTGAGAGAGGGTTTGTGGCCATACCATGCTTCATAAGGAGTCTGCCTCTGGAGAGCTTTAGTAGGCAATCTATTCAATAAAAAAAACTGCAGTATTGGCTGCTTCTGCCCAAAACTTTTTAGGAAGGTTTTTCTCATGCAACAAGCAACGAGTCATCTCCATTATAGTTCTATTTTTTTCGCTCACTTACTCCATTTTGCTGGGGAGTATATGGAGTAGTCAATTGATGCTCGATCCCTGCTTCTTCACAAAATTTATTGAACTGATATGAGGTATACTCTTTTCCATTATCAGATCTTAACACCATGATCTTACATTTACTTTGATTTTCAGCCCATGTCTTGAATCTATAAAACACTCCAGCCACTTCTGATTTGAATATGAGAAAATATATCCAGCACATTCGAGTTAAATCATCAATAAAGGCAATATAATACTTACTGCCTTTGAGTGATGGTGTTTGATATGGCCCTCCAAGATCAGTATGAACAAGTTGAAGTTTTTGTGAGGCTCTCCAAGCTATTTTGGCAAAAGGCAATCTGATTTGTTTGCCAAATTGACAAGCATTGCAACCAGATATTTCCTTTTCAAGTGAAGCCATGCCCTGTACCAACTCATGTTTTTGCATAAATAATAAAGCAGAATGATGATAGTGACCCAACCTCTTGTGCCAAAGGTTAGTGGTTTTGACAGAGACTTAATGAGCTGAATACTCCTCCTCCATCAGATCAAGAGGGAAGCTTTTCCCCTTCATTTTGATTGTAAATACCTCCAATCCTTTTGCATCTTTAATAATACAGCTTCTGTTCTCAAAACACACCTTAAAACCTTTTTCAAGTAATTAGCCAACACTTAAAAGATTTTGATCAATATTTAGAACATACAACACATCAGTAATGACTTTAGTTCCAGAAATACTTTCAATTGCAATTGAACCTTTACCTTTTGCAGAAATATATTCTCCATTTCCAACACGAACTTTTGAGGTTGATGTCTTATCAAGAACCTTGAAGAGTTCGATATTGTTGGACATATGATTGGTGCAACCGCTGTCAACAAGCCAAGTATCAGCCGAACTAACGTAGCAAGATGCCACAAATAATTATTCTTCCTCCTCCTGATTCACAGCTTGAGCCTCGTTCACTACCTGATTGCCTTTGTTTTTGCAAATTTTGTCAATATGCCCCATTTGATTGCATGTGTTGCATTTTGCATCAGGTCTGTTCCAACATCTAAAATAAGGATGATTGGTTCTGCCACAATGTTGACAAGGGTGATAATTTCTTCCTTTGTTGCTTGTTGCACCATTGTTGCTTGTTGCACCATTGTTGCATGCTCCAAGAAAAGAATTGCTTCCAACACCTGCAACTAGATTGTCTTTGCTCTTCTTTCCCTTTTTTTTTCTTATTTTTCCAAGAGTCCTTAAGTTGCAACTTGGCTTGCATTGCACTTTCAATTGAACCATCTTCTCCAATCTGCCTTCTTTGCTCTTGTGCATGAAGAGCATTTAGCAACTCAGCCAAGAAAATTTTTGTAAGGTCATGAACCTCCTCGAGTGCAGAAATTTTGGCTTCCAATCTTTCTGGTAATGTTACCAGAATCTTCTCAACAATTTTGCCATCTGGAATTTTTTCACCAAGAAGCCTAAGCTTGTTGATAATATCCAGCAGCCTATCAACATACTCTTTTACAGTTTCAAAGTCTTTCATCTTTGTTAAATCCCACATCGATTGTGGAAAGGGGTAATGTGCCCCTTGTATGGGCCATAGGCACTCCTCCCCCTTGAGCTCCCTTCTGATATTCAAGATACGCATGCTTTTGGTACGCGCATTACCTTGAAACTTTGTCTTGAGATATTGCCAGATGTGAAAGGCAGTCTCCAAGTTCATAATCCTGGTAAATACAAACATGTTTTGGCTTTAAACGTCTTTGTAGTTTTCTCCTTGTGTGTTTTGATCTACTGCATAGTTGGATTCTCAGACAGTTGATCAATTTCAAGGTCTTCAGCCACTGCTTCCCAAAGATCCCATGCTTGTAGATAAGCAGTCATTTTAACTGCTCATGATTGATAATTTTCTCCGGTGAACAGTGGAGGTGGAACAGGACAATAATCTTTTGAAGCCATTTGAATCAAGATTTGAAACTTGGAGAGGGTTAGTATTTCTGTATAACCCTTAATGAAAAAAAACTCACACTCACATGATCACAGGTCCCTTAAGATAAGGAGCTCTAATACCAAGTGTTAGCAAAAACAGAGAAGGACAGAACTGAACCCCACACATTTCATTGAAACAAAATATTGTTTAAATACAAAATAAAAATAACTGATGATAAAGATCATGGTTCATGATTCTACCCATGATCAAAACATGGAAACATGCTTAACAGAAAAAAATAATAATAATAATAAATTTTCTAAAACTTGGTTACAGGTTGTAGACCAAGTCATTTAACAACCCACCTAAAGAGAAAAATAGGAACTAAACATCACGTTTAACAACTTTAGCAAATCAGCAGTATCTAAGACAATTTCTAACAAATCTGCATTAGTAAAATTTAATGGGAAATTTGTTTCTTTTCCTTATCCAGTATATTAAATTAGGCTGCTGTGAGTTGAATCAACTTATGGAAGTCTACATTAACTAGAGATATTGTTTCTGTAAATGCTGAGATGTCCTTAAACTCTTTAATATCAGTTGCAGTATTTTCTTTATATTTTGCACAACATTTTGCAGATTACAGCTGTTATCTTGAATAGGAGCAAGACTTTGCCTCTTGATTGGCTTTACTCGATATTTCTTTTAGTTAGTGACAATATGAATCAACTAAATTAGTGCTGAAACCAAACTATTATTTAATTTTTTGTGTTTGTGTGTTTCCTGTAGAAATCTGTTGGTTCCCTTTATTTTACCTAACATCTAGGCTCTAGCATTGTACATATCAACCGCAGCAAGTGGAAATAAAGTAGCAATGTGTTAGGATAGAAGCCCTCATTAGTATTTCAGTAACTGAAAATAAGAAATTAGAGAAAGGGAGAAGAAGAAGAAGGACAACTTATAGGGAGTAAGATAGAGAGAAAGGAAGAGAATTTAGAGAAAAAGATAGAGATTTTATTGATCAGAATAGCTGATACAAAAACTTCCAGCTTTTTTTGTATTTAATCCATCCAATTCCTCTAGTAACAGATTAACAACTGGTAACTGCCTCTAACAACTGACAGCTCTCCCTCCAAATTTCTCTAGCAAACTAACAAACTTCCCTCTAAAAGTCCAGTTGACTTTTCTCACCTCTCTATCTCAGTCTATACCGCCTCTCTCAACTCAACTCTACATTCTTTTCTTTATTCTTGTATTTCTTCCTTCTATATATAACAGGATGTATGAGAAAAAATTTTGTTCACCTTTTCATAAGTTAAGAGCTTGCAACTATCTGCAGTAATATCAATAACCCAGCAGTGGTAAAAATTTATTAAATTACTCATGTCGTAGCTTCAAATGCGACATGATGTACTATTCATCTATTTTCATGGATGACTAACAGCAGCATCTTTCTTTGGTACGCTTAACTGGGAAACCTCTTCTTTCACCTTTTTCTTTCCTCTCCAAAGTACATTTTCTAATTTCCTTGCTGTTAATCTGTGGTTCTCAAAAATTACTTCTCTCATAGTGCAAGTTCATTCATCTTATGGAGTTGGATGTGGCACTTAAACTAAGTAGTCAATCCTCTGGAGATTCAATCTCTGACTGGAACTTCCATATTTCAGTATCTACTACGGAGGGCTTCACTCACAGAAGAGGATGCCTTTGCTTTTCTGAAGGCTGATATTAATGGTGATTGCATTACCTACTATGGTTTCTGTGAGGCTCTTCGACAGGTGTGGTGAATCATCAAGTTGGTACCTTTTTCATTTTTCTTTGATAGTGATTACTCAGTAGGATAAATATACTTGTCACAAATTTGCACCCATCACCATCTCCTAATTATGCAGCTTAATTTAACTGGCCGCTGCCATGGACTCAGTGTTGAAGAGACAAAGGACTTGTGGGTACAAGCAGATGTTGATGGAAATGGCCTTGATTATAAAGAATTCCAGGTATCCAAAAACTTAGAATGACTATTTTCACTTGTATTAATTACAGAAACTGTCAAATTATCCCACATTTCAAATAATTTTCTGGGAAATGCAACTGCTTTAGAAACTGTAGCACCAGGACTAGCAATCAAGGGTGTTTTAAGACTTGCAGCATAAGCATTTCAGTAGCCTTTCTGTCAACGTAATTCATGTTATGAACCCAGAGGGTTTCACATGTTTGGTAACCGTACAATAGTTATTCCATAGCTGCAAGATGGCCTGCCATGTCCTTCAAAAGTGTAATTTGGTTGAAGAAATGCAACTGGTTACTGCTATGTTTTTTTTTTCTTGACATTTTTTTATACGTAAAACAATGATGATTATATTGTGGAATATGATTTAATTGCAGCATCGAATCTGGAATCCTGAATCTGCAGAACAAAATGATCAAATTAATAATGAAGACCAAAATGGCTTTCCTGAGGATGGGCAAGAGCAAGCCATTGGTTTGAGAGTGGAGAGTGCTGTGCTTTTCCCACCTGAAGTGGAGAAAGGAAGATGGCCTGAAAATTATTTTCTTTCTGACCATGCTCGGCTCACTGTGGTATTCTCACCAATAACCATGCCATGCTAAAAGGCAATTTCCTGACAGACCTTAAATACGAGGGCTATGGACAGGCTTATGAGAAAGATGGTAGAACACGCAAGGGATTCATTTGCAGAGGGCATTTCTTTAGTTCTTCCTGTGACAGAAAATCAATGATCAGTAGATCCTTACACCATCTTCACTGGGCTTTTGAGTATCAAATCTTCTGCTCCTGAAATATTTACTTGAGGATAAGTAAAGAAAAACAAGGCAAAAGAGAGGAAGAGGAAAGGAGGTGGAGTATAGAGTAAGAAGGGAAGAAGCCAAGGTCTTTGAGGATGCAAATATGCGAGACATCTCTTTCATTTTCCCTTCTTCTTTTGTAAATTGATGAATTCACCATTTTACTGCCGCTTGCGCTTGAATTGCATCCGGGGCAATTTTAAAGCAACGGTCTTGAAATGGGGTGTTCAACCAAATCCAAATTGTACAGAAATGGATAATGGAATCTAGTTTTCTGGTTTCTTAATATACTTGTGCGGAGAATATCACAAATTGTGCAGTGTTATTAGGAATAACTCCGGGCACCAGCAACCCGTCATCTTTAAAAGCCATAAAAAACAAGGAAATTCAAGTCTTGAGCGTGAAAAATCGAAATGTGATTTCCAAATAATCTTGCCAGGGCTTCAGCCTGAACAGGACCATGATCGGCTTGGGTCAATAATTTAAAGGCTTAAACCAGAAATGGCTTGGTTATTGCACTGTTTTTAATCATCTCCTAAATTCTCAATCCGGCCCATTTAACATTTCAATAGGAATTCAGTTTTAAAGGAGGAGAAGAAAGTTTTTTTTAGTAGGAAATTGAAGAATGAAGACTTAAATTATTGGAGATTGGAGGATCGAGAAAGTGGAATTTGAGATTTATTTTAATGTATTTATTATTATACTAAGTTTGTAAATGTAAAATTATAAAGAGAAAGAAAGAAAAATCATATAATAGATTGGGGCTTTTTTTTTTTTGTCAAAGAGTTAAAGGAGAATCGGAAAAAAAAAAAAAAAAGAGTTGGATGCTTTAACCAACTGAATAAGGTTAATAATTTTGATAATAAAGTTTGACGATATCATACTTTTCGGCCTTTGTGGCAGCCCACACCTCCTTTACCTTTTTCCCTTTAGAAAAGGTTCAGTGATTAGCAACTAGCTAGACCATGGAATTTTATAAAATGTAAATCCTGGAGTTCTATTTATTATATTTTATGAAAATGATTACTACCCATCACTCTCTATTTTTCATAGTTATTTACTAATTATTATTTTCCATTTTCTTAATCAAGTACTGGTAATTATACTTTTCCATTATTTAAATAAATAGGGTTAAATAATTATAGCTGGTAATTTTTATTTTATAATTTTTCAAAGCTACTTTTATAATTGAAAATAATTTCTGAATCTGCAAAATAGTATTTGATGATCTGAAATCCAGATAAAATAGAATTTATAATGGTTGAGTAAGTTTAGTTTGAGAGGAGGATGGCCCTCTCCCTTTATTCTTTTCCTTCTTTTTTTCACATGACGTCTAACAGTTTCTCTGCTATAAGGACGTCTGTCTCTATCATTCAGTTTCGTATGTACGGTGGTGTCAGTTCCCCTTACTCATGTCAGACAGTCATTTAATTCCCCCAGAACACGTGCAAGAAGGGCTGCGAAAAGACCGGATCTGCTGTCCATTCTTGGGTCCCATCACGGAGCGGGCTTCAACACAGCAGGTTTTGGGCTCGAAGGTGGCCCAGATCGGCTGATGTCTTTAGGTCCGGTCCATTGCTGTGGGCAGACTTTCTTTGAGGCGCTCTGGACTCTGAGCCGACCTACTCTATCATGGGCTCTGACCCGGTCTGGAAGGAAAAAGGACCCAGCGGTTATCAGAGTTTATATAATTAATTATAACAATGCAGTTTTATATCTAAATGAAATTATCTTTTTCTTTTGGTTGATATATAATTGTCCATTTTTTATAGATATAATTGTCATTTTTTATTTAAAGCATAACAAGTATATCTTGTATTAAGAGAGTAATTTATTTTTATTATTTAATTGTAATATTAAATAATAGTAAATTTTTTAAAAATTTAAAATGCTAAGCATAAATTAATATAATTGTATGATAAAAAGTATAAATAGATCAATTAGGCAAAAGCCAAAAAGTTAAGAAGGAAAAACAAAAGAAAAAAGGGAGGGCTTTTAGAGATCCACTAGTGGAGAGGGTAAGATTAAGAATTGGTAAACTCCAAAAGCATAAGTATAAGTGACTTCTCTCTTATATTCCACTCCTTTTCTAACAACATAACAGGTTGTTGTCTTGTTAGAACTAAGATTTGTAGTTTTGTTGTTTATATAAATCCACACACATTGTTTGGAAAATGGCTTTACCCTTCATGGGTTGATTTGAGTTTGGGGTTAAAAAACCATTCAAAACAAACAAACAAAGAAAAAGAGAGATTCTTTGATATAATATTCCTTCATTCATTCAATACTACTAGGAGTAGTTCATTAAAGTCCAAGCTTTCCCACTTGAAATTTCATCATGATGTGCACACTATCTCTCTCTATATATTTAATTAGTAGAGAAACTAAAACAATTAATTTAAAAAAAATAAATTATTTGACTTCATCATGAGAGCCATGCAAAGAGAGAGGGTTGTGATTTAGGATGGGATATTAAAAGGTGAGTATAATTTAAGTATAAAAAATTTTCTCTCATCAATCTTAACACAAGTAATAATGGGAAATTAAATAGTTGAATTTTAAAAAAAATGGATTAATCCATAATTAGTGATAAAATTAAGGACTAGATAGTAAATTAGTCAAAATAAAAACTAACATTTTAAATAAAAGTTAATGAATTAATTTATAAGAACAATTAATTTTGAATTTTACGACACACTTAGATCGGATTTAATTTTTGCTGCCGACGTTCGATAGAGACTCACGATAAATTTTGAGACGCACGACTTTTAAAAGCGTAACGAAGACCTGTTGCGGTCTGTCACAAGTTTGATATGAAAATCATATCGTTTAAGGATCAATTTTATATTTTAATTATTTTTTTATTAATTTTATAATTTTGTATATTAAAATTTTTTTTTATTATAAATAGTTTTATTAAAACTCACTTTTTAATTTTTAAAGATTTTCAATAAAATTTTTAAGTTTTTAGTCATTTTTTTATATATTATCTTAATCAAGCGATATTAATTAAAACTTATATCAGAGTCTAAATAGTTGTTGAGCGATAATAAATTTAAGAAAATTAACGCATCATTATGGGAGCCAAATAAGTCAGAGTTTTTGTTTTGTGGTTCATATACTGAATTCGTAGCTGTCAATTTATATCATTGTGATTGAATATGAAAATAATCTTACATATAATACTCACTCCTTTGAAAAACTATATATAAATAAAACTGGATCTATACAATAATAATTCATGATCTGTGAATATTATAAAATAATAACTATTTATATTTTTATACAAAAATTAGTAAAAATCTTAAATACTCATTTATACTTTGATCAATTATTTTAGGCCATACAAATTTTTTAGTATTTTAAAAATAATATAAAGTAAATTTCAATCATCGTCTCTGAATCTATGGCTATGTAAAAATATGGTTTTTAAATTTTAATTTATAATATAAAACTTACTTAATTTTAATTTAATTAACATTAAAGTCTTATAATTTATGATAGCATGTTTCTATAAAAATAATAAATAAATATAATGTTTTCATGAAAATAATTAAAAAATATTAAAATATACTGACTAATCACACATGAGTTTTTTTAGAAGATATTAGTTGTTGTTTCATTGATATATCAAAGCCCCATTGAATAAAAAAAATAAAAAGGGATTGAGATATCAAATTACAAGAGAAAGATTCATCTAGTAAGGTTTGTGCAACTAGCTTGTGCTTCATTACAATCCCTCTTACCAAAAGTAAAAGACAAATCTTGAATTTGGAGCGCCAGTCTTGATGTCTCCAATGATAACTTTGATAGCACTTGGAGGTTGAATTTGGACAAATCTTTTATCAAAACCTCTTGTAACAACTAAGGGAAGTGTCTTACGACATAAGAGAGCTTCCACCGTGAGTAGATAAGATATTGGGCTCAACCTTTTGCATAACCAGCCACAAGGATAGCCTACTTGATCTCTAGCTATTACTGTAATACTCGGCTAGACACAGGCATCAGAATTCTTACTTTCCGGCGGAGTCTTCGTTGGAATCTGGATAATCCCTTGTTACATGGATCATGTTTTCTGTTTCTTGATGAGAAATGTGTGGAACCAAGGCTGACTTGTGATATGCTGACCCTAGGAGAATGGGTTCTATGTGTTTAAACATAGTGCATGCAAGTCAAACTTAGTAGATAAAAGATAAAACTTGATCATGTATGGGATTATTCCAGCTGTGCAGAGAGTTTAGCGGCTTGCTACGGGTCCCGGCGGCCTTAAGTCGATTTGGATTCTAGTGCCGGTGGCGGTTCGAACCGTTACAGAGAGGTACCGGTTTCCGGGCTGTTACAATCACAGTCGTTGCACTCTCTTTTCTCTTCTGAGTAGAAGCACCATCAAAGTTAATTTTAATGAAATTGCTTAGGGGTTGCCAACTCTATTGATCTACTGTAAGAGTTTGGTGGACATTTCCTTGTTGGGATTAACTAGCTTTAAAATCTTCCTAGCTTTTAGAGCCAATTGAACAACATTATGAAATGCAGAGCTATCGTCTCTAAAAATAAGAGCATTCCTAGACTTTCAAAGTTGCCAAAGAAAGAAGACTAATAGGAAAACAAAATCATCACCTCGGTTCATGTTTTTCAAAGAGAAAGATAGTCGTCCAATAATCTATCATTGATGCTTCAAGAATTAAAGAATATTTTTCAAAGAAGAAGATAGTCGTCCAATAATCTCTCATTGATGCTTCAAGAATTAAAGAAGATCTAATTCTGAAAGGAGAGTGAACCCATATCTCAATAGCCTGAAGATATTTAATAAATATGTATTTCAAATATTCTCTTTTCACGTCGTATCACATTTTGAAAGTACAGAGAATATTCTTCTATGAATAAGCTCATTAGATAGCAAATGCTCCTTGAGCAAACTTCAAAGGAAATCTCGACTTTTGGAAGGAGAGAAAATTTTCACATTTCTTCCTAAAAGGAGTTAGTTGCTTGAGTAGCACTTGGTCCCTAAATCGGATGAGAATTAAAGCTTCTTTGATTTTGAAGTTTCTGCTGACTATGTATACTAATCTGACCTCGTAGACTCCCTTCTATCATAATGTCAAGTACGAGAATCTTCTTACTAAAAGAAACTAAGGGGTATGAATAGAATGTTTTTCACTCCTTGATCCTTCAAATTTTGCTTCAATAAATTGAACTTCCATTTAACATATTGGTTGTTGATCAATTAATTGTGATACTCAAATAATTGAAGGATTATACTTTGACCATCCCAAAAAGATATGCGATCAGTTATTGCCTAAAGAACGAAAGAAAGAAAATTATTTTCCTTTGAAAAATCTAGCAAAGAGTTCATATTAGAGATGAGTATCTAGCTTGTTTAGCCAAGAGGGCTCTATTAAAATATTCTATGTCCCGAAAACCAGCCATCCCACAATTTAGAGCATAACTGATTCCAAGAAATCCAATGCAACCTTCTTTCCTCTCGTTTTTGTCCCCACTAAAAATTAGCTACAAATGAAATTAATATCTTGATACAAAATTCTATTTCTTTTCCTAAAATTATTTTGTATTAATTTTCTCACTTTAATTTAATTGCAATTTTCTTTAACTAATTTAATTTATTTCTCTTACTTATTTAATTTAATATTGAAATTATTTATTGTTTTTTAAAATATTCAAGTGCTTATCTAGCCCAACCTAATTGATAAATGACTTCTTAATTTTTTTACAAGGATTGCCAAATTTATATTTATTCATTATTAATTTATCATTATATAAAGATATGCATGAAAACTAGATGAGTATTGGAGAAAAAAAGTGAATTACAATTCATTGAACAATCTCTTAAGACTTATTGTATTAATTATTACTTTTTTATCTATAAAAAATTTATTATTTAGGGGTTTCACTAATAATAACTTAATAAATTAACTAATTTAATATTTCAGTTTTACTTTCTATTTTTATCAATAATATTTTAAGATAAATTATTATTTGGTCAATTGATATTATAATTATTTATATATTTCCTTTTAATTTTATAATTAATTTATAATTTTATTCTTTATTTTTAAAACTTTATATTTCATATTCACAAAAGACTTAACTGCTTAACTAATTAGAGAATAGGGCTGAATAGGCATGACTTTATATGTAGGTTTTTCTCTGTGGTCCCTTTGTGGTTCAATATTCTCGTTTTTTCCTCTTTCTTAAACCTAATTTCTTCTTTCTCCTTTCCCATGGAAAACGATCTGCATCAATTGACTATCGATGAAAAAGAAAATATTATTGTCCCTATTAAGAGCTCCAGAGATATTCCGATCGTTACTTATGATTTCCGTATGATGAGAATGTTTCTCACATACAATCCAATTAATTTTCAGAATATACAAACCTCTTTGACAGATTTATGGCATCTTTTAGAGGGATATCTATTATGAAATTAAAGGCGAAAAAATATATGTTTCGATTTTTTAATAATGTTGATTTTGAAGATATAGGGAATGGGGGCCATTGGTTGTACAATCGATTCCTCATTGTTTGGAAGGAGATACAAGCTATGTCGCTGGGCTCTATGAGAATTAAAGTTTGTTTGGACATTCGGCAACCTTTAAAACGGCGGAAGAAGTTTGTTGGAGATGATGATACTGTATTTACTGTGAAGTTTCAATACGAAAAGTTAACTATTTTTTGCTATCCATGTGGGAAACTGAGTCATGTAGAGGCTTTCGGTGACTTGCGGCTGAGGTGGAAGAAAGAAAACATCAAGTTTGGTTGCGGTGATTTCCTCATAGCAACTGTTCGTCGGAACCAGAGACTGACAAGTCTGACTGCATGATTTCGACAAGCTCCGCTGGGATTTGTATCAAGTTTGAATAATTTCAGTTGGTTTTGTCAAGTTGATGGAGTTTTGTTTCAAGCTCAAGATTTTATTGGCTACGGTTTTGTTGTGGAAAACTATAAGAGTATATTTCAACGTGGTGTTTCTGGTTTTTTGAAAGGAAATGGTACGCCGTTAATTGTTGAAACTTTAGCTCTCCGTCACTATTTGCTCTTTGCGATAAAATTTTTGCCTTTTAATGACTGCATTTTTATGGACTATTTGCAGATGATTCAAGCTTTTCGGTCTCCATATTTAGATATTTCTGAACTGGGTTTGATTTTGAATGATCGTAAATCTTTGTTAGACTCTAGAACTGATATTTCTATCAGATGAGTTCGTCGTCATGCCACTCTAACGACTCATACTTTGGTTAGAAAATCTATTAGGCATAATCGTCTCTCTATTTGGAATGACATCCCTCTTTATTTAATAAAATTTTATTAATACAATCAGTAATTCTTCAAAAAAATATTTCGTTCTCCTAACAAAATTAAAAGAGGAAGGAATAGAAAATATAAATGAACATGACAGAGATGAAATTTAATTAATTATAAAATTAAAAAATATAAATATAAATATATATAAAATTCAAAAATTAAATTATAATTTTAACCTAAGCCAATGCTCTCTCATCCTTTATCTTAGAGCGCGGCTCATCAAGCCTAATTCTCACTAGGGGAGCATTACTGTTCCGTATGCTCTCCGTCTATCAACTTTATAGTAAAATTTCATTTATTCATTTAATTTTAATAATTTAGGAGAAGATAAAAAATATTTTATTTTTATTTAATATAATTTATTTAATAAAATAAATAATTTTTATAAAATTACATATGGTTTTAAAAAATAAAAATTTTATAAATTAAATAAAAAAATAAATTTTATATAAAATAAAAAATTTAATAAAAAATAATTAAATTAAATTCTTATAAAAGTTTTGATTTCAATGTTCGAAAAACTTATATTTTACAAATGAATAAAATTATTAAGAATCATATTATTTCAATAATGATTTTTTCACTATCTCTATAAGAAATTTATAAAATTATTTTTATTTAAAATCTTTAATTTAGTTAGATAATTATTTTAATATTCTAATTAAAGTAAAATTATTAAATACTTATACTCATATTTAATTAAAATTTTTGAGAATTTATATTAATATTTAATTTTATTAAATTATATTTTATTATAATTTAAAATAAAATTGAAAAACTAACTCAAAACATTGTATTTAAAAAAACTTAAGTATTTTTAGTGACTATTCAAGTCTCTGCTAAACAAATAAAATATATTCATCACAAAAACTTTGAATGTATATCATATTCTAAAATTTTAACAAAGAAATTTTTTTGCTGTTAAACAAAACTTTTTCAATCACTATTATACATCACAAAAACTTTAGTTTAAACCGTATAATAAAATTTTTTAAAATAAAATTCTTGTCTTCAATAACTCGTATAAGATTTATTTTAAAATAATTTTAACATATTAATTGTTATTTATAATAATTATTTTTTAATTCAATTAAAAATATTAAAAAAGGACTATTAATATTTTTATAAGTATAAAACTTTACAAATAATAATTTTTTATTATAATAATAATTATAAATAAAATAATTGATAATAAAATTAGTCATATTTTTTAAATTATAAATAACTAAAATTAAAATAAATATTAAATTTAAAATAAAATAAATATTTATATGTAATGTACAATATATTGTAAACTCATTTTTATAATTAAATTTCTCAATTATATTAAAAAAATTATAGTTATGAAAAGAATTATAATAATAAACAATATAAAAAATTATTTAATTAATAATACAATAGTTTATCTTTTTAATTATATATGTATATTTTAATTAATTCGAGGGTATTACACTATTATATAATCTAAAATTAATATGTTAATTTATTATTTTTTAATTAATTGATATTTTAAATCACTTCAATTTAATGCATCAAATATTATTGTAAAATTATTCAGTTATTGTAATATTTTGTGTACATTTATGTTAATATTTATTAATAACAATAATCACTATTATAAGTTTATCACAAACATATATTTCTTTTTTGAAATCAACAATTTTGTAATAATTTAATTAATTTTTTAATTAAATTTTCTTTATTTATAATAAAATAATTTATTTTTAAATTAAAATATCTATTTAAAAAAATTCAAATTATACCCTACTCATAAAAAATTCATTTAAATTTTTTATTATAAAATAAATAATTCCAAACGAAAATTGTAGAATTAATATAATGTCATTAGTTCATATAAAAAGAATAATGATAATGTCATTTTGTTGATTAAAATGATTTTTAGTTTAATAAAATTAAAATTTATTAATGTAAAAGAATAAAAATTTTTATTATAATTTCAAATAAAATTTATAATACATAATTAATATATATTGATAAATATATTAAATAGTTCGATAATATTCTCTTATAAATTATTTATATTTCATTATTCACTAAATAATTTTGGTATTTTATAGTATTTTAATAAAATTTAAATATTTATTTTCTATTTTTCTTATTTTAAAAAAATTGTCTATATATATTACTTTATCTTTAATTTGCTACCATTTTAATAAAAGTTAAAATATTATATTTTTTAGTCACGTAATACTTTTAATTTATAAATTAAAAAATCAATTTAAAATTTTTATATAAAAAATATGTTGATGTCCTCTGTTTGACTATAAATTTAGATTTTAGGATATATTTATATGCTTTTCATATTGTAATGGTTGAAATAAAATTTTATGTTTTATTTTACTTTTTCAATGTTATTATATTTTTATTTTATTTATTATATATTAATTTTTTATAACCAATTAAATTAAGTTCTTTGTTATTAAAATAAGTGAAATTAAGAATTTTAAATTTAAATGAAGTCTAAAATTAATTTAATAATAAAAATATTATTATAAATAATATAAAAACTTAGAGTGATTTAAGTAATTCTATTATTTCTCTTTTTCATATATATATATATATATATATATATAAAGTATTGAATATGAAAAATAATATATTTTGTCGAAAGTAAAATCAATTTATAAAAATTAAAATTACAAATAATTGTTTGAAAACAAAATTGAAAAATTAAAATATTATATATGTGTATTTTTAGAGACATAATGAATAAAATTAGTTTAAATTAATTAAAACTATTAATTCAATAAACCAAATTCATATAGGATTTCAACTAACTTTAGTGCAATTATAAAATGGATAGTAAATAAAATAAATAGTGTATTAACTGTTAACTTTATTTTAATATAATAACATTTACAATTAAGTTAAAATTATATTATTATTTAATAAAATCAATAAATTTTAAATAAAATTTAGAGTTATATTTAGAAAATTTCTAATAATAATAAATTTAGGTTATATGGAAATTAACGCTTTTTAATTTTATTATTTGATTATTTATCTTTTAAAAAACAGAATTTAATTTTTTAAACTTTTAATTCTTTTTAACAAAAATTATTAATTAAAAATATATTTTCTGAATATTAAAAAGTTTAAGTTAATCTAATCATTTTTATTCTTACTATTAACTTTGATTATAAGTTAGAAGCATCTAATTATAAAAAAATTTATTTGGATTAATGTTTATTTATCTTACTAATATTAAATCTACTAATAAATTTATATAGAAAATAATTATTGATATAATTAATTTTATATTTATGGAAAATATAAAAATTATAAATTGTACTTTAATAAAAAGACTTTTATAGAAAAATGTTATTTTTATAAATTTATAATTTTTTATTTAATTAAGAGTGAGCTATTAATATTTTTTTTCAAAAAAATTATTAATAGCTTCTTATTTTGTTTTTTTTTTTTCTTTTTGAGAATAACTTTCTTAATTTTTTAAAACTAACTAGTTAATTTCTATTTATAAATTACTCAATTAAAATATTTTTATATTTTATAAAATTAAAATTTTGATCTTTCAATAAAAGAAAATATTAGTGATCAATTAAAAGTTTTAATTATAATAATTAAACATTAAAATAACAGCTATTAAAAAATAATACATTTTTAAAAATATATATTAAATAAAAAATATAAAAATATAAAATTAAAATAAAAAATATATATAAAAATTAATAATCTGACATGTGAAATTTAACCAATTTACATAAAAAATGATGAAAAGATTAAAAATATTTATTAAAATTAAAATTTAAAAACGTTCTAATAATTTTTCAAAACACAATACCGACTTAATAATATCATTACCTAAAACTATTTTTTGGATAGAAAGGGAACCTTCCCCCGCTTTAAATATTTATTTTTGGAGTAAATTAATAATAAAAAAAAATAGGTGTGAAACCTAAGAAAGTGGGAAATTGGCATGTGAGGTTCCAAGTATTTTCATGTTTTTTTCCTCTTCCTTACCCTAGAATTTACACGTCGGACGCGTAGGTCCTACACCGGATGCTAATGTTTACGTGTCAATATTTTATTCGGCAGCTTCAGTGTCAGGTTTCAAAATTTTTTTTGTCTCATCTACCCTTGCACTTGTCCGCGGTTCTTGTTTGGAGACGCGGGCATAAGTGCAAAGGAATGGCATAATTGAAATAAAAGCAAATAATATGGGCAAATGTGATAGATACTCCCGTATAACAGTAAAGTAAAACGCGTTATTTATTTCTGCAAAGAAAAAAAGCGTAAAACCCAGTGGAAGACTGGTCTGAGTTTTATCTCGTCACAAGAAAAGCTATATGGGCCATCATCATCCTACCAAAGTCCTCCTATCTTAAAATCAGAATTCTCCAAGAATCTTTTTCTCTTCTTCCTTTTGATTCTGTGAATTCTCTTTTTTAAAGGGTGAATTGGTTTCTCTAGTGGTGAATATGGCAGTGCTGTCTCTTAGTTCGCTTCCGTTGGGGTTCAGATTCAGGCCAACTGACGAGGAATTGGTGAATTTCTACTTGAGATTGAAGATTAATGGAAATGATGAGGATGTCAGAGTCATTCGAGAACTGGATGTCTGTAAATGGGAGCCATGGGATTTGCCTGGTACTTTTATTTTCTCTCATCTTTCCCTCTTTAAATAAACTTTTTTTTTCAGCTTGTCTTTTAATTGATTTAATTTTGATTTTGGTTTTTGTAATTTTTTTTTCATAGATTTATCGATTATAAAGACGAAGGATCAAGAGTGGTTCTTTTTTTGTCCACTTGACCGCAAGTATCCGAATGGGCACAGATTGAATAGGGCAACAAGTAAAGGCTACTGGAAGGCAACCGGAAAGGATCGGAAAATAAAATCTGGGAACAACTTGATTGGTATGAAGAAAACTCTTGTCTTCTACACTGGACGTGCTCCTCGTGGTACTAGAACCCATTGGGTCATACATGAGTATCGAGCCACGGAAGACGACCTAGATGGCACTAAACCTGGACAGGCAGGTTCCATTTTCTTTCACTTTTCACTTCTCAATCCATATCTTATTTTATATTCGACTCATGAATTGCCTGTATTCAGCTAAAAGCACAATTACCAGCGATTCATGGTCTAATTAGTTCATTTGTGTTTGTTTATTTGAAAATTATTGGTCTCCTATATCAAAATTCTCACATTTCTAGTGTTGATTCAATTTCATGCAGAGCCCCTTTGTCATTTGTCGTTTATTTAAGAAACAAGATGACAGCGTGGAAGGTTTGAACTCGGAAGAACCAGAAGCTACTCTTTCTTCCCCTACGGCAGCGCAATCTTCTCCTGAAGTTGCAGAATCTGACCTAGCTCTGCCACAAGCATCTCCAGTAAATGCATCACCATCCAACATTCTATCTTTTAATAAGTGCTTAAATCCCCATCAATCAGTAGTTCAAACAGTAGATGCAACCACACTTGAGGTGAGGAGGATTTCAAATGTCTTAGAACCACTTTAAGGTAAAGAGAAATGCGATTTATTAACCATTTTATTTATTTATGCTTTTTATTCTCAGGAGGATACACAGCTGGAAGAAGACTTGAATTGGTTTGTGCAACCACCTGAGCCTCTAGATGACAAGCTTTTTTCTCCACTTCATGCACAAGTACAAGCAGAAGCAGGTTGTTCGTATTACAATGTTAATGACTGGAACAGCTGTAACAGTGGGGTGCAATCTCATCATATCACAAATGAAACAGATGCTGCTTATGTAACTAGTTTCCTGAATGACATCCTTCAGCAGCCAGTTGAACACTCTTGTGAGGGGGCTGGGAGCATTAAGAATGTTGCCTTTGATGAGTACCCTGAATCTTATGTTGGGCTAGATGCTAAAATTACCCGAACTTTGGTAAGCGGATTTCACTAAACTTATTGCTGCATGTTTTATGGTTTTCCATATTTTGCCTCTGATTTTTTTACTTGGTACTTCATATTGAAGAAAAAAAATTATTACCTTTGATTTACCTTGTATATTATACTGTAACAGCTTGAAGAGGAGTTGCAAAGTCCTGTTTGGCTTGAGGAGGAGATTGACAAAAAGCCGCCTTTGCATGTTGAAACAATCCCGGAAGATAACAGATCTGTAACTTTTCTCCAGCTTCCATTACATAATGAAACATATGGAGGCCGAAGTTTTGCATCAAGTTCTGGTACAGATCAATTAACTAATTTCCAACAAATAAGCAACCATATGAATCAAATTGGCAGCAGTGAGAGTGTTGGAACTGGAATCAGGATTAGGGCTCGGAATCCACAAAATTTACCAAATGCTGGGAACTCTGCCATGCAAGGTCTTGCATCAAGAAGATTACGTCTGCAATGTAAATTGCAAGTTCAGCCGCTTCAATTTGGTGAAAAGCTAAAAGAACATAAATTGGAACAACGTGTGCCAGAGGTGAGAGTTTGCAAGTGATGCTGAGTTGAGTAAATGGTATGGTGTTATTTAAATGTGGATGTTGAATATCTTTGAATTGAGTTGTGCAGGAGTTGAAAAACAGGGACAAGGATGCTTCTGTTGGCATTGATAGTTGTAGTACCAAGGATGAACATGAACAGTGGAGGTTTTTCCTTTCTGAAAACAAAGAAGTCTCTGAGGAACTGATGCCTAACCCTGGATCCAATGTGAGGCTTAGGAGCCATGCTTCAATGCTCAAGAAGGTTCCATCCATGTTCTTGAAGGCTTCTTCTACCCATTCCCCTATTTGGTCTATTATTATGTTTGGAGTAGTTTTCATAGCGATTTTGCTACTGATCTTAGTTAGCAAGTGGAATTGCCTTGTTTTTGAAACTGCATAGAGACCTTGGATCAACATGTAGTTTCATTCCCCCCCCCCTTCCACCCCACATCGTTTTTTTATATTTTTATTTTTTGGGGGAGTTGTGATTACCATTTGGACCTATGAAATAGTTTGCTAGGTTGTATTCTTGTATATCTGTTTTAGTTAGTTAATTAAATATATGTTCTAACCGAGTATTCCTGTTCATCCTTCACAAACTTCTTGTTTTGAGCTTGTGGGAGCTTAATCTTATTGTAATGCTTGGGGTAGTTTTTATGCAATTTTGCTGCTGATCTTAGCCAGCAAATGGCATCGCCTTATTTTTGAAACTGTTGAGGGATCTTGTATCAACGTATAGTTTCAATTCCCCACCTAATCTTTTTTTATCATAATCTTTCTGTGGGAGTTGCGATTACCAATTGGACCTATGCAATAGATTTGCTAGGTTAATATTCTTGTATATCTAAATTCGTTAGTTACTTAGTTAAATATGTGTTCTAACTGATATTCCTGTTCATCCACAACTTCTTGTTTTCAGGTGGTAGCTTAATCCTATTGTTATGCGTGGAGTAGTTTTCATATTTTGCTACTGATCTTAGTTAGCAAATGGCATCGCCTTATTTTTGAAACTGCTAAGGGACCTTGTATCAACGTATAGTTTCAATTCCCCACTTATCATTATTTTTGGGGGAGTTTGTGATTACTAAATTAGTTTGTTAGGTTAATATTCTTGTATATCTAAATTAGTTTGTTAAATATATGTTCTAACCGGGTATTCCAGTTTGTCCACAACAACTTCTTGCTTTGAGCTTTGTGTATTTCTTTCTTGTGGGAGCTCAATTTCATAGTAATACTCCGAATCAGGATTTTCTTACCTGACTTGCAAAGCTACTGGGCTTAAAGTAGCGAGTTAGAGTTTAGCTGAATAATTGAAATTTTAAATTCACTAGTAACTTGCCTGTTTTTGAGTTAAGTTATCCGAAATTATGATACCTTGAGTTCCATTCTATTCATTATTGAAATGTAATAATTAATAATTAGCAAGTCACTCTTCATTCTATTCTATTGATTGAAATGTAATAATTAATAATTAATTAAGGAGAGAAAAATAATAATTAATATAATAAATACATTTTAATCAATAGGATGGAAAGAAGTGTTGGACAATTACTTCTTACTATATTTTGATTTACTACTCATTTTGATTGAAAGAGTAGTAAATACAGGTATATGAGGTAAACAAAACAAGATATATAAAGTAAAGGAGATCAAAGTTGTGTTTTATTGAACAACATATTTCTTTGTTTAAATAGTTAGATTACAACGGAAAATAACAAAAATTTGGTCAAATAAAATGTGAATGATAATTTATTCAACATTCTCTCTCTTAAACTAACATCAGTTTAATCCTCTCGCAAATTAGACAAACTCCAAGTAATCTTCTAAATTTCTCAAAAATTGAAAATTTGAGGGTTTTTATAAATATATCAGCTAACTAGTCTTTACTCCTGCAGTAGATAAGATCAATTACTTTTTCATTGGTGAGCTTTCGCAAATAATGATACTTGACATCTATGTGTTTATTTCGACCATGTAAAATTGGATTTTGAGAGAGTTTTATAGCAGAACAGTTATCACAATAAATTACATTTGCTTCTTCTTGTATGAACTGCAATTCGGCAAGAATTTTCTTCAACCAAATTTATTGACATGCACAAGAGGTCGTTGCAACAAATTTTGCCTCTGCTGTTGATAAAGTAACAATTGGTTGCTTTTTTGATGACCAAGATACAACTGTCGAATCCAGCATAAAAACATGACCAGAAGTACTCTTCTTATCATCTTGATTACCTGCAAAATCACTGTCGGTAAAACCGATTAAATTAGGCCTTGCACCTTTCTTATAGAATAATCCAAAATCTCTAGTTCCTTGCAAATAACGAAGAATCCGCATGCCAGCTAAAAGATGATTCTCTGTTGGATTTTCCATGTATCTACTAATCAGACTTACAGAGAACATAATATCAGGCCTTGTGGTAGTTAAATACATTAAACTACCAACAATCTGCTTGTAGAGTGTACAGTTAACTTTCTTCCCTTCTTTATCATTGCTTAACTTTACTCCAAATTCTGTTGATGTAGTCACATGATTACATTCTTTCATTTTGAACCTGTCTGAAATTTCTCGCAAATACTTCTTTTGAGAAATTGAAATTCCAAGAGAGGATTGAATCACCTCAATACCAAGGAAATAATGCATTAAGCCTAAATCAGTCATCTCAAAATCTTCCATCATTGACTTCTTAAAATTATTAAACATGAGAGTATCATTTACAGTAAATAAGAGATCATCAACGTATAAACACATCAAGGGTGATCCTGTCACCAAATAGTCCCAGCATCATATCCGTGCCAGGCCGTAAAATGGGATCCTGGTCTTCCTGTTATATCATAACATTACTTACCATTGCCCCAGGGCCTCATCTGGCACCTGGTCTTCGCATTCCATATCGTGCCAGGCCGTAGAATGGGGTCCTGGTCTTTCATTCCGTGCCAGGCCATAGAATGGGGTCCTGGTCTTTCCTCAGGGACTAATTGGATCATACAGCATTCACCCACATTTACAGCCAAGAATGCAGTGCTACATATTCATGGATTCTAATGCAACAACCTATTACATCTCATGGCATTCATGATGCATGAATCATGCTAAAGCATTTATTATTTACTTTAAAACATAAAGAGTTATTCCACTCACCTCTGGTTAGCTCAGACCAGTGGAGCAACTGACTCACTGCTGGGGTCCTCGGTTCCTCAGGTCCGAACCTACACAGGTGGACTCAAATGAGGGACCAAACATCTATGAACATGACTCTAAAAATACTCCCCAAAAACTCCCTAAAACACCTTAAAACATCCATAGAAAACATGCAAAGGAGGGCTGAACAGGGCACTTTCGGTGGCAGGTTCGGTGGCCGAAAGGCCCTCCAGAGCCGAAAGTCATGCACCTTCGGCGGCACTTTCGGCGGCCGAAGGTTCCCTCCAGAGACGAAACTCATGCATGTTCGGCGGCACCTTCGGCGGCCGAAAGTCCCTTCCAGAGTCGAAAGTCCCTTCCAGAGTCGAAAGTCATCTTTCGGGGGCAAGGTTCGGCAGCCGATTCATGCTACCACAGGCAGGTTCGGCGGCCGAAAGAACCTTCGGCTGCCGAACCTGGTTTCTCCCAGAAGGGCAGAAACTCAGCTCAACATGCATAAACGCCTCCCAACACATTCAATCATGCATACTCAAGCATACAAGCTCCTAGGGGCTTCAAACTATCCTAAACCCCATCTACAACACATCAAACAACCCATATTGTTCATAAACATACATAAACTCATAAACATAACAATAACCTATCATGCATTTCTACCCCATAGATCTTCATAAAACTAGTTTAAAACATGCAAGAAAGGTTGGATCTAAGCTTACCTCTTGAAGATCGAGAGGAAAGACGATCCTAGCTTGGAGGTAGGGAGAAATCCACTCTTTGGTCTCCAAGCTTCCAAACTTGCTCTTTTTGCTCAAATCTCTTCAAATCAACATAAAGCTTGTTAAAACGTGAGAGATCGGAGGAAAAACATCAAAAACGAACCAAAGGGGAGCATGAACTCACCGTGGCCGAAAATGGGGAGAAAACTCGCCCGTTTCGGCCATGGAGCTCTTATATAGGGCTGGCAGACCACCTTTCGGCAGCCGAACGTGCCCCCACATCTCATGCAAGTTCGGCGGCCGAACATGAGGTTCGACGGCCGAACCTTTGAGACTTGCGGAAGCCTAACTTGCCCCCCTAAACCATCCCACGTTCGGCGGCCGAACCTGGAAATGCCTCCTTGGTCATTTTCATACAAAAACTCAATTTCCTTTTCACTTAAAAACACAAAATACATTAAAACATTTTATGAAAACATGGTTTTACCCTTCTAGAGGTTTTCGACATCCGAGATTCCACCGAACGGTAGGAATTCCGATACCGGAGTCTAGCCGGGTATTACACTGAGGGTTTTGTAATCCCTGAGAATTCTGGAAAGATTTGCAAGCTTCAAAGATCCATTTATGGATTGAAGCAAGCTTCTCGGAGCTGGAATCTTCGTTTTGATGAGACAGTCAGGGACTTTGGATTCATCAAGAATGAAGATGAACCTTGTGTTTACAAGATGGTTAGTGGGAGTGCGGTTGTATTTCTAGTCCTATATGTGGATGACATATTACTCATTGGAAATGATATCCCTACCTTGCAAAAGGTTAAGACTTGATTAGGGAATTCTTTTTCAATGAAGGACTTAGGTGAGGCTGCATATATCCTTGGTGTTAAGATCTATAGGGATAGACCTAAGAGGATAATCAGTCTGATTCAAAGTACTTATATTGACAAGGTGCTGAAAGGGTTCAGCATGCAAGATTCCAAAAGAGGATTCATGCCCATGTCTCATGGTATTCATCTCAGCAAAAATCAATGTCCTATGACATCTGATGAGCGAGAACGAATGAATAAGATTCCTTATACTTCTGCTATTGGATCTGTCATGTATGCCATGTTATATACTAGACCAGACATCTCATATGCATTAAGCACAATAAGCAAATATCAGGCAGACCCCGGTGAAAGTTACTGGACAGCTGTTAAGAATATCCTAAAGTACCTTAGAAGGACTAAGGATGCATTCCTAGTTTATGGAGGTTTGGAAGACGAGCTAGTTGTAAATGGTTACACAAATGCTAGTTTCCAAACCGACATAGATGACTTCAGATCGCATTCAGGATTTGTATTCACTTTAAATGATGGAGCTGTTAGCTGTAAAAGTTCCAAGTAGAGCACTATAGCAGATTCTACCACAGAAGCTGAGTATATAGCAGCATCAGATGCAGCTAAAGAGGCAGTCTAGTTGAAGAAATTCATCACAGAGTTGGGAGTGGTTCCCAGCATTGCAAATCCTATAGACCTTTATTGCGATAACAATGGTGCCATAGCACAGGCAAAGGAGCCCAGATCTCATCAGAGATCTAAACACATACTCAGGCGATATCACCTTATTCGAGAGATCATTGATAGAGGAGATATCAAAATATGCAAAGTAGACACAAATGACAACATTGCAGATCCACTGACCAAGCCTCTTTCACAGGTCAAGCATGATCAGCACACTAGGTCTATGGGTATTAGATACTTGTATGATTAGGCCTAATGCAAGTGGGAGATTGTTAGTGTATTTGCCCTAGGCCATTATCTTGGACCTTTTTGTATGTCGTTTTGGCTATTAATATTAGAGGTTTTTATCATCATTATTATTTGTTTGCATATTACATAATAATGATTATCATTCCTGGTTACTTATTATTATGTTGATAATAATAAAATATACCTAGTATGATTATTGATTGACAATCATGAGATGATTATGTATATGTTGATATAATTCAATAATTATAAACATTTGTTAGAGAACAAAGTATTGGATGGACCCGCATTGAGACCACTACACGGGTTATTGTCATAAGTGAATCTCAAAGTAGTTATATCTTAATCCTTTGACTTGAAATTGTCATAGTTTCCAACATAAGAACTATTATGTTTTGACATAACCAAACATTGTCTTTAATCGGACAATCATAAAGGTTATGATTGTGCATAATAGAAATTATGTAGAGGATATTGAACAATCAAGATAGGATTTGTTCCTCTCTTTGAGAGAGAAATCTTCTGGGCCCTTCGATAAGTGAGACTGAGAAATGCATGGTCATGCTCAAATGAATTGATAGTGTGATCAATATCATTTGAATTTATCAATCTACTTAGAGATCGAGAAAACATAAGTTTGAACATTATAAGTTTGACATTGACCATGACTTATGTTCAAACTAGATATCGTGTGACAAATGGATTAATACATCTTCTATTTATTAGGTTTTATCGGACTATTGATCCTCATATTAGTTGGGTAGTCATAATGTCTTGCTAGAGGCCACTTATGACTTATGGGCCTTGTGGGACTAGACCTATTGCCAATTAATGTGAGCCTATTGGGTCACACACAAAAAAACGTTGTTGATGTGCTATGACATATTAATGGGCTAAAAACCCAAAGCCTATTAATATAATTAATAATAATAAAGTGTTATTATTATTAATTATTTATTATTATAAGATAATAATATTTAAAAGATCTGCGGTCTATCTGTAAATGTTACAGATAAGGGACTCTATCACATAAGATATTTGAGTATCTGTGAGATTGTGATAGTGGGTTCTGAACACAACTCTTTTGGGAAAAGAGTTGTGGGAAAACAAAAAGACTGAAACATATAAATACTCCTTCTACGAATTGTGGAGCAACGATGGTTTTTAGAAAAATTCAGTCTAACAGTTGCAGATTATGGAGCACATAATCTATCCATCCTTGAGAGAGCTAGCACTCTAGAAGGATAGAAGACGTTCATGTAGATACCATTGAGGGTGTTTGTTTGAAAAAGTAGCACCATTAGTCCGGCATTGTATCTTCTTGACGAGATTAACAAATTAGTCTCATATCCTTCCCTTGAAATAAACGAAGCACTCGGATTCTGGGAAAGGAAATAAGAGATTTTTATTTTTCCGCTGCTCAATTTGGGTTGCAATAATCTCTGGATTTCCTAACACAGTTAACTCCCAAGTTTGATTTCGTTCAATCGCAACAATCTCGTCATCCATGGCCTTGCGCCATTTAAACTCCTTGACAACACTTTCAAAGGTAGTAGGATCACAATGTGAAAAGAGACTAAAGTGAGTGATAGGACTTTCGGATTGATCCACTCCAGTTACCTCATAATCTGACATCCATGCTGGTCTGCGTCTAACACAATGAGGACGTAAACTTACTGGTTCACTAGATTGCTCATCAAGTGCTGTCACCGTTGGCAAAATTTCAGAAGTAGCAGGAACTCCATGTTGAGCATCTTCAGAAGAGTCATTTGAAAGAATCAGCTGGGATGGATTCTCATTAACTTCCTCTTCAAAATCTAACACAGTAGAGACTTCATTTGTAGCAACTTTTTCATTCCACTCCCAAAATGCTTCTTCATCAAAAACAACATTACGGCTGCTTAAAATTTTCTTAGTGTTAGGATTATATAGCTTATAAGTTTTAGATTGTTCACTGATACCAAGAAAAATGCATTTTTCTCCTTTATCATCCAACTTCTTCCTTTTCTCATCGGGAATATGGGCATAGGCAACACACTCAAATATTCTGAAATGGTTTACACATGGTTTTCTTCCACTCCATGCCTCCTCTGCTGTCTTATTTTGAACAGACAAAGCTGGGCTTCTATTCAAAATATAAATGCTCCATGTAACTGCTTCAGGCCAAAATTTCTTTGGAACAACACTTCTTATTAAAATGCTTCGTACCATGTTGAGAATCGTATGATTCTTCCACTCGCAAACACCATTCTGTTGAGGCGTATAAGCTGTTGTTAGTTGCCTCTTGATTCTATTTTCCTCACAAAATTTTCTGAACTCATGAGAAGTGTACCCTCCTCCATGATCAGTATGAAAAGCAATTAAGGGTAAACCATTTTCTTTTTCAACAGATGCTTTAAAGCGCTTGAAAACATCAAATGCTTATGATTTTTCTGCAAAAAATACACCCACGTTTTTCTACTGAAGTCGTCAATGAAGGTTATAAAATATCATTTACCACCATTGAAGTTTAGTTTTATCGATCCACAAAGATCTGAATGAACAAATGCCAATACCTGTTCTGCTCTTCATGAGGTGCCTTGTGAAAATGGACTGCATGATTGCTTGCTAACAACACAACTTTCACAAGTTTCAGTAGGAGCTGCAATTTTAGAGAGACCAGTCACCATGCTCTTTTGATACAATGTTTTTAGTCCATTGAAATTTAGATGACCATATCAAAGATGCCACAACCATGCTTCATCTTTTAATTTTGCAGTAAAACATGTAAACTCAATTTTATGGAGATAGAAAGGAAACAACCTGTGTTTAGTCATCTTGACTTCAACAATTAAGTGTTGTTTGTCATCCAAAATTTTGCAAATTCCACCTTTTATGGAGATCTCATATTTCTTTTCTTGTAACTGACCAATGCTAAGAAGATTAGTCTTTAAATCTAGAATAAAAAGAATATCAGCTATAGTGTGAGTAGAATCCCCATTGATTTGAATTGAAACTTGTCCTTTCTCCATGATTGCAATTTTGGAGTTGTTTTCAAACTTCACATTGTCTTTAAAAGATTCATCAAGAGTAGAGAAAATTGACTTATCTCCATTCATGTGATTGCTGCACTCGGTGTCAAGAAACCACAGATTCTTATTTGTTTCTTTTTTTGTGTGACAAATCATAAGCAAAGAAATCTCTTCTTCATCATCCTATTCAATAAAGTTTGATTCCTCTCCATGCATTTTTGACAAATCAGTTGGACATTCATATTGAAAATGACCAAACTTGTGGCATCGATAACATTCAATATTGGATTTGTCAAAAGACTTTGAGTTGTAGCTACCTGTTCCTGTTCCACGATCATTGTTGCCTTGGCCTCTACCTCTACCATGACCTCTACCATTGCCTCTACCTCTTTCTCGTTCTGTTACATGAAAAACAGTTGAGGCTTTCAACGCTACTTCTTCTTTGTCTTGTTGAGCAATTTTTTGTTCATGAATCAACAAAGAACTTTGTAATTTGTCAACTGAGAGCACATCAATATCATGAGATTCTTCAATAGAACAAACCACAAAATTAAATTTTATTGTCATTGTACGAAGGATCTTTTCAATAATTGTAACCTCCTTCGTTTTATCACCGTGGATTCGCATCTTGTTGATGATTGACATCTCCCGAGAAAAATAGTCTGCAACTAACTCTCCAGATTTCATTTGAAGTGTTTCAAACTCGGAACGAAGTATTTGCAGCTACTACCTCTTTGCTCTTGTTGTTCCTTGATACTTTTTCTTTATGGAGTCCCATATCTACTTAGAAGTATCATATCTGCTTAGAAGTATCATTAGACAAAATAGTTTCTAAGATTGAACGATCAATTGCTTGGAAGAGGTAATTCTTCACCTTGAGATCCTTCAATTTTGTTGCATCTATCTTTGATTTTTGTACTTCAGACATTGCTGTGCCTGGCGCTGGTTCTAAAATGCCCTCAGAAACCACTTGCCAATAATCCTTTGATCTTAGAAAATTTTACATCAATGTGCTCCAATAATCATAATGACCATTAAAGCGAGGAATTGCTGGTTGCACAAAATTTTCTGCAGCCATTTTTTTTTCTTGCAAACTCTCAAATTCTCTCCCTTACGTAACTGCAAACTCTCTCTCCCTTACGTGTTTCGCTCAAAAAACTCACGTATTTAACTCTTTTAACCTGTCTTTGATACCACTGATAGAAAAACAGTAAATATAACAAAACAAGGTATATGAGGTAAAGGAGCATATAACTTGTTTAAATAGCCAGATTACAATGAAAAATAATAATAAAATAGGAACTAATTGAATGACTAAATATCGGCTAATAATCAGCCGTTATCCCAAAGACTATAAACAAAAACTTGGTGAAACAAAACGTGAATAACAATTTATTCAACAAAACCAAGGTTTACGTATCTTTTTAAGATATTTATATATAAAATTTATCAATATATTTTATTTTTTATATTAAAATTAAAGAATGAAAAATAAATTATTTTATTAAAAAATATTTACAAAAAATTTTTTTTATTTTATATATTTTTTTATTATTTTAAAATTATTTTTTTATCATAATAATATATAAATTAATTATTATAATTTTATTTTATTTTATTTTTAAAATATTTTTTATTATTTAATAAAATACTATTAAAATAACATAATTAAAATGTTAATAAAAAATATTTTTTAATATATATAAAAAATAAAATAAATAAAAATTTTAAGACGGAAAAAATATAAATTATTTTTTATAAGTAAAGAGAATTATAACTAAGTACTAAAATTGTTAAGATTATCAAATAAGGCCAAAATTATAGATCTTATTAGGTTTGTTTGTCAACTTTAATTTTTAATTTAAATATCTCTAAACTTTATTGATGTTATTTATTTTGTCACATTAAGCTATATTTTCATATATATCAACATTATTTGTTTTAAAGTTGCCCATATAAAACTAAAAATTTTAACAAATAGTGAGAATTGTATTAATATTTTTTAAACTAAATCATTTATAAATAAATAATAATTGTATTATTTTTATTTAAATCGTCTTATTAACTTTCAAACTTTTTACCAAACCATATTAATCATTATAGTATTAATTATCTTGTTACTCCTTAAAACAAATAAAAGTAACACTTAACGTCTAATTATTTAATTTTGTTTTAAATGCATTCTTAGAGTTAACGGATAAAATGGAAGATTTTATTTACAAAAATTAAGAAAAGAATTTAATTTATTTTCCTATTATATTGATTTTTATTTTTTTTAAATGAAACTTTAAAATTAAAATAGTGATTTTTTTCCCTCAAAATTGATTGAAAAACTCCCCATTCAATTATTTTAATTTCGATTTATTTTAATTAGTAATAATAATATATTATTTTTAATAATATTAAAAAATTAAATTATATTAAAATTAAAATATTCTAATTAAATTTTAAAATATTATAAATAAAATATTTATTAAAAATTTAAATTGATTAAATTAAATTAAATTAATTTATTTTAATTTAATTTTAAATAAAAACAATGAAATACTTGCGGGAATAAATAGATTTTAAAAAAATTTTGAAATATCAAATCATTCAATCTCATAAATATCATATTAAATTCCATCCATCAAATCACTGTTTTCCAAAAATAGAAGACATCTAAATTATAGAAATAAAGAGATTTATTCATCTGTAAGAGAAGGAGCACAGCTGTAGCCAACTGCGCCACCACCCGATTGATGAGAGAATTCTTAACTAATTCATTTCTCAAATGACAGGGGTTCTGTCGTTACCGTTGTTGATTACTTGTTGCAACTCCTTTGACTTAAACTCGGGAGGTAGTGGTAGTAGATTAACATGAGCAATCATCTGATAATCCTGGGTGCTTCCCTTCTCTTGCTTATTTTCCCTGATGGAATTCAGGGAAATTATGATCGGACCTATATGCAGCAGATTTTAGGCTCAGCCCAACAAGATAAAGATTGGTTAGTATCCATCAGGAGACAAATCCATGAAAACCCAGAACTCAGATTTGAAGAACACAACACCAGTGCTCTTATTCGCAGGGAACTTGACAGACTCGGCATCTCTTATGAATACCCACTTGCCAAAACCGGCGTCGTCGCCCAAATTGGTTTCGGTTCTCGGCCCGTCGTTGCTCTCCGGGCCGACATGGACGCTCTTCCCTTGCAAGTAATTAGCCTCCGATTTTCAATTCTTCTTCTTCTTTCCTTTTCTATTAATCTTTACGTTGTTTTGTTTTTATTCTCATATATGATATGCCTCGGCTTGGGTTGTGCAGGAGCTGGTTGAGTGGGAGCACAAGAGCAAAATTGATGGTAAAATGCATGGATGTGGACACGATTCCCACACTACAATGCTCCTCGGTGCTGCCAAGCTGCTTAATGAGCGTAAACACAAACTTAAGGTCAGCTTGATCTCGTGTTCTGATAAGCTTGATGTTATGTTATTGACAACTCATGGAATTCAATTGAATTCCATATTTTGTTTCTGTAGTTTGAAAAAAAAAAAATTAAAAACCTTAAGAGTTCAATATAATTGAATTGGTTGTAACTAAAATAAATTCTCATCAAATGAATTTGAAATTAATTGCGGGAAACTATGGTAGGACTTTAAAGAAAGAAAAAAAAACTGAAATGGCCATATCACAAAATTTTCTCTCAATCATAAATTTTCCATCCTACTCATCTGTTACTCTGTTAAAAAAAAAAACGGAAAAAGTGGATGTCATTCACAGTGAAAGAAGCATTTGGCCAATACAAAACCACGGCCAAAGAAGATGAAAACGATAGGCTTTTTTTTTTTTTTTTTAATCTGTATACTGACAAATATTTTATATTTTGTACTACCGATTTAATATCTAAAATTTATTATGCATTTAGTATAGATATCTTTTATGTTGTTATACAGATCTCCTATATTATGAGGCATAAATTTATTTTGTATTTATTAATGTATTGTTAATTGGCTTATATGTTTTTAATTGTTGTAAATTTATTAGGTATAAGATTTTTTTGGTAGGCAGAAAATCATAATTTTTTTTAAAAAAATTTACTGTTGAGGATAGTTTTAAGAGTTGAGGACAAATGAATATCAATATGAAATTATACCAAACATAAACTATATAATTTAATTGAATTATGCATTTTATATGTTGCATCATACTAACAGAGGGATTCACTTGAATTCCAAATGAATTCCAGCACGAACTCTAGGTTTGTAGTTGAACCCCAAACTTAAGGTCCACTTAATCTTTGCATTCTGAGGTGTTAAGAATTGGATAAAAAGATGGGAATCTGTGTTGGGAGCGGATAACCCGACACTGATTGTGCATGGGGTGGGAGAGGCTTCACGCCCTGCTGTATAGAGGGTTATAAATAGAGATTTGAGGAAACACATTGAGGTTAGGGTTTTGAGAGCTCTAAGAGATTGCGTCACTCTTTTTCGGAACTTTATTTTCTTCTTTGCTCATGGATGTAGATCTTACGGTTGAACCAAGTTAAATTTCTTGTGTCTCTTTCTCTTTTATCATGCTTGTGAGTGCTGTTTCTAGTATTGTGTGTTTGTCACAACAGTTTTATTGAACTGATTGAAACAGCAAATGATTGGCATTAGAACAAGCAGCCATAAAAATAAAAAAAATTAGTGGTGCAATGGATGCCCTTTCAAGAAAGAGATTGACTTGTGCATTTTGTGTAAAATTACGGAACAAGGCAGCACGTATCATTTTCCTCCATTATGTTTATTTTGCTTGCTGCATTTCCTATTTTTTTTCTCCACCTTGTTCTCCTTTGATGATGGATTTCCTTTTAAGTTTTATGTTTTGCACAGATTTGTAACTTAGTGGTGGATTGAGTGAGGAGGGAAACAAAGATGCCTAAAGTGACATGTAGGGCACTAGTGTCAAAAGATTTAAAATTTTAAAACTGGTCTCAAATAAAATTGAATGGCGAAAAAAGGACCCATATAGAAAACCCAAGGCTTAGTTGTTATTGCTGTTTTGTTGCTTAGAGATAGATAAATTGAACATTTTTCTCATTGTGATTTTATTGGAGATCAGGGAATGATGCAGGATGCATCAGTTTCCTCCATTATGCTTCAATTCTTAATTTTCCTTTGCTTGCTGCTTTTCCTTTTGTTTTTTTTTCTTCCTGCACCTTTGTTGTTTGATGATACTGTCTTCTGTCCCTTTGGGTTTATTTTTTGTGGCTTAGATAACTAAATGGAATATTTTCTTCTATTTGATATTGAAGGGAACTGTGCGACTGCTTTTCCAACCAGCAGAGGAGGGAGGTGCTGGTGCATCTCATATGATAGAAGAAGGTGCACTAGGTGATGCTGAAGCAATATTCGCAATGCACATAGGTACTGAATTACCCACTGGAAGCATATCGTCCCTATCAGGTCCAGTCTTAGCTGCTGTGTCCTTCTTTGAAGCTAAAATTGAAGGCAAAGGTGGCCATGCTGCAGAGCCCCATACAAATGTGGATCCAATACTTGCTGTATCATTTGCAACTCTGGCGTTGCAACAGCTCATCTCAAGAGAAGTTGATCCCCTCCATAGTGAAGTATTCCACTTGTAGCTTCCATGTTGCACTGAGATGATCGTATCTGATTACTGAGATGCTCATGATCCTTTGTTTCCTGACCTCTCCCTTTCTGACTTCATAATTCACTAAGAATATTATTATTGATCACATAGCCATCTATCTCGTTTTAATGCTGGTAGTTTATTTCTGCGTTATAGGTGCTATCTGTTACTTATGTCAAAGGCGGAACTGCCATAAATGTAATTCCATCATATGTTGAATTTGGGGGCACTTTGAGGAGTCTAACGACTGAGGGTTTGCATCAACTCCAGCGGAGAGTGAAAGAGGTGAAGCAGAAACTAAACTTTTCATTTCATATTTAGTGAAAGCTATCATTCCAGCATGTCTTTTTCTTTTTCTTTTTTAAATCACCATATCTTCTGGGAAAATTGCCACCCCACTTCCCAAGCTATTTCATTATTGTCTATAAGGAGAACTCTGAGTTACATGCTTGCAGTTGTTAGATTATTGTATTCAGACGAGGGTAAAATTTAGGGTAGCTGTGAAGTAGTTTGGTATTGTTTCAAGAGGCATGGGATTGATTTAGCTTATACTGTAGGGAGGGAAATATAATTTGAGCTGTAAATTTAAAGAAAAAACAGAGATGAAAGTAAGAAGGAACAGAAGAAATATTTGTTGATTGAACAATTTCATTAAACTGAAGTAAGGTTTAAATACCGAAAAAATTCAATAACTTGAACCTAGAATTAAGCAACTAGATTGCACATGATCCCATGATCAACAAACATGGTTCCATTATCAACAAACGCTGTAACAATTATAGATAAGAAAAAAATGAGAAAAAAACAACAAAGTTGTTTTAACTTATTCTTGCAGTAGCTGAGGCAAATTCTTCAACACTCCTTGCTTCAGTTGCTACAAATTCCAAGCCTCTCTCTGGAAAATTCAAATTTGCTCCTTGGCAAAGCTTTCGTAAATATATTTGCTAGTTGAAGATCAGTCTTGCAGTACTTAATCTAACAGATCCTTCCTTCTGCACGTTCTTGAGAAAGAATAATTTGATATTGAAATGTTTGGGTTTTCCATGAAAAACGAGATTATTTGAGATAGCAATAGCTGCTTGATTATCCGCAAACACCTCAGTACACTCGTCTTGCTCTAAATTCAGATCAAGCAATATTTTTCTAAGCCATAAGGCTTGATTTGAAGCAGTTGTTGCTGCAATGAACTCAGTTTCAGCGGTAGATTATGCAACAATCTCTTGCTTTTTAGAAAACCTAGAAATACCCCTGAACCAAGATTGAAACAATAACCAGAAGTGCTCTTCATATCATGAGAAGAACCAGCCTAGTCACTATTAGAATACCCTTGCAACACATGCTTTTGGTTTGCACCGAACTTGATTCCAAAGTTCAGTGTTCCTTTAACATACCTTAACACTCTTTTAGCCGCTCTAAAATGAGTGTTAGTTGCATAATTGGTGAATCTAGATAGAAGACTTACAACATGTAAAATGTCAGGTCTAGTTGCTGTAAGATACACGAGACAACCAACCATACTTCTACAAAGAGTTTCATCCACTTTTTCAGCTTCATCATTCTTGCTCAATTTCTCCTTCTCAGACATTGGAGTAGCTGTTTCTTTGCAATTTTTCATTCTGAACTTTTTCAAAATCTCTCTTGTATACTTCTTTTGGCAGATGAACACCTCATTTTGCTTTTGCTTGATTTCCATTCTCAGAAAATAAACCATTTCTCCTAGGTCTGTCATCTCGAAAGTATTCTGCATATCTTCTTTGAACTTCTTAACAAGTTTATCATTGATTCCAGTAACCAGCAAGTCATCTACATATAGTGAAACAACAATAAAATTGAGTTTATTACCTTTAATGTAGAGAGTAGCATCACTGAGGCTTTTTCTAAAACCCATTTGCAATAAATGCTCATCAATTCTACTGAACCAAACTCTGGATGCCTGTTTTAGTCCATACAAAGCTTTCTTGAGCTGATACACTTCATCTTCATGCCCTTTGATTGCAAATTCTTTAGGTTGCTCAACATAAATTTCCTTCTCAAGAATGCAGATTTAACGTCTAGCTGAAACACTTTCCAATCCTTTTGTACAGCAATAGCCAACAATAATCTAATGGTTTCTAATCTGGCAATAGGAGCAAATGCATCAAAAAAATCAACACCAAAGATTTGAGCATATCCCTTTACAACAAGTCTGGCTTTGTGCTTGTTGATAGAGCCATATGCATTCAGCTTGATTCTAAAAACCCACTTCACTCCTATGACTTTTCTGTCTGCCAATCTTTTCACAAGTTTCCAAGTTTGATTCTTTTCAATCATGATGAGTTCTTTCTTCATTGTAGCTCTCCATTTTGGATCCTTTTCAGCTTCACAAAAATCAGTTGGCTCAAGAATAGCCATATTATAACATCGGATAAATATCAGAGTGATCTTGTGGCTCTTACTGGATAATCATCCACTAGTTCATCTTCTTCCGATTGGAGTTTTGTAATTTGGTCTGGAATTGATGTTGGTTGTGCTTCTTTCCAGTTCCCTTGCTCATTCTCCATGAAATGCACATCTCTACTTATTAGAATTTTCTTTGTATGAGGCTGGAAAATTCTATAAGCCTTAGAAACAGTGTTGTAACCCACAAAGATTTCAGCTTCTGCCCTTTTATCCAGCTTATCTCTTTTAGTCTGTGGCACATTAGTAAAGCACAAGCATCCAAACACTTTAAGATTTTTTAAAGAAGGTTTATAACCATACTAGACTTCAAATGTGTCTTTCCTTCCGTCCACTGCTTTTGATGGAAGCCTGTTGAGTAGAAAGACTGCAGTATGTGTAGCTTCTGCCCAATACTCTTTTGGCAATATCTTCTCATGCAACAAACATCTAACCATCTCCATTATGGTGCGATTCTTCCTCTCACTAACTCCATTCTATTGTGGAGTATATGGAACAGTGAATTGGTGTTCAATGCCAGCTTCATCACAAAAAAGAGTGAATTGATCAGATGTGTATTTCTTGCTATTGTCAAACTTTAAAACTTGAATCTTACAAGCACTTTGAGTTTCAATCCACTGCTTGAATTTCCAGAATATACCAGCAACCTCTGACTTGAATTTGAGAAAATAAATCCAGCACATTCTAGTATACTCTCATCCATGAAAACTATGTAATTCTTACTCCCTTCGAGTGATGGAGTTTTGTGAGGTCCAGCAAGATCTGCATGTATTAATTTCAATTTTTCAGTAGCTCTCAAGTTGCATTCTTGAAAGGAAGTCTTGCTTGCTTGCTAAATTGACAAGTTTTGCAATTTGGCAGCTTCAAGGTGAGGTAGCCCTTGAACTAATTCTTTCTTCTGCAGATTTATTACAACAGCATGATTGAAATGTCCTAGCCTTTTGTGCCAAATTTCTGCATTGATCTTAGTTACAGAATAGGCTTTTTGCTCCTGCTCTAAAGGAATCATCATTACTTTGAATACATCTTTACATTCTACATCCTTGATTTGACAATAATCAATTTCAAAAATAACTTTGAAATCTTTCTCAAGCAACTGGCCAACACTTAACGGGTTTTGATTTATATTATGTAACGGCTAGTTGCTTGCTTCCAGCTGCCTGCTTCCGGTGCGGAAGCCGTCCCACATCGGAAGATGATGGAAAATTGGAATTGTATATGAAGAATTTTGGGAAAATTTTGAGTATTTTTGTATTTCACTCTTAATCTTTACAATTGGTCTACATGACTATTTATACACAGAGAATCATATCTAAACAGGAAGTAAATAATCAAATAATAATTACAGAGATAATTAAGGATCCTAATCATATCAAATCAAATCTCTAGAATCAGCTAGGATTAGTTAAATAAGTCAACACTCCCCCTCAAGTTGGTGCAAAGATGTCACACATGCCCAACTTGCAAATCAGATTATGGTAGATCTTGTTGTTAAGCCCTTTAGTAAACACATCCGCAAGTTGCCCCGTAGAAGTCACATGAACTAGGCTCAAGACACCGTCTGTTAATTTTTCTTTAATGAAGTGCCGATCAATTTCAATGTGCTTGGTTCGGTCATGTTGGACTGGATTTTGTGCTATACTTATAGCAGCTTTATTGTCACAATACAAAGTTATCTTGTCTCTCTCGGACAATCTCAACTCTTCCAATAACTTCTGTAACCATAAGAGTTCACATACTCCTTGGGCCATTGCTCTGTATTCTGCTTCCGCACTTGACCGAGCAACAACACTTTGTTTTTTGCTCCTCCAGGTGACAAGGTTCCCCCCCACAACTGTGCAGTAGCCAGAGATGGATCTCCTGTCATCGAGAGATCTTGCCCAATCTGCTTCTGTAAAAGTTTCAATTCGGAGATGACCATGTTTGGAGTAAAGAAGCCCTTTCCCTGGCGCAGACTTTAGGTATCTCAAGATGCGAAGTATAGCTTGCATATGAGTCTCGCGAGGGTCATGCATGAATTGGCTGACTAAGCTAACAGCATAGGCTATATCCGGTCGAGTGTGTGAGAGAAATCAACCTTCCTATCAATCTCTGATATCTTCCAATATCCACGGACTCACCAGTTCCTGCTTTCAGCTTGTGATTACTTTCAATGGGAGATTCTGCTGGTTTACACCCCATCATACCAGTTTCTTCCAAAAGATCCAGAATGTACTTTCTTTGGGAGATGAAAATTCCTTTTCCTGATCTAGCCACCTCGATACCTAGAAAATATTACAGTTTTCCCAGATCTTTGATTTCAAATTCCTGGGCCAACAACCTCTTTAGTTGAGCCATTTCCTCTTTGTCATCACCTGTCACCACTATATCATCAACATACACAATAAGAAGGGTGATCTTACCCTTATGATGTTTGATAAACAGAGTGTGATCAGCATTGCTTTGTTGGTAACCAAAGGACATCATGGCTCTGCTAAACCTGTCAAACCAAGCTCTGGGAGATTGTTTTAGCCCATACAAAGCCTTTTTTAACCTGCACACCTTTCCTTGTGTCTTCTCATCAGCGAACCCAGGAGGAATTTCCATGAACACTTCTTCCTTTAAATCTCCATGGAGGAAAGCATTCTTCACATCAAACTGTTGCAAGTCCCAGTCCAAGTTGGCTGCGCAAGATAACAAAACTCTGATTGAGTTCATTTTTGCAACTGGGGCAAATGTCTCTTGGTAATCCACTCCATAGGTTTGGGTGAATCCTTTAGCAACCAATCTGGCCTTAAACCGTTCAATTGTGCCATCAGCTTTGTGTTTCACTGTGAACACCCTTTTACAGCCAACGAGTTTCTTCTCAGGTGGGAGAGTGACGAGCTCCCAAGTCTCATTTTTAGCCAATGCTTTCATCTCTCCAATCATTGCTTTCTTCCATTTAGGATCTGCAAGAGCTTTCTTCCAATCCCGTGGAATAGACACAGAGGAAATAGATAAGGCAAAGGCTCTATAGGAAGGAGATAAAGATTCATAAGAAACAAAGTTAGAAATAGGGTGTTTAGTGCAAGATCTGACCCCTTTTCTTTGTGCAATAGGTTTATCTAAGTCATTGAAACATTCAAGAGTTGTGGGTAACTCACCAGAAGAAAGAGTTGTGGGTAACTCACCAGGAGAAGATTCTTGACTCTGAGTAGACTGCATAATGGCTTCTTCTGCCTTATCTCTCCTTGAATACCTTCTCAAATCTGGCTTGTCCAAACGACCAGTTCTCTCTCCCTGATTGGACATCTCCCCCTGTCTACTAGAACTCAAACTTTCTAGTTGAACCATATCATTCAGAATCACAGAATTCGGGATCACCTCTTCTTGCTCATTATTCTCCCCCTGAAGAGGTGAGTGGGTGGTACTGAAGTAGTGTTCAGTTTCTCAGAAGGTAACATCCATACTAACGAAGTATTTCCTAGAGGGAGGATGATAACACTTGTATCCATTCTGTGTTGGAGAATACCCAACAAACACACATTTAAGGGCCTTGGGATCCAGTTTTCCTGTCGTCCTAGTATGGACAAAGCAAACACACTCAAATACTTTTGGTGGAACAACATATAAATTCTTCCCTTGTAGAGCCGTCAAAGGACTCATAAAGTCAAGGGTCTTGAGAGGCATTCTATTGATAAGATAAGCAGATGTAAGAATTGCATCTCCCCAATATGTTTTGGGTAGATTCATGGTGAACATAAGAGATCGAGCTACCTCCAATAGATGTCTATTTTTCCTCTCAGCAACGCCATTTTGAGCACTAGTATAAGGACAACTAGTCTGATGTATTATCCCATTACTCTCCAAATAAGCAGAAAAGCTACTATCCATGTATTCTCTTCCATTGTCAGTTCTCAAAATTTTCACCTTAGTATCAAATTGAGTACAAACCATCTTATGAAAGGATTGAAAACAAGAAAAGACATCACTTTTAGCTTTAATCAAATAGACCCAAGTCATTCGAGTGCAACAATCAATAAAGGTGACAAACCATCAATTACTAGATAAGGAGACCATTTGAGTAGGCCCCCAAACATCAGAATGAATAGTTGCAAAAGGAATTTGACTTTTATTATGACTCAAAGGATAGGATGTTCTAGTGTGTTTAGCATACTCACAAGCATCACAACATAAAGAGCCAAACTGGGTTTTAGCAAACAAATCAGGATAAAGTTTTTCTAAAACAAAAAATGATGGATGCCCTAACCGCCGGTGCCACTGTATTATTTCCTGATTGACATCCTTATTTTCTCCAAAACAAGCTTGAGATATTGAAGAAGTCGGATCACCCTCCAACATGTATAAGCCATCATGCAGCCTACCATTGCCAATCATCTTCCCTGTGCGAAGATCCTGAATAACACAATGATCAGGAAAGAATTCAATTTTACAGTTAAGAGCATTGGTGAATCAATTGGGCTTTCTTGCGTATACAACCTTGGGTACCTCCTATTCTTTCACTGTTCATAAATCTTTACTATGGCAGAAGGTAAAAGGGTCTCGATTCTTAACTCTGATAATCCTTCCTTGCAAATTAGTCCTATAAAACTTGATGGAACCAATTATCTTGCTTGGTCAAGGTCTTGTTTGTTGTTTATCAAGGCTAGAGGACTGCAGGGTTATGTCACTGGTAATAAAAAGCAACCTGATGAGAGTGATCCAGATTTCCCTCAATGGGACTCAGATAATTGTCTTGTTATGACATGGTTACTGAACTCTATGCAACCTCATATCTCTAAGTCCTATTTGTTAATTGATACTGCTGCAAAGATATGGAAAGCTGTCCTTAACTTATTCCAAGATTGGGAATGATGCCCAAATTTATGATATTCGGAATAAGATTCATGGTACTAAGCAAGGAGAAATGACTATCTCTCTATTTTATTCTGAGTTATGTGGCTTATGGCAGGAGCTTGATTACTATCAAGACTTCCAGGCAGATTGCACTGGAGATGCAGTCAAATTTCGAAAAATGATTGAAAAGGAGCGGGTCTATGATTTTCTTGCAGGGTTGAATAACGAATATGATCCAATTCGGGTCCAAGTGTTGGGAAGAAATCCTTTTCCTTCTTTAGAAGAGGCCCATGCCCATGTTCAACAAGAGGAAAGTCGTCGACATGCTATGCTCCATACTACACCAGTTGAAAAGGCTGGGTTGACTACCAGTTTGAGCACACCACAGCCTCCTACTTCTGAGAAAGATCACTTACACTGTGACTATTGTGGGAAACCAAGGCATACCAAAGAGACTTGTTGGAAGTTACATGGTCGTCCCACTAGAGGTCGTAGAGGAAAACGAGGTACCTCTAGAAATCAAGCTAAGTTAGCAGAAACTGTGGAGGAGCCCTTTAAGGAGACAACAACGACTGAGTTCCTTTCCCCTAATGAACTTCAGAGTCTCAAGCGCCTCTTGTCTCATATTGACACCTCTTCATCCTCTGGTGCTACATCTAACTTTGTAAAGTCAGGTAATGCTTCCTCTTTTAATAATGTTCCATGGATTATCGATTCTGGTGCGAATAGACATATGACAGGCTCTTATAAAGGCTTTCTCAATTATTCTCCTTCTCTAACCAAAGATAGTGTCAGAATTGCTAATGGCTCTTTTACTCCCATATCCGGAACAGGTTCTGTTATTTGCACATCCAACATTAAATTATCATCTGTCCTTCATGTTCCCCACTTTCCTGTCAACCTTTTATCTGTCAGTGCTATTACTGGATCTCTAGAATCAGCTAGGATTAGTTAAATAAGTCAACAGTATATAATAGTTAGCACGAAACTACTAAATAACTTAGGTTAACCATTTTGGGTTAAGTGGAAAGTCGGTCCAAAAGTTATTTGGCCCAGTTTGGGTCGGGCTCTTTCAATTGGTATAAGAGCTTGGTTGGATCAGACAAATTGTGCGGAGCTAGTGGGCCTGCGAGGAAAGGGCTACCCGTGAGAGACGAGGTGGAGCCGCTCAAAGTACTAGCGAACCACAATACCCGAGGGTCCGGTCCTGGTTAGCAATTGTATTCGATTCAGTTGCGACGAGGACGTCGCAAATTTAGCAGGACCGAGTGTAACGGCCAGCTGCCTGCTTCCAGTGCGGAAGCCGTCCCACATCGGAAGATGACGGAAAATTGGATTGTATATAGTAGCTAGCACGAAACTACTAAATAAGTTGGGTTAACCATTTTGGGCTAAGTGGAAAGTGGGTCCAAAAGTTATTTGGGCCAGTTTGGGTCGGACTGTTTCATATTAGGTACGAAAAACATATTTTTTATTAGTTTTGTGCCTAAAGAACTTCTAATTTCCACAGTGCCTTTGCCTTTAACAGCAATATAATCTCTATTGCCAATTTGTACTTTGAAAATTACTGAAGTATCCAGCTCCTTAAAGAGATCACGATCAAATGTCATGTGGTTTGTACAACCACTATCAATAAGCCACTTGTCACTTGAGACGCTAGTTGTAAAACAAGTTGCTAAAAAGAGTTGCTCCTCCTCTTCTTGATCAGCTACCTGTGCAACATTTTTCTGTTGAGTGGAAGTTTTGCAAATCTTTTGACGATGTCCCATCTTTTGACATTTCTCACACTGTTGATATGGCCTTCTCCAACATTTGAATGGTGGATGGCCTTTCTTTCCACAATGCCTGCAAGGAGAAAAATCATATTTTGATTCCCCATTGATCCTAGGAGAATAAGAACCTGAGTTATCCTTCTTGTTCTTCTTTTTCTTCTTTCCCTTGTCGCCTTGATTTGATTGAAATTCTGCAGGTGGTGCACCCTCAACAGACCCTTCAAACCTCATAAGTCTTCTCTGTTCTTGTGCATGCAAAGCATTTAATAATTTTGTCAAACTAAGATTTGACAGATCTTTAGTATTTTCCAGCGAGGAAATGGTGGCTTCAAACTTTTTAGAGGTTGTTACAATAATTTTTTGAACCAATCTAGAATCAGGAAATTCAGAGCCAAGTAATCTTACTTTGTTGACAATGTTGAGTAATCTGTTAGAATACTCTTTGACTGTATTTGAATCCTTCATTTTCTAAAGTTCAAATTCTCTTATCAAGTTGAGAATATGCATTCCCTTGATCCTTTCGTCTCCTTCATATTCTTTCTTTAGAAAATTCCATGTCTCAAAGGTTGATTTCATTGTCATAATCCTGACAAAGATTTCTGGTGAAAAAGCAGCAAGTAACGTAGCTCTTGCCTTTGACTTTCTTATTTTCTTCTCCTTGTGATTTTTTATCTGCACCATAGTTGGATTTGCAAGCAAGGGGGAACTTCGTAGTCCTTCTCAATAGCTTCCCAGAGGTCATTTGCCTCCATATGTGGAGGATGTACCTCCATCCTTGCTGCCTAGACATGATAACCCTCACCATTGAAGACAGGTGGGGCAAGTGCAGTGAAAGGAGCTTTTGAATCCATGGAAGAAAAAAAGATTTGTTTCTTTTTCAATTACAGGTCTCTCAAGAAGACTGCTGTGATACCACTTTGCTGGGAAATATAATTTGAGCTATAACTTTAAAGAAAAAACAGAGATGAAAGTAAGAAGGAACAAAAGAAATATTTGCTGATTGAACAATTTCATTAAACTGAAGTAAGGTTTAAATACAGAAAAATTTCAACAACTTGAATCTAGAATTAAGCAACTAGATTGCACATAATCCCATGATCAACAAACATGTTTCCATGATGCAACTTAGTTAACAATAATAGATAAGAAAAAAAATGAGAAAAAACAACAAAGTTGTTTTGACTTATTCTTGTAGTAGCTGAGGCAAATTCTTCAACATATACCTTCAAAGTGCTTGTATTTGGGAGGGTGAGGGGACAAAGTTGTGAAGGAGGGAGGATTTGAGTTGTCAGCTGCATCGTCTTGAATAAAAAATTGCATTTTGAGAAAGAAGTTGAATTCCAAAGATGTGAAATTGAGCAAAATGTCGTATACTTGACCTTTTTCAAGGTCGAATTCAGGATGAAACGAGTTTTTGCAAGAACCAAAGAAAATGATTGTATATATATTAAATGACAATAACTAAGTATTTGTCAAGTCTGTGGCTTTACTGTCGAATGGTTTTTAGTGTAACTAATGCTATAGAAACTGTATGTAGGTTATTGAAGGCCAGGCAGCTGTGCACAGATGTACCGCATACATTAACATGGAAAATTAAGGCTACCCAGCATATCCTGCAGTTTTGAATGATGAAAGCTTGAATTCGCATGTTCAGAGGATTGGTAGTCTTCTTCTTGGTCCTGAGAATGTGAAGATGGGTGAGAAGTTGATGGCTGGTGAGGACTTCGCGTTCTATCAAGAAGTGATTCCTGGAATCATGCTCAGCATTGGAATTAGAAATGAAAAATTAGGTTCAATTCACTCCCCCCACTCACCTCACTTCTTTCTTGATGAAGATGTTCTTCCAGTTGGAGCAGCATTACACACAGCTCTTGCAGAGACTTATCTGAATGAGCATCAACAGTCTGTTGAACAGTAAGTAATTAAAGGTCACAAGCACAATGGATGAAATGAACAACTAAATGCTGCTTTATGTCCATATTGCCTGGGAGGAAAAGCAAATATTTGAAGGGGGACTCAAATGTAATCATGCTTGATTATTGCACTGTCCATTGAATTGAACTGAAATGAATTCTACCATGAAAATTATTCCAAAGGGGGTGAAGGAACTTCTTTTTTAAAAAATTTTAATTGACTAGAGTAACTTGGAGATTATTGATCCTACAAAGCAATGTTCATACTCCATTTGTTTTTAATTTAAAAGAACTTGCAGTCGGCTGTAATGTAATGGTACAGTCAAATTTTCTATTGAAATTCAATAGAAAACTTGATTGCATTACGGTGTACTAATAAATACACTGTCAAGTTATCAAAATTCACAACAATGTAATCTCCAAAGTCAGTTGAAATGGGATATAATAAAATAAATATAGAATAAATTATAAATTGCTTCTTGAAGTTTTGCCAAAGATACAAGTTTAATCCTTCTTTTATTTCTTAAGTTTTATTGTTAAAATAAAATAATTCTTCCAATTAAATTAGAAACCGATGTTGTTTTAGCATTTAACTTCTTACCAAAGAAAATTTGCTCTATTTAGATATAGATAGTTTGATAAGGGAATAAAATATGAAAAATGCAATCGACTCAAAAAAGAATTAACATTCTGATTGGAGAAGTAATAATTTATTATTTTCTCACTTCGCCTAATTAACATAAAATTCCTTGACTTTTTAATTGTAGTTGTTGTATAAACATAATTGGTACATAACTAGAATAGATCATAAAATTATAGGGATAATTCATTTATAAAAGATTTTTAGAAGAGATAATTCATTTATAAAAGATTTTTAGAAGAGTAATTTATTATCTTAATAAGATTTTGTAATATGTATATAAAGTACCTTGTTCAATAGAGAAAATATATAAGTTTTCTACAAATCCATTTCATTACATGGTATCAGAGCCTTAGGCTCGATTATGTCTCTATTTTTTGTGCTTTGGCTTCTACCAATTGTGGGTTTTAGTTTATGCCAGTCGTGGGTCACTATTTCCGGTAGTCATTGGATCTTATCACCATCAAAGGGAGGAGCATGCCCCTGTTTTCGGCCCATGCCTAAAATCTGGTGACCATCTGGGCAACGTGTGAGCTTCATGCGCCGAATTTCTGTTTTGGCTTCTCCTTCACTCGCTGGTGAGTGTAGCGCGTGGGACCTCCGGTGAACCTCTAATATTCTTTTTTAGTGCCACCACCATATTTTCGATTATTTTCTAGTCATCCTCCGATCATCGGAGCTCGTGCAGAAGGGTCCTTTATTGGTTAGGCATTGTATAGGTTCTTTTCTTCTAGTTCAAGCCTGTTGTTTTAGCTTTTTAATCTTAGGTGCATTGTTTTGTGGCTGGTTTTATATCTTGAATCATTAGAAGAAGGGTTTTGTGAAGTAATTTTTTAGCTTGAATTGGTTGAAATGTCGTACGATAATAAGTCTCATGTCACTAAAAATTGCAAGAAACTACAAATAAAAATCGAAGAACTACTAATGTTGTTGTAACCAACTCTTCCTATGAGAATATAGTTCTCGTCTCAGTTGAAGAATATGCTTAGTATTAGAATCTGTTGAGAGGGTCAATCCCAATAACAGCTAATACTAAGTCAGGTAAAACTTATCTTATCTCCTTCTCACACAAGTGAGTCATTGATTTTGGTGCCACAGATCATGTGACAAGTAATCCTTATATCCCTGCTTCTGTTACTATAACTGATGGGTTAATATATAATATTAAGAGTTCTGGAGCTGTTAAGTCTGCTTCTTCTATTATCCTATCCTCTGTACTAAGTTTACTAAATCTTACCTTTAACTTAATCTCTGTGAGTAAACTTACCAAAAACCTAAATTATTGTGTTTTATTCTTTCCTGATCACTGTCTTTTTCAAAATCTTACGACGAAGTAGATTATTAGTAAAGGACATGTATCTGGTGGCCTCTATATTCTGGATGAATGGGTACCTCAGTCAGTTGCCTGCTCAATGTTGTTTCTCTGCTCAAAGCACATTATCAGTTAGGACATCCTTCATTACTAGTTTTGAAAAAGGTATGCCCTCAACTTCAGGATATATCTTCAGTAGAATGTGAGTCATGCCATTTTGTCAAACACCATCAAAGCTCTTTAAGTCTTAGAGTCAATTAACATGCTGAATATGCTCTTGAATTAGTTCACTCAAATGTTTGGGGGCCTTGTCCTATTGGATCTAAGACTGAGTTAAGATATTTTATCACTTTTGTGGATGAGTTTTCTAGAATGACTTGGATTTATTTTATAAAGCATCATTCTGAGTTTTTTCTCATTTTTTTTTACTTTTTGTGCTGAAATCAAGACTCAATTTAATGCTTTCGTGCACATTTTACGAAGAGAATGCTAAAGAATACATGTCAGGCTCATTTTAGACTTATATGACTCAATATTATATTCTTCATCAATCGTCATGTATAGATACACCTGCTCAAAATAAGGTTGCTGAAAGGAAGAATATGCATCTTCTAAAGACTGTTCGTGCCCTGTTATTTCAAATGCAAGTTCTTAAGTAATTCTAGGCTGACACTGTCTTTATCGTATATTTTCTCATTAATCGTATGCCCTCCTCGGTACTAAACAGAGATTTTCCATATGGAATATTGTTTTCTAATAAATTATTATTTCCATTGGAACCACGTATTTTTTGTAACAGTTGCTATGTTTGGGACGTTTGATCTCATTTGACTAAGCTTAATCCTAAGACTTTGAAGTGTATCTTCTTGGAATATTCTCATCGTTAGAAAGGATAACCGTGTTACTCTTCAGACCTCAACAAATACTTAGTTTCAATTGATGTAGCCTTTTTTAAGAAAATTCCATTCTTCTCTGCAACACAGCCATCTACTAGTCAAGAGGAGGAAGATGAGTGGCTCATGTATAGGGTCACATTAGATAATGAGACTTCCACTAGTTTGTCTTCTAGTACAGAGCCTTTTGCTAAACCACCAGTAGTTCAAGTTTACTCTAAAAGACCAACACCTAATGATACATGTCCTACATCTTCTTCGTCATAAAATCCACCACCGAGTGATTTTGACCTTTCCATTAGTTTTTATAAAGGTAAACGACAGTGTAAATCTACTTGTTCTGTTGCTAACTTTCTTTCTTATGATCAATTATCTCTTTCTATTACTTTCTTAATTGCCTTTCTAGATTTCATTTTCTTATCTAAGACAGTTAAAGAGGCCCTGGTCCATTCTGGCTAGAGTAATGCCATGCTTGAGGAGAATAAGCCATTAGATGAAAATCATACTTGGGAATTAGTGGACTTATTGCATCAAAGTCAATCCAGATAGTTCCATAGCGAGGTTTAAGGCCCTTCTTGTTGCGAAACAATATGCACAAATTTATGGAGTTAACTATTTTGACACTTTCTCTCCTGTGGTTAAAATTATCTCAGTTCGCTTGTTCATCTATTTAGCTGCTTCTTAGCATTGGTCTCTACACCAACTCAATATCAAGAATGCCCTTCTTGTTGCGAAAGAATATACATAAACTTATGGAGTTGACTATTTTGACACTTTCTCTCCTGTGGCTAAAATTATCTCAGTTCGCTTGTTCATCTGTTTAGCATTGGTCTCTACTCCAGCTCAATATCAAGAATGCCTTTCTGCATGGTGATCTCCAAGAAAATGTGTATATGGAGCAACTACCTGAATTTGTTGCTCAAGGGGAGTATGAAAAAGTATGTCATTTGAAGATATTATATTGCTAATATAATATCAAAATATACAAGTTTTCTATAAATTTATCTTATTACAGTAATATTATATTGCTAATATAATAAATATCTAGAGTAATTTAAAAATGAAGATATTACTTTATGACTTTTGCTAAAATTTAATGGTTAAATTATTATTTATTCCAAAAGTTTGTCAAACAGTTCATTCCACCCAGAAAATGTATAATTAATATTAAATTAGAGAGGCTAAATTCTTAAAATCATAACCCTTTGAATTTTTAGTGTGTTTATCTTGAATGCGTATACGACTTGAATTAGATTGATTCTCTTAAAAATGTTTAAATCTTTAATTAAGGTTTTAGTTGATATATTATAGGCCTTTTAAATTTTATAGGGGTGTTAATGAATTAAATCCAATTGTGTTTTAAAGAGTGAATGCTTCATTTATTTTACAACACATTAATATACCAAAAAAGAATAATATTTGTATTAGCAACGGATTTCTTTTAAAAATTGGAAAAAAGACTTACAGCGAAGAATAGTAGTTGAACCACTTGAAATCCACATTGGGTATGTATCATTATTAATAATAATACACATACAATGTATAGAAATTTTCAGAATCTCAACGACTCATGACCTCTACTTTCAGCTGCATTGAACGTTGTGGGACTAAATGTAGGGTAGGGTCTCTTGTTAGTTTCCTGCATTGGCCCACCGTTATCATGAGCTAACCTAAGTTACCTAACCCATAAACAACTCCCATTACACTTGTTGGTTGCCACTAGACATACCATGTTCATTATAATTTCTTTTACATTGTGTTTCTTGTAACTTCTTTTAAAAATTAAAAACATTTTGATATTTTTTTTAATTAGATACCTTATTTTTTATATATAAATAAAAAATTTATATGTATAATCCAAGCATATGCATATGACAGAATTCAAAATATGTTATATAATTTATGTTTCTTGAAATATATATATATAATACTAATATCATGTAATAATAGAGTGAGCAGTATTCGGTTTAAATCGAAAAAATCGATAGAATTGAATTAATTTAAAAATTCAGTTTGATTTTTTATTCATTTCGATTTAGTTTGATTTTTAATTTTAAAAATTTTAGTTATTTTAGTTCGTTCAGTTTTGATAAAAAAAAATTGAAAAAAATCAAATCAAACCGATTAGTGATAATAGTGTATTATTTTTAATAATATTAAGAAATAAGATCATATTAAAGTTAAAATATTTCAAATAAATTTTAAAATATTAAAAATAAAGTATAAAAAATAAAAAATAAAAGATTATTAAAAATTAAAATTGATCAAATCGAATCAAATTAATTCAATTTGATTTAATTTCTAATCAAAATCGGTTCGATTTGATTTTTCTAAATATTAAAATTTTAATTTTTGATTTATTTAGTTCGATTTTAATCTATTCAGTTCGGTTTTGCTGAATCAACGAATACTCAGTCCTATGCAATAATGTGAGTTATAGCTTGCAGGGTATTTGCAAAGACTGAGAGTGAGATAACCAAACAAAGCATTCTTGCTCGGCTCTCCGATTACAGAGATTAAATGATAGTGATTGTAAGTTATGCACATTCATTTAAAAACAGATAATTAAGTAATCCATTGAGCTTAGGCAACTCTAGTAAAAGATTAAGGAAGTTGTTCCAATTATAAAAAAGTGGCAGCTACAAGATCCAAGTAAGATTAAACGAATAATTAAAAAATAAATATTTAATCTTTTTGTAATATATGAATGGTACATAGGAAGACATGTGTCTTAATTTGATGAAGTGGCAATTAGGTACTTTGTGCAAATGAAAAGATGTGGGTGTGATTGCTTTGCTTATTCATTAGGTTAAGCAATCATCAAGATTCTGCTAACCGCCCACCCAAATAATACCATATAGGATTAACCAGCAGGAAAATCTCACAAATGAATCCATCAATTGTAAATTAATTAGGGAATTTCTACAAATGAAAACTCAATTTATTTTTTATGATTACGAAGGCCATTAACTCTATAGTAATTTTGTATTTAAAATAAATATTTTATAGTATATTTCAAAGCAGTTTAAACTCTTTTTTATATTAAAAAAAACACTTTTATCTTAAATATAAAAAAAATAATAATTAGAGGCGAATAGTATTGGATTCAAATTAAAAAAATTGACCATACTAAATTAATTTAAAAATTTGATTCGATTTTTTATTTATTTTGGTTTGGTTCAGTTTTTAATTTTAAAAATTTTGATTATTTCAGTTCGATTCGATTTGATTAGAAAAATAAAAAAAATCAAATCGAATCGATTTAGTGATAATAATATATTATTTTAAATAGTACAGAGAGATTAAATCATATTAAAATTAAAATATTAAAAATAAAATATAAAAAATAAAAAAATTTATTAAAAATTTAAATCAATCTAATCGAATTGAATTAGACCGGTTTCATTCTATTTGATTTTTAATAAAATTAATTTAATATTTATTTTTATAAATATTAAAATTTTAAATTTAAATTTATTTTAAATTTAATTTTAAATTTAACCAATAGAATGTACGAGAGTTGTCGGCATAAATAATTATTATATTTATAGAGGACAAAGTAGGGCTAAAACACTGAAAAGGAAGTCAAACTAATTTGATCTCCAAGGCTGGTCTTCTTTTTTGGCTGGACCTCAAAGCTTTGCATCAAGATGTGTTGGTTGGTGAAATTAGGGTTTCTTTTTTTTAAAAAAAAAAAATAATAATAAAGAAATATTGAATTGGTTGAGATCTCCATATAGAAAGCAAAGCTTTTGAAGGTCTAAAAGTGGGGACTTGTGTTGGTGTCCCATGCTGAGTCATTCCTACGTGTACCAAAGGTAAGTTGGGTCTCTTCTTTCAATGTCAGTTACGGAATTTCCATCTCTTTTCTTCGATACTACTCTATCAATCTCCATCAATTTTTTTTTTTTTTTTTTTTTAAATAGCTGGTGAAATATCATATTTGGGGAAACCATTTTCCCAATTATACTTTTTCTTTTTAATTAAAGACTACGTTACAAATCCCGCATTGCTAAAATGGAATGTTTGAAATTCCTCATAAAATTATGATTTCAGATAATTGGATGATGTTATAAATTCAGAAAAAAAAAAGAGTTTTTATGTGTGAAAAAACTTGATTTGAAGGGATAGTATTTTCATCTTTTATTTTTTTTACCCTTAATGATTGTCATTATACTACAGTATTATCTGTTTTTGTCACGCAAAATCGTACGTACGAGCATATTTATATGTCCATTCTTATCAGCCAGCTATTTAATTTCTCTCCAACGCTAGTGCTAATAAAGTCGCAATATAACTGGATCTGCTCTCTTTCTCTGTCACATCAAACGAGTTAGACTCCCTTCTGACTTCCTCGGTTAATCCAGCTTATTTTAGTCGCGGATTAAATTGTGTGTTGATGAGTCGGCCTGTTTAATGGACTATAATGGGCTTTGAATTTGTCTCTTTTTATAGAACTCCACCTCAGTTTGAATATCAGAAATCCAGCCATGATCACTCGATATTAAATGTGATATTAATATTTGACCTTTGATGATCATTAATCTCAACCACAAAATTAAACAATCCAAAATTAATATTATACAGAGGAAGGTTGACGCATACTCTCAAAATAAGGCTGTAGTTTATCCTTGAAGCACGCTTGATTAATTCTCCAACGCTACAAATGAATAACAGTTCCTACTTTTTGATGAAAGTAGAAACCCCATGCATGCAGGGGAGAAAGGTATGTTTAAATATAGCCTTCAAAAAATTCACATGCATGATATTTACAGTTACGTACTGAAACAATTAAACACTTAGATATTCAGAAAATTGTAATATTTATATTTAATAGGAATAAAATATAAAATTAACAAGTTAAATTTTAATATAATTATATTAAACTCATTGCAATTTAACTATAATTAGATTTAATAAAAAAAAAATTATTGAAATATTTATTTAGTTAGTGACCAATAAAAACTTCAGCTTCCTATTTAAAATTTTTTTTCTAAAAATAAAGAGAGTTATATTTAATTTACCTTTCTCTCTGCATGTAAATTTTTTGAATTTTTTGAAATATTATGCATGTGAATTTTTTAACAAAAAGGAAAAAAAAATCACATTCAAATAAAATTAACTCTCTTTCTTTAAATCATCACATGCGAAAATTAAAACTATTAAAAACTATATATAACCTCATTTAATAGAAAGTGAGTACAAAGCATCGGTTCAGTTTAAAATCGAATTAAATTGAATAAATTAAAATTTAAAATTTTAGTATTTATAAACCGAATCAATTTTGATCAGACGTCGAATCGAATTGATATAATTCAGTTCGATTCGATTTAATCGGTTTAAATTTTTAATAAATTTTTTTTATTTTTTATACTTTATTTTTAATATTTTAAAATTTAATTAAAATATTTTAATTTTAATATGATCTAATTTTACTATATTATTGAAAATAACATATTATTATCTCTAATCGGTTCGATTTTTTTGATTTTTTTTCTGATCAAAATCGAATCGAACTAAAATAACCGAAATTTTTAAAATTAAAAATCGAATCGAATAGAAATAAATAAAAAACTGAATCAAAATTTTAAATTAATTCGATTCGATCGATTTTTTCAATTTAAATTGAATACTACTCACCCTCTAAAGTGTGGAATGCGCTTATCCGAAAAGGATAGGATAGTCGTACCATCGATACAAAACTCTCAAAAATTGAGAAAAATCCTCAATCTACAACGATAAATAAGAGATAGTCTTAACTCACTTGCCTCGAAATACCATCCAACAAAATTCATTGTCATAAGAGGTAGATTCAATATGGGGAAAAAGGAAAGGAAGAGTAGGATCCGATAAGGGCAGCAGGCCATGTGCTATCATCTTGCTTTTATTCATACCTTTACATGCAAAACCTATTACCCTTTTGTTTTTCCCTTTCCTTTCTTCCCCACGTTTCCTCCATCTCAACCTTTTATGAAAATGGAAATGTGCATTAATTTCTTAATTCACCATCTGATTGTTAAATGTTCAGAAAATGCAATCCGACATTCTAAAAATGAAATTATTGCATAGCCTGAATAAAAATTAAAGGAGTAAGTTTGTGAAACAGTATGATCTAAATTGATTCGAATAATTTTTGAACTCACTCTTTACTTAATTTAATATGATTAATTTAAAATGGTTAATTTTAAAAAAATATGAATTTAATTATTGTTTTTAGAAAGACATGACTCGTCAGCTCATTGTCATGAAGAGTCCACCCGTCGGTGGAAAATGGACGTATCCCTAATTCTTTTCAATGGCTCTCTTTTTCATCTCTCTCTTCTCTCGGCCTTTGCAATTCATCTCCCCTCTCTCTCTATCTGGCTCGACTATAAATCTGCCAACCCTGCGCCACTAGTTTCCTCCCTCGCCTTTTCCCTACCGCTTCAGCCTTGAAGATACAAAAGAAATATTATATTAAACTAGTTACAGCTTCTTTGATTTCTTTATTTAGTGGCATTCCATGTGCATTGGAATCACACACTTGTATTTTATTACTCTTTCATTCATTCATTAATTGCACTTCCTCTCATTCCCTCCCTGTATATAAAACCTCACATCTTGTTCCTTCAGTATCCCGCTTTTTCTCTTTTTCTCCTCTTCTTCTTCTTATTTTTTATTATATTCTTCTCCTCAGTTTCACCAAAGTTCTGATACTATCAGCTGCTACAATGGGTGAAGAAGCTAAACAGGTAAGGCTTAACTTTTGCCTGCATTTTTTGTGTTTTAACTTCGTGTAATATTGTACGTGTTTCTTTTAGTTCATTTCTGTTAATTTTATGATCCGCAGGCAGAGCCCAAGCCAGAGGAGAAAGTTGAAGAGAAAAAAGAAGAGAAGCCTGCTGAGGAAGAGAAGAAGGAAGAGCCAAAACCACCTGCTCCCTTCGTTTTGTTCGTGGACCTGCATTGTGTGGGGTGTGCGAAGAAGATTGAAAAGTCTATCATGAAGATTAGAGGCGTGGAGGGAGTTGTGATAGATATGGCTCAAAACCAGGTTACTATAAAAGGAATAATTGAACCTCAAGCTGTTTGCAACAGAATCATGAAGAAAACCAAGAGAAGAGCTAAAGTTTTGTCTCCATTGCCTGAAGCTGAGGGTGAACCAATGCCCCAAGTTGTCACCTCACAGGTCTCAACCTACCACTTTCTTTAATCAATTAACTATTTATTTTCTTAAATATGATTAGCATTAATATGTATTGTATATTAAAGGTATTGATCCTTCTGTGAATGATCTACAGGTCAGTGAATCAACAACTGTAGAGCTAAACGTAAACATGCACTGTGAGGCCTGTGCTGAGCAACTGAAGAGAAAGATACTCAAAATGAGAGGTAATAAAGGGCTTATTTCTTGTTATCTCTTTATTATTAATAATTAGTTGTATTCCAATGGGAAATAAGTAGAAAAAGTTAGATATGGAATATACACTTGAGTATGGAAAATAACCAACTCAACAAGTTGAGTGTGACTGACCAACTGCAAGAAAGGTGACATCAGAATCCAATATTCCTGGGTACCTGGTGCCTGCCCAGATGTTGCCACACCAGCTAAGTTGGGCCCTACTTTTCATGTACTTAGGTAGAATATTTGATTGGTGCAATAGTCGTATACGACTAGAACTATTACATTTAATAGTTGATTATGTTGAAACTTACATAGAGCTTATTATAATTACTGATCATAATGAAATAATTATGCTCGTCTTCTAAAATTTTCGTGGATACATAGACAGGCCTATGCTATATGGAGCGATCAACAGATTTATAACTTGTAAATGGGAACTGAAAAAGGCCTCTATGTTTATGAAAAAGAAAAAGGAAAATTGCACAAAGCTTGAAATGGCCTTCATCTCCCATGTCATGTGTTGTGCTGAAGTAAAGTTTACTAATGTAGAATTAACAATTCAATAATGGATTGCTTATTTATGTTAAATGTCATACATAGATGAAGCAATAGATACTCGTAGTTAAGGTGGATTTTTTTTCTTTCTATTTGATAATGAAAAGGTTTTTGCTATGTATTGCAGGAGTGCAAACAGCTACAACGGAGTTAAGCACAGGGAAGGTAATAGTGACAGGGACGATGAATGCAGAGAAGCTGGTGGATTATGTTTATAGACGCACCAAAAAGCAAGCGAAGATAGTGCCACAGCCAGAGCCTGAACCAGAAAAGAAAGAAGAGAAAAAAGAAGAAGAGAAACCAGCAGCAGAAGAACCTAAACCAGAAGAAGCAAAACCAGAAGAGAAAAAAGAAGAAAACTCAGAGAAGAAAGAAGAGGATCAAAAAGCAACAGAAGAAGAACCCAAGAAACAAGAAGCTGGTGAAAACCCTGAGAAAAATGAGAACAAAGAAGAGGCCAAGAAGGAAGAAGGAGGAGATCAGAATATTGAAGTTATAAGCAGCATTGATGATGAAGGTATGAAGAGAATGATGTACTATTACCAGCCACTTTACGTGATTGAGCGAATCCCACCTCCTCAGCTCTTCAGTGATGAGAATCCCAATGCATGTTCTATTTCATGATTGATCATGTAATAATTTATCAACCAAATTCTCTCTCTATGTATGTATAATATATAATCTATCGTAGATAGTTGCAGTCACTTAAATTAATTCCACTTGCGATGAGCGAGGATTTTGGAGGAGCTCCATCAGTGGAAGGTGTCAAATGAGTATGGGCAAATGGGAATTGTTTTAGAGATCTGATTCTACACCCATCAAGTAATTAATATATCATTCTGTATTTTGTCATATATTTAATGAAGCATGCAATACAAACTTTGTCATGTTTTCTATTAATTTATCCTGTCCTTATCAAAAAAAATATTACATTAATTTCTATTAATTTATCCTGTCCTTATAAAAAAATATTACATTAATTTATCTCTTCTCTTGAATTTATGTACTTTATAATATTACATTATTTAGTTATATTTTGAAATCTAAAAAATAAAGTTTACACTCTAAGTCTGAATTTAGATGAAGGGGAAGATGTTCCTCCCTTTTATTCCTCTCCTCTTTTATCTAAGCTTCTCTGCTACAGTGCTATCTGTCTCTGTCACTCAGATCCGTACGTACGGATATGTCAGATCCCTCTCCACACCATGTGACCATTTAATTTCTCCGACGCGCATGCGGAGAGGATTGCGAAGTGATTGGACCCTGCTATTTTTCTTTACGTCATATCACCGAACTGGATTACCTCCTACTGGACCTGAACTCGCGGTTGATCCGATTCATCTCGTACGTTTGGAGTCAAGTATTGAGATGTTGAATGGTCAATCTAAGGAGGTTCATGAATTTCAGGTCAGCATATTTCTCTTGGATTCAGTCTTATTGAAGATAGATGAGATCCGGTGATCATCATTTAGTATGAGATATGAGATTAGTCCATCTAACTAATGTTTTTTTTTTGAATTTTAATTTAAAATTGTCATTTTTGTAGTTTTTATAAACAACTTAATGCTAAAGTTTTAATTTTAATAATTAGGGAAATTTACCATATGAAGAGTAGCCGGCTGTCATTTGCTTTGTGGGGAATCACTATGATGGGGTAATATATTAATTCTAAATTTATTTTTTAAAATAACTAAATAATAATTTTAAACTTACACTTAAAATAATTGAAGGGACAGCATGCTGGCGTTGGAGATGGAAATATATATGAAAAATTATTTAACATATTCTCTCTCTCTCTATATATATATTTGTATAATATATAAAATAATTAAAATTTACTAATAAAAAATTATGCTAATTAGAAAGTAACCAAACATGATGGTGGACGTCACATGTGAAAAAGAAGAGGATAAAAATTGAAAGGTTGAGATTCCCTGGAGAAATTAGAGGTGTGGGTTTCACATGGTGAGGGCCCTACTGTAATGAGATCTGACTCATCTCATCTGGTACATAGAATCAACATCAACCAATGAAATATGGGACCCAGAGAACGTGGCGGAGGGTGGTGATAGTGCCAAACCCCATCACACCTGTCCTCATGTCTTTTTGTCTTTATAAACGAAAATAGCCACATCCTCTCGTGGCCCAGTTCCCTGCTTTTCTTACGTAGCCTGTGGAAGATTGATTTGATGGAAGTCCGGTGGAATCTACAGAAAATTGGATAATTTTTCTTCTTCAAATTATTAATAAATATATATTTTTATATTTTAAACTTACATATTACTTTCATATAATATAAAACTAAAAAATCATTTACCATATCTATTATATTGTAATGCAATATATAATATAATCAAAATTCTTATGGAAATCTAATAGAAATTTTATGCATTATTGCAATATATCAATATCCTTAAAAAATGAGGATGGCTCATGCCCTGCCCAGTGCCTAGACTACTACAAGCTCATATGTTGGCTTAGCCAAACTGGGTTTATGGATTATGGCCTTAAATTAAGTTTTGTGGTCTTAGGTTTTCCACAGTTCCAATCATCTTTCTCAGAGGCAGTAGGCAACAGCAACAAACAAAGCTATGCTTCATCCATAAGGCAAAAACAAAAAACTCCCACATGTCACATGCCACATGGGAGCCAAATGCACTTCATCTCAAAAGCAGACACAATCACTTTTTCAAACCATTATACGCAGCTTAGCTGACGCATCTTCACACTCATCCAACTCACACCTCAAACCCTAATTCCTAATCAAAGCATATTGATTACAAGTTAACTTGTATAAACTAGCAGAAGCCGCCATGAAAAGAAAAGCACCATCGACGACTAATGGATAGAGAAAAGGAAAAGCAAAGTAAAGTGAAAAGGAGGCTCTTTAATTGTATTGGAATTGGATAATATGGCCTTCTTTTCAAGAATATCCAGGATCAGCCTAAGGCATATAAATATATAAAGGGCCTTTAACGTCCTATATATATCTGAAGTTTGCGTAAAACGGCACGGCATCCAATATATACTTTGATTCTCTTGTGGATGATAACTTGGGCCTAGCAAATAGCAATAGCAAAGCAACCTTATATCTATCAATGGCTAATATGCAAATTGTTCCGGCTTCCAAGAATGTGCAGGCACAGTACGTGGAGATGATGGTCCCTCTGTATTCCTATGGCTGTGAGAGGAAAGTGAAGAAGACCCTTTCCCATCTCAAAGGTACTTTATCAAATTTTCTAAATATTTTTGATTTTACAGCTCATGTTTTGTGGATAAAACATTAGTATATCAGCTATTACAGTAATTCATTAAATGAAAATCTGCTAATTTAATTACTGAGATTTTTTACAAATACAAATAAGAAAAACATATTAATGTTAATATGATAGTGGATCTTACCTTATTTTTTTGCACATAAATTTGGATTTTTTTATTTTGATTTTCTGCACATATCAGATTCTCTCATTAAATGAAATAGTATCTAAATTTAACAACTAAATCGAACCCCGACTGTGTAAAGAAATTTATCCAAATAATCAAAATATATCTATTTTAATCTGTCCACGCTTGGGATTTCATGCACGCACGAATCCATGTTTGCACTCGAATTAGTAATTGCCCCGAGATTGCGTAGCGACTGTCAATTATGGGTAGCAATTGCATTTTAATCTTAATTTTACTATTATATTCTAAATTCAAAAGAACCTGTGGGACCCACAGCTTGAGTATGGGCCGAAAAAACATGCATCCATATGTGTTTGGTTCATTGAATCAGAGAAATACGGCAGCCTCCTACAGTCCAGCAATATTAAAATCGAAAAAATTTACTAAATTAAATTAATTTTTATATTTATTTAGTTTTTTATTTAGTTTTTTATTTATTTTTATTTGATTTAATTTTTAATTTTAAAAATTTTAATTATTTCGATTTGATTCAATTTTGATAAAAAAATTAAAAAAATTAAATCGAACCGATTAAAAATAATAATATATTATTTTCAATAATATTAAAAAATTAGATCATATTAAAATGAAAATATTTTAATTAAATTTTAAAATACTAAAATTAAAATGTAAAAATTAAAAAATTTATTAAACAATGAACCGAATCGAATTGAATTAAATCGATTCGATTCGATTCGATTCAGTTTCTAATCAAATTTGATTCGGTTTAATTTTTATAAATATTAAAATTTTAATTTTTAGTTTATTCCGTTCGATTTGATTTTGAACCGATGAAATGCTAACATCGTACCCAACAATCTAGTCATCATTTTATTCCACTTTCACTTTCTTTTCTTGGAAAATCACCACCTAGAATTTGCAAATTCATCTTAATGATATGAATTTTTGCGACGGCAGGAATTTATTCAGTAAACGTAGATTACAATCAGCAGAAGGTGACAGTGTGGGAAATATGCAACAAGAATGATGTATTAGCGACCATGAAAAGCAAGAGAAAAGAAGCTCGTTTTTGGAATCCAGAGGATGCCATTGCTGATGATCAAATGCAAGAATCATCACAGCCACCACTCAATAAGCCATCTTTAGCCCTAATGAAGGCTCGCTCTCTAAGCTTGAAGGCTTTGAGAAAGGTCTTCACTAGATCATTTTCCTTGTAATTAATTAATTATCTTATATCTAATTAAAAGAAATTATAATTTGTAAGTAAATAAACTCATTGTTCAATCAATTCGGCTAAAGTAGTGTTGTGGTTGTTTCCATTTTCTTCGTCTTCTTCTTCTATTCGTTGGGCAGAATGAAGTTGGAAAGTGTCATGTCTTTATGGCTCTATTCTTTGAATTTGCATGCATGATTCATGCTTATCTCGTAAGTCAGCCATGTTAGGTTATGAAAGTCGTGGCCTGTCGACGATTTCTGTTCTTTCAATCTTAAATATTTATTTTATAACCAAATGAGTATGAGATGTAAGAATTTGCCGCGTATTTAAAACAGAATGTGAAACAGCAAAACAGCCAACCCCATCGATACTCAACACAGAAAGATGCTGACTTTAAATCCACTCCAAGTCCAGTCCACATTCAGTTGCTCCAATCATTTCATGCCACGCCATCCAAAAGTGGGTTAAAACGTGATCACACAAGTTCCTCTTATTTTTATTTTTATTTTTATTCGTTTTAAAGGAACAAAATATATATGCATTTGAATAAATTATATATTTTTACTTATGCTAGTAAAAAATGTTTTTTTATTTTATTTTAAAAATGGTATGAAATTTCTGTAATTAATAAATAAAATTAATAATTTTTTTTACCAAAAAAATTAAGAATATAATTTTTTTTTTAACTTATTACAGTAGTTTTTGAAAGTTTGTACTGGTGCGCATGTACATATACTAATGATAATCACAAATTTAATAAAATTATTCTTAATATTATATTTAAATTTAAAATTTATGATTTTTGTATTATTAATTTTTTTAAGAGAAACTTAATGAATAAGGATTTAGGACGTTAAACGCGATCACACAACTCAACAGCTAAGAAACCAAAAAAACGTGACCAGTTTGAAGGTAATGAGCGCATGTTTGACGCGTAGAAGCTGCCACAGGTAAACAGTTTTTTTTTTCCTTAAAAAATTATAAAAAAATATTTCAATTATATTTAAAATTTTAAAAAATAAATTTTTATTAGAAAAGTTTAAAAAAAAAAATAAATTAATTTTTAATTAAGAATATATTATTAACTAAAAAATTATTATTTAATTTTTATATTATAAAAAATTTTAATTAATTTTTTAAGTTTAAAAAATTTTAAACTATTTTCAATACGAAAATATTAATTAATAAAATTTTAAATTAGCTAAAAGGAATATATTCCAAATTAAATTATATTATTACCAATTACTTTTAATGATAATTAAGGAAGAAATCGCACCAGGGAAAGTTGCCGTCGGATCAATCCATCATACTGGTTTATAAATTTGGCTTCTCTCTCTTTCCCTTCAAAACAACAAAAACTCCTTATAACAGCAACAGCAACCCACCTCAAAAAAAGAAGAAGATGATAAAGTTGGCAGTGATGGCGGAGCTGTTAGAAGAGTACACGGTGGCTCTGGCGAGATTTACAGAGCGGCTATTACCGCCAAGGAGAGGCATTTATGGGTTTCATTGGCTGAGGAATTTTCATTTAGGTTCTTCGTCTTCCATATTCTCCCAAGACTCCTCTTCTTTCATCGTTTATTTCTAATGCTGCCTCTCCTGCATCATTTTCTTCATTTCATCTTTCCAAAATTCTTTTAATTTCATTGCTTAATGTACAGTTTAAGGAATTTTCTCAATATTTTTTTATATTTATTTTTATTTTCATGGGTGACCTCACAAAATTGTAATAGAAATAATAGGCAGATTGTGACTCTACAATAATTGAAGAGCTTGCATCTGCACATTGTATTTCCTTTCAGAATGAGTTTTGGTGGCTAATATTCTCTCTGTTGTCGCCTTCCATTACAGGAGAAAACAAATAACTAACAGTGGAAAGTTTTTTTTTTTTTCTTTTTCATTAAAAAAAATGGAATTATTATTATTATCATTATTTGGAATTGTTATATTTTGGGTGCATCAAAGCAAAGTATAATGGCCAAAGGCAGTTCAGTTCAGTTCATCATTGACATAATAAAAAAATATAATCATTTTGTTAAAAAATAAATTAAATAATTATATTTTAGTATATGAAAAAGATTATTTTAATTTAAATGTTGTTGTTAAGTTTACATAGAAATGAGTTTATTGATAAATGTGTTGGCTTTTGAAATTACAGCTGTAATAGAAATCAGGGCTGATTTTAATGAAATGACATGTTCACAAATGAAATAACAACGGAGTTTTTTGTTGTTTAGTTAAATTTCATAAACAAAGTACTACTGGAACTTCCATTGTGAGTTGTAACGGAATATTCAATATAAATCCATTGTTAAATTCTATAATTGATCGCAAATAAAATAATTGTTATAAATATTAAAATACGATATCGTTTTATAATGAATTGACAAATCTATTAACGCATACAATATTATGTTGTTGTTCATTTATTACCACATACGGTAAGCAAGCCATCAACAATAAATCACCATAATACTATAATAGAGAGTAAACAATCGTAAATTTTAAAAAGCATCAAATAGAAAATAAGGTGGCAAGGCCAAAATCATATGTATTTTAAAGAAAGTTTAAGAGAGATTATCATTGACGATTCGACGAAATTGTCCTTAAAACTACTATCTCCATCACACGAATGTAAATTCTCATTGATGCATTATCATCAAAACCTTACTAAGACCAAATCTCTCAACCTCAAACGACTCAACAAATTAGTAACGAACCATTAAGAAATTTTATCAAGACCAAACCCTTCAACCTCCACAACTCAACAAACTAATAACAAACTAGTAACAAACCATCAAGAAATCAATCCCAATAAAGGAGGAAGATAAACACAACTTAATAAACAAAACAAACCTCAATAAACAAAACACAAGCCAAATCTTTGAAACATACCTCGCATGTACTAACCAATATTAACAAATAAAATTATACAATAAAAACCTAAAATAGAGGTATCGCTAGAGTCAAAACCCACGTGATTCCTCTTCCTCTCACGTGACTGCTTTTTTTCTTATCTACCATCTCCTTATTTCTTATTGAGTGTATGTGCTGAAACAAAATAATATACGCGCAGCGGAAGCAAGTCAGAATCTAAAATAAGTATATAAGCAAACCAATTTTATAAATAAAAGTACCGACCTATTAAAGTGCAGAATCGCTCACCAATCTTCTTTCTTGTTTTACGAACGGAATATTGAATTTCTTGTTTCACGAATGGAATACCGATCAAATATTTTTATCTTTCCACGAAACAACTACGAAATTTTCTATTGTTGACACTTTGTTAAAACTAGAAAGTAATTAAGTTTGTGTGGGCAGACTTATGTGTGATAAGAACAATGAAGAAACTATTTCTATCTTTTGTTGTCTCTCTTCGATGGGAAGAGAGTATATTTAAAATAACTTTTTTTTCTCCTCTTTCACGAACCGAATGATTGTAAACCTTATCATTCAACATGTCTATTTAATGTTTTTAAAAATTGAAAAGATAAAATATTTTCTTTTAATAAATATCAAACAATATCTCACACTGATCCTGTTAACACAGGCACAACAAGGACCACATGAATAAAATTAAGGGTAAACTGTAATTTAGTCCCTCTAGTTTAGTGAAATGCAACCTTTTGTCCCTCTGTTTTAAAAAATCTTCAATTTAGTCACTGTGATTTTTAAGAACTATGACATTAGTCCCTCCCGTTAGATTTTCAGTTAAATCACCGTTAATTTTAGTTAAAAAGACTAAAATACCCATTCTCTCTCCTTCCTCTTCCTCCTCTTCTTCTTCTTCTCCTTCCCGATCTCCTTAGTTAAAAAGACTAAATCACCTGATATCTCATTAGTATCAAGCTGCAGCTATAATAGTTTTGTTGCATTTGAAAGAACTGGTGGAATCGAACCAGAGATATTATTGTTGCTAAGCATAAGCTCTTCGAGGTTTGAAAGGTTTCCAAAAGACTGAGGTATGGCTCTAGAGAAAAAATTTAAGGACAAATCAATAACTATCGAACTTTTACAGTTGCCAATCTCTCCTGGAATAGTTCCATGAAAATTGTTCTGCCATAGTAACATCTTCTCCAGCTTCTGAAGTTTGCCCAACTGTGGTGGCAGTGAACCTGAGAGATCATTTTCATATAAAAATAAGTTGACCAGCTCTGAACAATTGCCTAGATGTGGTGGAATCTCTCTAGAGAGCATTGTAGTGTACACTGATAATGTCTGCAGATTGCTTAGGTTGCCTAGAGAAACAGGAATGGAACCAGAAATTTTAGTATCAGCTAGACCCAACACTTGCAAATTCTTGCAATCTCCAAGCTCATCTGGGATCTTTCCTTCAATGTTCTTGTTCCCTCCAGCTCGTATGACCTCCAAATTTGATATTCTACCTAGTTCTGCTGGAAGATTCCCACTCAAGCTGTTGTCGTATATGACAAGATTCTTGAGATTGGTGCAATTTCCAATCTCCACTGGAATCATCCCTGTAATCTGGTTAGAGTTCAAAATCAAGTCTTGGAGATTCTTCAGCTTCCCAACACTTGAAGGAATAATCCCCACCAGACTATTAGAGCTAACATCAAGCAATGTCAAGTGAGAGCAATCCCCAATATCAGGTGCAATAGTTCCAGTGAGATTAACGCCAGAAAGAACAAGCTTTTCAAGGAAGATAAGGTTGGAAAAATTTGAAGGGAAAGGAAGAGCTATATCAACAAACTGAATGTTGATTTCAGTAACGAAATTATTAGATGAACAAGTGATGTAAGACCACTTACAAGGATTGGAATCCAAATGATTCCAGCTAGAGAAAACTGAAGAAGGTGAAGATGAAGGAGAGCTGTGAAGCCAAGAAATAAGAGTATCAACTTCATTATTTGCTGCAGAAGCAGCACAAGCTAATGCAAGAATAACGACGAACAGATGGTGGTAGTGAATAGCGAAGGAGCTCAGCATTGGACGAAGCTCGTAGATGTTGAAGAGTTGCCTCGACATCGGCATTGGCAATGGCTTCAAATCCCCAAACCTCTCTCTCTCTCTCTCTAAACTGATTCTTATCTTAAAACTCAACCCAGCACAGCTTCCTTTGCAAATAAGCAAGAACAAGAGAGAGAAACCAACAAAAACAAGAAAGATTAAAGATTTTCAACCACTCCACCATCTTCACCTCGGGGTTCTGTTCTTGCTTCATCTTTTTGGTCTTTGTTTATTTGAATAGATTCTTGGTAGAGTACTAGGTTGCAGAAGAAGAAGAGGAAGGAGAGAGATCGGAAAAGAGAAGAAGAAGAAGAAGAAGAAGAAGAAGAAGAAGAAGAAGAAGAAGAAGAAGAAGAAGAGGAGGAGGAAGAGGAAGGAGAAAGAATGGGTATTTTAGTCTTTTTAACTAAAATTAACGGTGATTTAACTGAAAATCTAACGGGAGGGACTAATGTCATAGTTTTTAAAAATTACAGTGACTAAATTGAAAATTTTTTAAAACAGAGGGACAAAAGGTTGCATTTCACTAAACTAGAGGGACTAAATTACAGTTTACCCTAAAATTAATTAGGCTACTAATTATAATAAGAATCTATACATGACCAGTATATTCTTATTACAATTAATCATAAATTATTCCACTAAAAATTCATAATTAAACTCCTTATTAATTTTAATATTTCATGACATAATAATTTTTGTTCCCCATATTAAGATTACAGATGCTGTTACATTAAATAAATTACTGACAATTTATTTAAATAATAATATATATCTTTATGATTGTCGCTTAACTTATTTCATGTGTCGGATAAAAATCCACCTGCAGGGTTTATACAATGAAACCTTATAAACTTAAAGTTCATTATCAATTTCCAAACCGAGACATGAATTCCATCATTAATTAATATTTCATAAATACAAATTGTATTTGTCCAATTCACCGAGTATTATTGTCCCGATAGTTGAAAGTCACTCTTTAATGAATGAAAGCACAAGACAATATATATTTGCTCATATTAATTAAATAAAGATTAAGAACATAAATCTTATTTCTAATGTCCTAAAGAATATGTTTTAATAGTCAGTATAAAACATCCATTCTCTACTTGCTTCAACTAGATACATACAAAATGTACTAATACAATTATTATAAAAATATGCTAAACAACTTATTTATTTAATGTAAATCTTCAATTAAATACAAAGAAATAATTGTTCACAGAATGACATCAAAACTATACTATCACATTTCTATGGTTAATGGTATATCTCTATCAATCTTCCACTTACACTCATAACCATGCATCTATTATTTTAACTCCCATTCCTTCTACATGATTGTCAAAAGTCTTTGCTTGTAAGCTCTTTGTAAAAGGATCTGCCAGGTTATTTTCCAATGCAATCTTCATCACCACCACATCACCCCTCTGAACTATATCTCGTATCAGGTGATTCTTTTGCTTAATGTGTTTTGCCCTTTTATGGCTCCATGCCTCCTTCGAGTTTGCAACCGCCCCACTATTATCACAGTAAAGTGTAATAGGCGATTAAATTGATGAAACCACACCTAAATCCATAAGCAAGTTTCTAAGCCATACTGCTTCATATTCAGCTTTCATGGTAGAGTCAACAACACAAGTTTGCTTAATACTCTTCCAACTTATAGCTCCACCTCCCAAGACAAAAACATATCCAGAGGTAGATTTTCAAGAGTCCTTATCAGACTGAAAGTCTAAATCTGTATACCCAATGGGTATAAGATCTTCTGACTGGAAAATCAACATATAATCTCTAGTCCTTTTTCAGTATTTGATTATATGTTTAACTGTAGTCCAATGTTCTCGCCTAGGGTTAGATTGAAATCTGCTAACCATGCCAACAACAAAACAGATATCAGGTCTAGTACACAACATTGCATACATGAGGCTTCCTACTGCAGAAGCATCAGGAACTGCCTTCATGCTCTTTATCTCTTCAAATGTCATAGGACATTAATCCTTAGATAAAGTGATTCCATGTCTGAAAGGAAGAAAACCATTCTTGGAATCCTGCATGCTAAAACGAGCAAGAATAGTATCAATATAAAGTACCTGTGACAAGCCAATCATCTTTTTCTTGCGATCTCGCATAAGCTTGATTCCAAGAATATGAGCAGCTTCTCCCAAGTCTTTCATATCAAAACGCTCAGACAACCAGTCCTTGACAAAAGTTAACATATCAACACAATTTTCTATAAGCATAATATTATCCACATATAATACTAAAAACACAACTTTCTTACCATTCCACTTCTTATATACATAAGACTCATTATGACATTGATCAAAATCAAAAGTTTTGATCGATTGATCAAAAAAAGTGTTCCAAGACCTAGATGCATGTTTAAGTCCATAAATAGACCTATTCAACTTGCATAATAAATGCTCTTGGCCATTAGTTATGAAACCCTTTGGTTGCTTCATATAGATGCATTCATCAAGACTTCCATTTAGAAAAGTTGGCTTGACATCCATCTGCCAAATTTCATAATCGAAATGAGCCGCAATGGATAGAAGAGTTCTAATAGACTTAAGCATGACTACCGATGAAAAAGTTTCCTCATAATCGATCCCTTCTTTTTGAGTGTACCCTCTCGCAATAAGTCTTGCTTTATAAGTTTGCACTTTACCTTCTACACCCCTCTTTTTCTTATAGATCCACTTACATCCGATGGGTTTAACCCCTTAAAGTGGTTCTACAAGTTTCCAAACTTGATTAGAGTACGTAGACTCCATCTCAAATTTCATAGTTATATGCCACTTATCAGCATCTTTATCTTGTAGTGTATCATCGTAACACACTGGTTCGATATTCACTTCTTCAGGAATTCTATCAAAAACTTCTCCAAAAAGTGCATATCGAATCGGTGGTCATCTTATTCTCCCACTACGACAAAATACTACAGGATGTTCAGCCACACCTTCATCTTGTATATGTGGATCAAAAACTGCTGCTTCAATTCCAACATGACTTTCACTACTTTCAGGCTGTAATGAAATGTTAGAAACTGACTATTGGGGCAACTATTGATCTTTAAATCCACTAACATTTCTCCCACTATGATGAGGTAAAGCTTCAACCAAGAATGGTTCAGGTTCATGTTCTGTTGGTAATGTTCTAGTTGGTATGTTTTCTCCTCTCAATTCACACAAGGCTAATTGACTTTTGGGAATATGGTTTAAAATATAGTCATCCTCAAGATAATTTACATTGGTGCTAACAATGACCTTTTTATCCTTAGGACTATAAAATAAACCACCTTTCGTTCCCCTAGGATATCCGATAAAGAAATATAATTCTAATTTTGATTCCAACTTATGTGCTTTCTCTTTTAGCACATAGGCTAGGGAACCCCACATCCGAACATGTTTTAGACTAGGTTTACGCTTAGTCCACAGTTTTGTAGGAGTTAGAGGTACTGACTTAGAAGAAATTAAATTCAGAATGTATGCAGCTGTCTCAATTGCATATCCCTAGAAAGAAATTGGCAAATCTAAATAACTCATCATTGATCTAAACATTTCCATAAGCGTCCTATTTCTTCTTTCTGCTACACCATTCTGTTGTGGCATACCAGGTGTAGACAATTGTGAAGTAATTCCTTGTTTTGATAAATAAACAATGAATTCCATAGAGAGGTATTCGCCACCACGATTAGATCGTAGTGACTTGATATATTTTCCGTGTCGCTTCTCCGTTTCTGCCTTAAACTCTTTGAATTTTTCAAAGCATTCAGAATTACGGTGCAATAGGTAAATATACCCATATCTTGAGTAGTCATTTGTGAAAGTCACAAAATACTCAAAACCACCCCTAGCTTGGACACTCATTAGGCCACACAAATCAAAATGAATTAATTCAAGAATGTCATTAACTCTATTACCCTTTAAGAGAAAAGGCCTCTTAGTCATTTTACCTTCTAAACAAGATTCACAGGTTGGTAGTGCCTCTATTTTCAACGAACTCAAAAGTCCATCCTTGATCAATCTAGAAATTCTATCTAAGTTAATATGACCAAGCCTTAAATGCCAAAGATAAGTGTGATTGAATTCAATAGGACGTTTTCTCTTCAATGGTACAATAACATCAAAGTTATTTACTTCAAATTAGTAAGTTGCAGTTTAGGCAAAACTTTAAGAATAAATAAATCATTATTTAATGAGTCAGAACATATAATTTATTTTCTAAATTTAATAACGACAGAATCATCATAAAATTCATTAAAACAAACCGAATATTCATTCTTACTCAAATTAGAAACAGAAATTAAATTCCTTCTAATTGAAAAAACATATAAAACATCCTTCAAAAATATATTTTATTATTCTTAAAATTCAAAGAAACATTTCCTACAGCTAAAACTGCAACTTCAATGCCATTTCCTAGAAAAATGCTCATTTCTCCTTCACTTAGCTGGCGTGTTGCCTGAAACCCCTGCAAAGAATTGCAGGCATGATTAGTGGCTCCTGAGTCTACACACCATTGGAGTGTAGTCAATATCACTAAACAAGTTTCAACAATCAGCAAATAGAATAGAGATGCACCTTGCTTTTTCTTGGCTATCCAAGTTGGACATTGTTGCTTCCAGTGACCAAGTTGCTTACAATGAAAACACTTGCCCTTGGGCTTTTTTACAGTAGCATTTGCACTATTAGTTGTACCATTTGTTTTGGGCTTTTCTTCTTCTTACCCTTTTTATGGGCAGATGAAGAACCTCGCTGAACATTAAGCACAACAGGTGCAGCTCCTTGCTTAATAATAGTCTTAGCAGCTACCAGCTCATTCAGCAAGTTAGATAATGTAAACTCCATCTTATTCATGTTATAGTTCAAACGAAACTACTGAAAACTGGCTGGCAGAGTGTTCAAGACCATCTCAATTTGAGTGGTCGTATCAAACTTAGCACCTAGAACCTCTATGTCATTCAGAAGACTCATCATCTTCAAGACATGAGTTCTAACAAAAGTTCCTTCCTCTATTTTAGAAGTAAGAATCTCCCTAAGTGCAATCTGCTTGGCTATACTAGTTTGGTCTCTAAACATCTCCTTGAGATTCTCTAAGATGTCATAAGCTGTGTCCATGTTCTGATACTGATGTTGCAAAACATTTGACATAGATGCCATAATGTAACATCGCGCCTTCTCATCAGCCTTAACCCATTTCTGGTAAGCCTTGGTAACCTCTTCAGAGGCACCCTCACTAGGTTTTTTAGGACACACATCACTAAGTACAAACTTGTATTCTTCAGCAGTAAGCAAAATGTCCAAATTCCTTTTCTAGTCCACATAATTAGGACCCTCAAGCTTTTTTTGGGTTAGGATGTTGGCTAAGGGATTGAATGACATCATTTCTGTTATAAGATCATGCATTAAAAAAATACAGCATATCAATAATAATATTGAATTTAAATCAAAATTGTATAAAAATATAATGACACTAAAATTCACATATGCATCTCAACAATATTCATGAACAATAATCTCGATGGGAGGTGTAACGACCCGGAAACCGGACCGCTATCGGAGCTAAGATCCAGATCGACATAAGGTCGCCGGGACCCGTAGCAAGCCTGCTATACTCACTGTGTACCTGTAAAATCCCATACATGATCATACATTTTCTATACAAACATAAAACTTTGCTCTGTACCAAGGCTCAACCTGTGCATGCACTATCTCTGTACTACAGAACCCCTTACTAGAGCTCTCATCATTGCTCTAGACGGGTTAAAACTCTTAATATGTTAAGCCTGGTTTTCATACTCATAAAAACACATTTACATAAACAGACCATGTATACAAAAAGGGATTTACAAAACATATGGGTCAAGCACACTACTATACTCTATACAATACTAAAACATCTCTTTACAATATTACATGTCCACACTATGCTATTACACAACTCTTTACTCTTCCTGTACTCTGCTGGACTCCCCCTGTACTCTGATCCTGCAAGACTGGGTTTAAGGGAGAGGGGTGAGCTATACTAGCCCAGTGAGTAGAACAATAAAAACATGTTAATAAACATGCTCACATGAAATGCATCACAACACAAGTAATCACATACCAAACGGACTGAATCAAAAATCCCTCAGTGCCCGGCCCGCGAATGAGCTCCTCAGGACTTTATTATACAATCAATAGTACAAAAGTACTCTGTGCCCGGCCCTCTCGGGGCTCCTCAAGACTTTATTGTGCCCGGCCCTCAATGGGGCTCCTCAGGACTTTACTGGGAGGGCTAATGAAACAAGCTCTATGTCCGTTCGCAAATACAAGAAATAATGCAATGCATATAATCGTGAATTCTAATGCAATCAATCTATTGCATATTCATGATGCATGAAACATACTAACAGCATTTGATTTCTCAATTAGAAAGATTAGGTTGAGTTTCACTCACCTCTGGCTAACTCTGTACTGACTCTGAAACAGTGCTCAATGCTGATCTCTTCGGTTCCTCTGGTCCGTTCCTACATAGGTGGACTCAAATGAGGGACCAAACTAACTCAAGAACATCTCTATAAAACTCCCCAAAAACCCCCCTAAAACATCCTACAACAATCAAGGAAAACATGCAAAAGAAGGCTAGACAGGGCACTTTCGGCGGCAGGTTCGGCGGCCGAAAGTCCCTCCAGAGCCGAAACTTAGGCATTTTCGGCCGCACCTTCGGCTGCCGAAAATCCTTTCCAGAGACAAAAGTCCCCATCCTTCGGTGGCACATTCGGCGGCCGAAACCCCCTCTAAAGCCGAAAGTCCAAACTTTCGGGGGCGAGCTTAGGCAACCGAAACCACCTCCTTAGCATGTTCGGCGGCCGAACCTTCCTTCGGCGGCCGAAACTGGGTTCTCCAGTAAGGCAGAATCCTGCTCTGCTCTCATGCAAACTTCTCCAAACTTTCTCATACATGCAACCAACAACTCAACAATAAACATATACTCAAGTACATGCACAAAGGGGTCCAAAATTAACTTAAAAACCCCACCAAACATCACAACTCAACACATAAACATGCTTTCACCAACAATCAACCAAAAACCCTACTTACCCTACTCATGCATCTCTACCCATAAAACTCCATAAAACCTTCATAAAACATGCAAGAAGGTAGGGATCTACACTTACCTCTTGAAGATCGAGAGGGTAGGTGATCCTAACGTGGAGATATGGAGCAACTCTCTCTCAAAGTCTCCAAGCTTCAAAACTTTGGTTTTTAGCTCAAAAGCTTCAAACAACATGAAAACTTATCAAAACTTTGAAAGATTTGAAGAAAACATGAAGATCACCCAAGGAAGATCATGGTCTCACCTCTGTCTGTGGAAATGGAAAGAAAAATCTTATCCATTCACTGACCTAGGGCCTTTTATAGGTGGCTGGTCAGACCACCTTCGGCGGCCAAACGTGATTCCAAAGTCATGCATGTTCGGCGGCCGAACTTCACTTTCGGCGGCCGAACCTGGCTTTTCTTCTTTGGTTCTTTTCTTTCAAAAACTCATTTTCTTTACACTTAAAACATTAAAACTTAGAAAAACAATTTAGAAAAATACATCTATTACCCTTCTAGAGGGTTCCGACATCCGAGATTCCACCGGACTGTAGAATTCTGATGCCAGACTCTAGCCGGGTATTACATTCTTCCCCCCTTAAGAACATTCGTCCCCGAATGTTCCTCAAACAGCTAAACACATAAAAAGGAGGAAAAACTAACCTCAAAACAGATACGGATATTGCTGGAGCATAGACTCCCGTGTCTCCCAGGTGCATTCTTCAATATTGTGGTGGTTCCAAAGGACTTTCACCATCGAAATTTCCTTATTTCTCAATTTTCTAATCTGCGTGTCTAGGATCCGCACTGGCTGCTCTATATAGGTGAGATCTCCAAGGATCTCTACATCAGGCTCACTAAGAACCTTACTCGGATCTGACACGAACTTCCGCAACATGGAAACATGGAACACTGGATGGATCCTCTCCATAGAAGCAGGTAAATCCAGCTTATACGACACATTTTCGATCTTCTGCAAGATCTCAAAAGGTCCAATGTATCGTGGAGCTAGCTTACCCTTCTTCCCAAAACGAACCACTCCCTTCATTGGAGACACCTTCAGCAATACCATATCACCCTCCTGAAACTCTATCTGCTTCCTGCGGACATCTGCATAACTTTTCTGTCTGCTCACAGCAGTTTTGATTCTCTCTCTGATAGTGGGCACTACCCTGCTGGTGATTTCCACTAACTCAGGCCCTGTAAGAGCCTTCTCTCCTACTTCTTCCCAGCAAACAGGTGATCTGCACTTCATCCCATACAAAGCTTCATAAGGAGCCATCCTTATGCTAGCATGATAGCTGTTATTGTAGGCAAACTCCACTAAGGGTAGATGTTGCCTCCAAGAACCGCCAAAATCTAGCACACACATTCTGAGCATATCCTCTATGGTCTGGATGGTCCTCTTTGACTGTCCGTTAGTCTGTGGATGGAAAGCAGTGCTAAAATCCAACATTGTGCCCATAGCACTCTGCAGACTCCGCCAAAATCTAGAGGTGAACTGGGGTCCTCTATCTGATACTATAGATACGGGAACCCCATGCAACCTTACTATCTCTTCCACATAAACCTGTGCTAACCTGTCTACAGAATAAGTACTCCTAACAGGGATGAAGTGAGCAGATTTAGTCAGTCTGTCCACGACCACCCATATGGAGTCTAGTCTGTTGGACACTGCCGGTAATCCCACCACAAAATCCATAGCTATGTTCTCCCATTTCCACTCTGGAATCGGTAGTGGGTTAAGCATTCCAGCCGGCTTCTGATGTTCCAGTTTCACCCTCTGGCAAACCTCATAGGCGAACACAAACTGTGCCACTTCTTTCTTCATAGCTGGCCACCAATACACTCTTTTCAAATCCTGATACATCTTGGTGGCTCCAGGGTGAACACTGTACCTGGCATTATGAGCTTCCCTCATAATGTCTCTTTTCAGACTTATGTCATCTGGTACACATAGTCGATTCCCATAGCGGAGGATCCCTTTGCTATCAAATCTGAACTCTGCACTGTTGCCCGACTGAACAGTCCTGGCAATTTTCACTAACTCAGGGTCCTCATGCTATTTCTGAGCTACCTGCTCCAGAAACACGGGTGTCACTCTCATCTGTGCTATCAACACACTCGTACCAGACAACTCTAGCTGTAGCCCTTCGTCGATGATGTAATACCCGGCTAGATTCCGGCATCGGAATCCCTACCTTCCGGTGGAATTTTCGTTGGAATATGGAATTCTGAAGATGCCAGAGGCTTCTAGAGGGGTAAAATGTGTTTTCTAAAATGTTTTTACTGATTTTATGGTTTTAAATGGAAAAGGAATTGAGTTTTGAAAAGAAAAGACCAAGGAGGCGTTTGCCAGGTTCGGCCGCCAAAAGTGAAGTTCGGCCGCCGAACATGGGAAGGCTTCGGGAGTGCTTTTGGCCTCCGAAAGCTTTGTTTGAATGAGCCAAGGTTCGGCCGCCGAACATGCATGAGTTTAGGGGGCACGTTAGGCTGCCGAAGGTCGTGGACCAGGCCACCTATAAAAGCCCCTCAGACTGAAAATGGGCGAGTTTTCTCTCCCATTCTCGAGCTCAGGTGTGTTCATGTCCTCCTTTGGTCATTTTCATGTTTTTCTTCATCTCCTTCATGTTTTTATGAGTTCCATGGTTGTTTTGAAGAGTTTTCAAGCTTAGATCTAAGTTTCGGGAGCTTGGAGACCCAAGGAGTAGTTTCCTCCCATCTCCAAGTTAGAGCTCGCACAAACCCTCGATCTTCAAGAGGTAAGTGTGGATCTATGCTTTCCTTTACGTTTCATGAAGTTTTAAGTGAGTTTTAAGAGGTTTTGTTGGTTGAGTGTGGGTAGATATGCATATTTAAGTTTATGTGGGTTTTAAGCCCAATGTATGCTTATGCCTGCTTATGTATGTTTATGTGATGTTATGTTGAAGGTTTAAGCTAGTTTATGCATGTGGGAGAGTGTATGCATGATTGGGAAAGAGCAAGTGAAGTTTTGGGTGGTTTTGGCTTATATGGGTCATAAGTCATTTAAGTATGCTTTGTGATGTTCTTTGTTGGAGTTTAAGCTTGTTTAAGCTCCTTTGTGCATGGTTAAGGGTTTGTGCATGTTTTTAGGAAGTTGGGTGCTTCTTTGGGGTGTTTGAAAGGTTTGGGAGGCTTGAATGCATAAGACGCTGAGTTCTGGATGAACTCAGGTTCAGCCGCCGAAGGTAGTTTCGGCCGCCGAACCTGCCTGTGGATGCATGGATTGGCCGCCTAACCTTGCCCCTTAAAGCCGCCGGGACCCGTAGCAAGCCTGACATATAACCTCTAAACCTGTATAATCCCATACATGATCAACAACATGCATAAAAATTAAAACTTTTCTTTCATTCATTCCTCATACACCAACTCAACCTGTGCATGCACTAAAACATAATCATAAACTTGACCCCTCAGTGGGATCTTATCAATGCCCCCAATGGGCGATATACATGTGTTGAGTTGGCTAACATCTGTATCATCAAATATCTAAGATCATGCATCAACAAGGGATTACAATACTCATAGGGTCAAGCACATCTATAACCTTAATATACCTCATTACATAACATATTGTAATCTCTTACATTACATCATAGTACAATTGTCATGTCCACAATCTAACTATTACATAAACATACTTCAAAACTCTGGCTAACCTCCTGGTCTACCCTGTACCTGCACATCTGGGGTTAGGGGAGAGGGGTGAGCTACAAAGCCCAGTGAGCAGAATAGTGAAATCATATATTAAAATTCCATGCTTTCATGAAATGCAACACATCACAACAAATCACATCTCGGATGGTATTGTCACCTATAGTCCTCTCCATTCCAAAGTGCCGGGACGTAGAATGGGTACAACCGGTCTTTCTCTTAACATAACATATCATACATACCAATGTGCCAGGGACGTAGAATGGGTACAACCTGGACTTTCTCTTACATCGTGCCAGGGACGTAGAATGGGTACAACCTGGACTTCCATACCATATCATGCCGTAACATCATCATACCATATGAGGACTAAAGGATCATCCAATAACCAATCCACATCAACATCATAAATGCAATGCAACATATTCGTGAATACTAATGCAAACAACCTACTATATCTCATGTCATTCATGATGCATGGATCATGCTTAAAATTCATATTTCATTTATTTTAAAACTTAAGATTTATTCCACTCACCTCTGGCTAGCTCTGACAAACTCTGTAGCAGCTGGCTCACTGCTGGGGTCCTCGGTTCCTCGGGTCCGAACCTACACAGGTGGACTCCAATGAGGGACCAAACATACATAAACATAACTCTAATATACTCCCCAAAAACCCCCTAAAACATCATAAAACAACTACATAAAAACATGCAAGAAATGGCTGGACAGGGCACTTTCGGCGGCAGGTTCGGCGGCCGAAAGTCCCTCCAGAGCCGAAAGTCAGGCAGGTTCGGCGGCACCTTCGGCGGCCGAAACTCCCAGACAGAGGTGAAACTCATGCATGTTCGGCGGCACCTTCGGCGGCCGAAAGTCCCAGACAGAGACGAAAGTCTCTTTTCAGGGGCAACTTCGGCAGCCGAAAGGCCTGCCTCCCCAGCCATGTTCGGCGGCCGAAAGTGCCTTCGGCTGCCGAACCTGGTTTCTGCCAAAGGGCAGAAACTTGGCTCCCTTATGCATTTATGCCTCCAAAACTAACCAATCATGCATAAACCTATTCTACAACATTCCCAAGCATTCACAAGCAAACATACAAGCTCCTAGGGGCATCAAACCAACAAAAACCCCAACTACAACACACAAGCAACTCACATTGTTCAAAAACATAACATTTGCTCAAAAACTCATACAACCCTAAACATGCCATTCTACCCCATAAAACAACTTAAAACTTACTTAAAGCATACAATGAGCTTAAGATCGGCTCTTACCTCTTGATGATCGAGAGAGAGGCGACCTAAACTCGGAGATCCAAGCAAATGAGCTCCTGAGTTCCCAAAGCTCCAAAACTTGTCTTAAATGCTCAAAACTTGCAATAAGAGGTGAAAACTCAAGAAAAATGGAGGAGATTTGGAGAAAGAACACAAGATCTGGGGAGAGGGAGGTCGGAAGCTAGCTATGGCCGAAAATGGGAGAAAGCTCGCCCATTTCGGCTAAGCGACCCTTTTATAGGTGGCTGGCCAGGCCACGTTCGGGGGCTGAAAGTGCCTCCGCATGCATGCCATGTTCGGCGGCCGAACTTGGGTTTCGGCGGCCGAACCTGGACTTCCCTCACTCATGCTTTCGAGGGCCTAACGTGCCTCCAAAACGCATGCATGTTCGGCGGCCGAACTTGACTTTCGGCGGCCGAACCTGGGTTTTCCTCCAAAGACTTTTCATGCAAAAACTCATTAAATTTTCATACTTAAAACCATGAAGTACCTTAAAACATTTTATGAAAACATGTTTCTACCCTACTAGAGGCTTCCGACATCCGAAATTCCACCGGACAGTACGAATTCCGATACCGGAGTCTAGCCGGGTATTACAGCATATTACGATGAATATGATGATGTGGATGGACCAAGGAGACCCCAATCGCCCTAGATATGTTGTAAGACCTGGCCGGGCCAGGCATACTGAGATGTTGTAAGACTTGGTCGGGCCGGGCATACTGGGATGTTGTAAGACCTGGCCGAGCTGGGCATACTGACACTGGAGGGAGTTTGGTGGTCAGGTCCAATCCGTGATGTGAATTGTTTGTGCTGTGACGCATTTCATGAAAGCATGTAATTAATGAACTGTTTTTCTTTGTTTCTACTCACTGGGCTTTTTAGCTCACCCCTCTCCCCTAACCCCAGTTTTGCAGGTCAGAGGTAGGCCAGGAAGACGTCAAGAGTTAAGGTTTTGCTTATGTAATAGATTAGTGCTTTAGTGTGGACATGTATTGTAAACTGAGATAATGTAATGTAAAGTAAAGTAGAGTTATGTTTATGGATTAGTACTGTGCTTGGCCTTAAGACTCGGTTAGTCCCTTTTTAATACATGATGTATGTTATGTTAGATGTTGAGTTGTGTTCGAACTGAACTTGTGGCATGTATTGTTTACCACTTTAGAGTTTGATGAGGACCCTAGTAGAGGTCTTATGTTTGTGGTTTGATGCATGCACAGGTTAGGTTCTAGTTCTTTGGATGTGACTCCGGCTTGATGTATGTTATGTTGACCCAGCTAGAGTTTTGATGAGGGCTCTAGTAGGGGGTTCTTTATGTTTCCAGTTATGTCGCATACAGGTCAAGCTCGGTCTATACATCTTATGTTACAGTTTTTATGTTAAAGTTTTGATCATGTATGGGATTTAACCAGGTCATAGGAGGTATGTTTGGCTTGCTACGGGTCCCGGCGGCCTTAAGCCGATCTGGATCCTAGCGCCGGTAGCGGGTTCGGGCCGTTACAGAGGGGTATCGGTTCCGGGTCGTTACAGAGTGGTATCAAAGCTTTGGGCCTCATTAGTACGGTGTGTTGAGCAAAGATGCTCAAGGATTAGAGATTTCCCACATCGGAAAGAGGTTGGTTTAGATGTCATAGAAGGGCAAGCACAATAGGTAAAATCATGTCCACTAGGATAGGATGTGGAGTCCTGTCTTGTATGATGATGTGAAATGCCATGATTTTATGTATATGCATTAATGTATGTATGTTATGCTATGTATGCTATGTATGTTGCAGGTTCATGTGTTTCCACCTGAATCGTATGATGATGCTAATGCATGTATGTTTGTGTGTTGTTCTACAAAGTGGTCGAATGCGAGGTGCTCGTCGATCTGTGGAATCGACTGGAGTTCCATCTGAGAGGGAAGGTATGGATACCTTTTCCCCTACTCTGCCAAGAGCGCAGTCGTGGGGAGTCAGCAGATGGGGAACATCAAGGGACCCTGGAAGGTCTTTTGATGCAAGCAGAGAAGGAATGGCTCCAAGAAGGATGTCAGCTAGTATGAGGGAAGTAGAGATGGATGTTCAGAGAAGAGATATCAGTTTGGGAGTTAGAGTACCAGAAGAAGGTATGGGAGATTCTCAGGAGGGTGCTCAGACTCAGGATTCCAGAATCTCAGGTTCAGGGGGGATTGATCCCTCCACTCTGAGTACAGCTGCCTCAAGAGATAAAAGGTGGGGAAACACCACTAAGAAGTGGGGCAGAGGCCTCAAAAGGTCGAAGAAGAAGTTTTGGAATCGGCTGAAGGCTAGTCTGGGTTTTGGTGGCTCAAGCTCTGGCTCAGGCAGTTCAAGATGCTTGAGGTGCGGTAGGCCGCACAAGGGAGTCTGTCTCGCGGGGACGACAACATGTTTCAGATGCGGTCAGGAAGGGCACATGGTTCGTGAGTGTCCCATTGCGCCCTGGATGGTTCAGTCCCAGCAAGCAGCATCAGGTAGAGCGGCTCAGCCAGCAGCCCCAGCCGTGGCTCAGGTTAGTGGTCGAGGCAGAGGAAGAGGGTCAGCCTTTTCTTCTGAAGGTTCCCGCGGAGAAGGTCCGCCAGCTCTAGCTCGGATCTTCACCCAAGCTCAGCAGGAGGCAGACACATCGAACATGGTGGTGTCAGGTACGCTCACTTTCAAATGTTCTGATGTGTATGTTTTTGTGAACCCTGGAGTTTCTCTTTCTTTAGTTGCTCTAAGAGCTGTCGAGAGGTTGAGTTGATAGCTTCTGGGCTAGAGTGTTCTCTTTGGGTCAGTGGACCCGAGCGTGATCCATCTGTGGCAGAGTCAGTCTGCCGGTTCCGATCTGTGTCAGTTGAGGGTAGATGCCTTCCACCCGACTTTGAGGTCCTAGACTTGACTGTCTGGACGTCAGTTTAGGGTTGGATTGGGTTTTTCTACTTGTGGTGCTATCTTGGTCTGCAGAGACAAGGTAGTCAAGTCCCGAGGATAGGATGGGTCAGAAGTAGTCTGTTGAGGGAACACAGTAGGGATGCCTAGAGGTTTGATGTCAGCCTGTCAGGTTCGTAGGGTGCGTAAGAGGGGTTGTTAGAGGGTTCGAGTTCTTATTGAGAGTTTAGCAGTCAGGTCGGGGAACCAGCCTCAGTGTTAGTTGTTAGAGAGAGTTCTTAGTTGTTTTCCCAGGCTAGTTGTCAGGTTTACCACCTGTCAGGGAGTTAGAGTTTGGAGTAGGAATGGTGTCTGGATCCAGAACCATTTCTTTCCTTTCCTACAGGATGGCGCCTGCGTAGAGAGAGGTAGTAGTCAGAGTAGAGGCGAGACTTGGTAGACAAGGGTTTTATTTGACCTAGTACCTCACCCTGGATTGTTCCAGTGTGGTGGTGGGAAAAGAAGGATGAATCCTTGAGACCTTGTAACGATTGTAAGCAGTTGACCAAGGTCACTACCAAGGGCAGGTATTCCCATGTAGGATTGAAGACCTATTGGATCAGCTAGCAGGAGCTGGTTGTTTTCCAAGATAGATCTGAAATCCGGGTACTACCTGTGAGAGTTAGAGTTAGTTTCGGGTTAGCAGTGAGAAGGAGCCAGTTAGTAAAGATGAAGAGAAAAGAGTAAGGATCAGAGAAGCACAGCGGAAGCCAGTGGAGTTCAGGAGAAGGTTGGGTATTGCTAAGGTGTTTCTTTTGGGAAAAGGTGTGCCTGGAAGACCCGGGAGTTCTTACTCCAGCAGTACCCGTGTGTCTCTCTTTTAGGAGAGAGGTTTTTAGGTTTTGCTTGCTTGTTTGCTTGCTTATTTATGTATGATTAATGCTATGTTTTGAGATTGCCTGTTTTTTTGTGGAACATTCGGGGATGAATGTTCTTAAAGGGGGGAAGAATGTAATACCCGGCTAAATTCCGGCATCGGAATCCCTACCTTCCGGCGGAATCTCCGTTGGAATATGGAATTCTGAAGATGCCAGAGGCTTCTAGAGGGGTAAAATGTGTTTTCTAAAATGTTTTTACTGATTTTATGGTTTTAAATGGAAAAGGAATTGAGTTTTGAAAAGAAAAGACCAAGGAGGCGTTTGCCAGGTTCGGCCGCCGAAAATGAAGTTCAGCCGCCGAACATGGGAAGGCTTCGGGAGCGCTTTTGGCCTCCGAAAGCTTTGTTTGAACGAGCCAAGGTTCGGCCGTCGAACCTCAAGTTCGGCCGCCGAACATGCATGAGTTTAGGGGGCACGTTAGGCTGCCGAAGGTCGTGGACCAGGCCACCTATAAAAGCCCCTCAGACCGAAAATGGGCGAGTTTTCTCCCCCATTCTCGCGCTCAGGTGTGTTCATGTCCTCCTTTGGTCATTTTCATGTTTTTCTTCATCTCCTTCATGTTTTTATGAGTTCCATGGTTGTTTTGAAGAGTTTTCAAGCTTAGATCTAAGTTTCGGGAGCTTGGAGACCCAAGGAGTAGTTTCCTCCCATCTCCAAGTTAGAGCTCGCACAAACCCTCGATCTTCAAGAGGTAAGTGTGGATCTATGCTTTCCTTTACGTTTCATGAAGTTTTAAGTGAGTTTTAAGAGGTTTTGTTGGTTGAGTGTGGGTAGATATGCATATTTAAGTTTATGTGGGTTTTAAGCCCAATGTATGCTTATGCCTGCTTATGTATGTTTATGTGATGTTATGTTGAAGGTTTAAGCTAGTTTATGCATGTGGGAGAGTGTATGCATGATTGGGAAAGAGCAAGTGAAGTTTTGGGTGGTTTTGGCTTATATGGGTCATAAGTCATTTAAGTATGCTTTGTGATGTTCTTTGTTGGAGTTTAAGCTTGTTTAAGCTCCTTTGTGCATGGTTAAGGGTTTGTGCATGTTTTTAGGAAGTTGGGTGCTTCTTTGGGGTATTTGGAAGGTTTGGGAGGCTTGAATGCATAAGAGGCTGAATTCTGGATGAACTCAGGTTCGGCCGCCGAAGGTAGTTTCGGCCGCCGAACCTGCCTTTGGATGCATGGATTGGCTGCCTAACCTTGCCCCCGAAAGTTGAGTTTTGGCTTGAAAGCAGACTTTCGGCCGCCGAAGGTGCCGCCGAAAGTGCCCGATTTTCGTCTCTGGAGAGTGGGTTCGGCCGCCGAAGGTGCCGCCGAAAGTGCCCTGTCCAGCCTTTTTATGGTTGTTTTCTATGCATGTTTAAGTGATGTTTTAGGGGGTTTTTGGGTAGTTGCTTATGAGTTGTTAGAGTATGTTTGGCACCTCATTCGAGTCCACCTGTGTAGGATCGGACCCGAGGGACCGAGGAGGCCATCAGTGTTAGCTGTTGCAGAGTCAGTTCAGCGTCTGCCAGAGGTGAGTAGAACTAAACTAAATCTTTTATTTTAAGAAATCAAATGCATAAAGCATGTTCATGCATCATGATGATTATAGTAGGTTGATTGCACTAGTTTCACGAATATGGCGCATTGCATATTACGATGAATATGATGATGTGGATGGACCAAGGCAACCCCAATCGCCCTAGATATGTTGTAAGACCTGGCCGGGCCAGGCATACTGAGATGTTGTAAGACTTGGCCGAGCCGGGCATACTGGGATGTTGTAAGACCTGGCCGGGCTGGGCATACTGACACTGGAGGGAGTTTGGTGGTCAGGTCCAATCCGTGATGTGAATTGTTTGTGCTGTGACGCATTTCATGAAAGCATGTAATTAATGAACTGTTTTTTTTTGTTTCTACTCACTAGGCTTTTTAGCTCACCCCTCTCCCCTAACCCCAGTTTTGCAGGTCAGAGGTAGGCCAGGAAGACGTCAAGAGTTAAGGTTTTGCTTATGTAATAGATTAGTGCTTTAGTGTGGACATGTATTGTAAACTGAGATAATGTAATGTAAAGTAAAGTAGAGTTATGTTTTATGGATTAGTACTGTGCTTGGCCCTAAGACTCGGTTAGTCCCTTTTTAATACATGATGTATGTTATGTTAGATGTTGAGTTGTGTTCGAACTGAACTTGTGGCATGTATTGTTTACCACTTTAGAGTTTGATGAGGACCCTAGTAGAGGTCTTATGTTTGTGGTTTGATGCATGCACAGGTTAGGTTCTAGTTCTTTGGATGTGACTCCGGCTTGATGTATGTTATGTTGACTGTAACAGCCCGGAAACCGAACTGCCACCGGCACTAGGATCCAGATCGACTTAAGGTCGCCGGGACCCGTAGTAAGCCTGCTATCCTGTCTGTATACCTGTGAAATCCCATACATGATCATACATTTGCTGTAAAAACATAAAACTTTTCTTCATTCCAAGGCTTAACCTGTGCATGCACTCTCTCTCTGTGCTATACTCATCCCTACTAGAGCTCCTCATGGCTCTAGGCGGATCAAACTCATAATGTTAAGCCTGGTTTTGCTCATAAACATACAACAATAAAGAAACATACATAAACTGATCATGTGACGCCACAAAGGGATTACAAGTCTTATAAGTCAAGCACTAGTCTATACACTGTACAGATACACCATACATATCTCTTTACATCTACATGTCCACACTAGCTATTACAAGACTCTGTACTCTTCCTGTACCCTGCTGAGTTCTCTCTGACCTCTGAACCTGCACAACTGAAGTTAGGGGAGAGGGATGAGCTACGATAGCCCAGTGAGTAGAATAGGCAAATATAGGTGATAAAACATGCTCTCATGGAATGCAACACATAATCACATAACCTCGGCCGGACGGATCAAAACTCCCTCTATCTCATCTGGGGTACCTAAGTACCATGTGCCTGGTCCCCGTAAGGCTGTTCCAGGTCTTTATGCCTGGTCCTCGTAAGGCTGTTCCAGGTCTTTCCTCTGAGGGCTAATGAATCCTCACGAAGTCCATGCCGTCTCACATAAGCAATGTACAAGGAGCAATGCCAAGTACAAGGATAAATGCAATGCATCATCTTTGTGTACACTAATGCACTCACCCTAAAGCATATTCATGATGCATGAAGCATGATAAAATATCAGTTCTCATATTAAAACATTAAGTTAAATTCCACTCACCTGGTTATCTCTGAACTGACTCTGCAGGTTCTGACACTGGACTCACTGCTGACCTCCCTGATTCCTCTGGTCCGTACCTACACAGGTGGACTCAAATGAGGGACTAAACTCACTCAAGACCAACTCTACGAAACTCCCCAAAACCCCTCTAAACAAACCTCAAACCATCACATAAAACATGCAAAGGAAAACTGGACAGGGCACTTTCGGCGGCAGGTTCGGCGGCAGGTTCGGCGGCCGAAACCCCACTCCAGAGACGAAACTCATGCATGTTCGGCGGCACCTTCGGCGGCCGAAGGTTTCGTCCAGAGACGAAACTCACACACTTTCGGCGGCCGAACTTCTTCTTTCGGCGACCGAAAGTCTCTGTCTAAACCGAAAGCCTAGCTTTCGGGGGCAACCTTTGGCAGCCGAACTGCCTCCACAAGGGGTTCGGCGGCCGAACCTTCCTTCGGCGGCCGAACCTTCCTTCGGCGGCCGAACCTTCCTTCGGCGGCCGAACCTGGTTTTGCCCGAAGGACAGAACCCTGCTCTGTTTCATGCAAACTTTGCCCAAAAACCTACAAACATGCATATCAACTACTCCCAACTAGCATATACACATATATATGCACAAAGGGGTCTAAAACTATCCTAAAACCCCAAACAAACATAGCACATAACACTTAAACATGCTGAAACACCACAAATCACCAAAAACCTCACCTAAACCTAAACATGCAAACTACCCATACAAACTTCATAAAACCTTTCAAAATCATCAAAGAAGCTCAGGATCTTCACTTACCTCTTACACAACTTGAGGATGAAGGATCCTAACGTGGAGATATGAAGAAAAGCTCTTCCAAAGCTCCAAGCTTCAAAACTTGCTTCTTTTGCTCAAAACCTTCATAAGTCACCAAAACTCTTAAAACTCTTGAAAGATTTGATGAAAATCATGGAAAATATGAAAGTCAACGTAGGAGAGGCTGAAACTCACCTCTGGCTGCAAGTGGAGGAGAAATAACCTCCTTCCACCGACCCTTGGCCCTTTTATAGGTGGCTGGCCAGACCACCTTCGGCAGCCGAACGTGAAGCCGCAACCATGCAATGTTCGGCGGCCGAAAGTGACCTTCGGCGGCCGAACCTTTGCATTTCTCCCTTGTTGCTTTTCTTTAAAAACTCAATGCTTCTCACACTTCAAAACATGAAAAACAAGTGAAAATACCTTGGAAAACATATACATTACCCTTCTCGAGGGTTCCGACACCCGAGATTCCACCGGACTACAGGAATGCCGATGCCGGACTCGAGCCGGGTATTACATTCTCCCCCCCTTAAGAACATTCGTCCCCGAATGTCCCAACATAAACACATAGAAAAGGGGAAACACTAACCTCAAAACAAATATGGGTATTGCTGGAGCATGGACTCCCGAGTCTCCCAAGTGCACTCTTCTAGGTTGTGGTGGTTCCACAGCACTTTCACCATTGGTATCTCCTTGTTTCTCAGCTTTCTGATCTGGGTGTCAAGGATCCGCACTGGCTGCTCTATATAGGTGAGATCACTTAAGATTTCCACCTCAGGTTCACTCAGAACCTTCTCTGGATCTGACACACACTTTCTCAACATAGAAACATGGAATACCGGGTGAATTCGTTCCATAGAAGCCGGTAAATCTAGCTTATACGATACAGGCCCGATCTTCTGCAAGATCTCAAAGGGACCAATGTACCGTGGGGCTAGTTTACCCTTCTTTCCAAACCGAACCACTCCCTTCATCGGAGACACTTTGAGCAATACCATATCCCCCTCCTGGAACTCTATCTGCTTCCTATGGATGTCTGCATAGCTTTTCTGTCTGCTTACAGCTGTTCTGATCCTCTCTCTGATGATAGGTACTAATTTGCTGGTTATCTCAACTAACTCTGGCCCTGCAAGAGTTTTCTCTCCTACCTCTTCCCAGCAAACAGGTGTTCGGCACTTCCTCCCATACAAAGCTTCATAAGGGGCCATCCCTATGCTAGCATGATGGCTGTTGTTGTAGGCAAACTCCACCAGAGGTAGATGCTGCCTCCAAGAACCGCCAAAGTCTAACACACACATTCTCAGCATATCTTCAATGGTCTGGATGGTTCTCTCAGACTGACCGTCTGTCTGTGGATGGAAAGCAGTGCTGAACTCCAACCTTGTGCCCATTTCATTTTGCAGACTCCGCCAAAACCTGGAGGTAAACTGAGGTCCTCGATCTGATACGATCGACACTGGAACTCCATGCAACCTTACTATCTCGTCTACATACACCTGCGCCAACTTGTCCACAGAGTAATTACTCCTGACTGGAATGAAGTGAGCAGATTTAGTGAGTCTATCCACAATCACCCAGATGGAGTCTAGTCTGTTAGACGTCGCCGGTAAGCCCACTACAAAATCCATCGCTATGTTCTCCCATTTCCATTCTGGAATCGGCAGTGGGTTAAGCATTCCAGCCGGCTTCTGGTGCTCTAACTTCACCCTCTGACATGTCTCGCAGGCTGACACGAACTGTGCCACTTCTCTCTTCATTGCTGGCCACCAATACACCCTTCTCAGATCTTGATACATCTTGGTGGCTCCCGGGTGCATGCTATACCTCGTATTATGAGCTTCCCTCATAATGTCGGCCTTCAAACTGCTGTCATCTGGTACACATAACCTCTTACCATGTCGAAGAATCCCCTCACTATCAAATCTGAACTCTGCACTGTTGCCCGACTGAACAGTCCTGGCAATCTTCACTAACTCGGGGTCTTCGTGCTGTTTCAGAGCCACTTGCTCTAGAAACACTGGTGTCACTCTCATCTGTGCGATCAAAGCACCTGTACCAGATAACTGCAACTGTAACCCTTCTTCTACGAGCTTGTAGAAATCCTTCACCACCAGTCTTCTCTCTACTGCAATGTGGGATAAACTGCCAAGTGACTTTCGGCTTAAGGCATCAGCTACAACATTAGCCTTGCCCGGATGATACTGGATCTTACAATCGTAATCACTGAGCAATTCTACCCACCGTCTCTGCCTCAAGTTTAACTCTCTCTGACTTAAGATGTGCTGCAGGCTCTTATGATCCGTATAGATCTCACATTTTACCCCATAGAGGTAATGCCTCCACATCTTAAGTGCAAAGATAACAGCTGCCATCTCCAGATCGTGTGTCGGGTAATTCAGCTCGTGCTTCTTCAGCTGTCTAGAAGCATAAGCTATCACTTTGTCCTTCTGCATCAACACACAACCTAATCCCACTCGGGATGCATCACAGAACACTGTGAAATCTTCATCACTGATCGGCAGAGCTAACACCGGTGCTGAAGTTAACCGTCTCTTCAACTCTGCAAAACTCTCCTCACATTCCTCTGACCACACAAACTTCTGATTCTTTCTGGTCAGTCTGGTCATAGGAGCAGCTATCTTCGAGAAGTCCTGAACAAATCTCCGATAGTAGCCTGCCAAACCCAGAAAACTCTTGATCTCGGTCACTGTAGTGGGTGTAGGCCAGTTGGCTACTGCCTCTACCTTTTTGGGATCTACTGCTATACCGTCCTCTGATACAACATGTCCCAAAAAGGAAATGTTCCTTAACCAGAACTCACACTTGGAGAACTTGGCATATAAGCCATGCTCTCTCAAGGTTTGCAGCACTATCCGCAGATGCTGGGCATGGTCCTCTGCATTCCTGGAGTACACCAAGATATCATCAATAAAGACGATCACAAAACGATCCAAGTACTCCCTGAACACCCTGTTCATGAGATCCATGAATGCTGCAGGGGCGTTAGTCAACCCGAACGGCATCACAAGGAACTCATAATGCCCATATCTGGTTCTGAAAGCAGTCTTGGATACATCTCCTTCCCTGATCTTCAACTGGTGGTATCCGGATCTCAAATCTATTTTAGAAAAACAACCTGCTCCTGCCAGCTGGTCGAATAGATCATCGATCCTGGGTAAAGGATACTTGTTTTTGATAGTGACTTTGTTTAACTGTTTGTAGTCGACACAAAGTCTAAGAGGTCCATCCTTCTTTCTGACAAACAATACGGGAGCACCCCAGGGTGAGGTACTCGGGCGGATGAAACCCTTAGCTACCAAATCCTGTAACTGCTCTTTCAACTCTCGCAACTCTGCTGGTGCCATCCTGTAGGGAGGAATAGAGATCGGTCTGGCATTGGGCATCAACTCAATCTCGAACTCTATTTCCCTATCCGGTGGTAGTCCTGGAAGCTCTTCAGGAAACAAATCTGGGAAGTCTCTAACAACTGGTACTGAGGATGGTTCCCTAATCTGACTGTCTAGCTCTCTCACATAAGCTAGGAACCCCTGACACCCCTTCCTTAACATTCTACGAGCCTGGAGGGCTGATATCAAACCCCTAGGTGTCCCTCTCCTGTCTCCTCTGAAGACACACTTTGATCCATCCTGGTCTCTGACACTGACTACCTTGTCTCTACAGTTCAGGGTAGCATCATACGTAGATAACCAATCCATCCCTAGAATGACATCAAAATCGGTCAACTCTAGAACCACCAGGTCAGCTGGAAGGTATCTACCCTCTATGCACACTGGACTGAACCGACAGACTGACTCTGCCAAAGATGGATCACATTTGGGTCCACTGACCCATAGAGGACACTCTAACTCAGACACTATCAGACCCAACCTCTCTGCAGCTCTAGAAGAAATGAAAGAGTGAGAAGCACCGGGGTCCATTAAAGCATACACCTCTGAACACCCAATGATGAGATTACCTGACACCACCGTGTTCGACGTGTCTGCCTCCTGTTGAGTCAGGGTGAAAATCCGTGCTGGGGCTGACGGACCTGCACCTTGGGAACCCATCCCTGATGAAGAGGCTGCCCCTCTTCCTCTTCCTCTGCCACTGCTTGGTGGAATGGCTGAAGCTACTGGCTGTACCACACTGCCCGTACTCATCTGCTGGGATGGTGCAACCAAAGTCGCCTGAGGACATTCCCGTGCATAATGTCCCTCCTGCCCACATCTATAGCAGGCTGTGGATCCCAACTGACAAGCTCCTCTATGCTGTTTGCCACACCTCTTGCACACTGGAAAATCTGCGCCAGAACTGGAGCCACTACTCATTCCCAGACCCGACTTAAGCCTGTTCCAGAACTTGCCTCTCTTTCCTCTGAATTTCTCCCATCTCTTCTTACTTGCACTTGCTGTACTCTGTGAGGAGGAACCTGGTTTAACACCAGAAGACTGTGCCTTGACTACACCTTGACTTATGGCACTGGCCTCCATCTTTCTAGCAGCATCCACAATAGAGTGGAAACTTTCCTTCTCCGCATGAAGAATCAAAGAGAAATACCTGGGATGAAGCCTTGTGGCATATCTCTTTGCCTTCTTCTGATCTGTATCATATGCCTGACCGACATATGGCAACAATTCCAGGAACTTATCTGTATAGTCATCAACGCTCATCTCCTCCGTCTGTCGCAACTGTTCAAACTCCACAACCTTTAGTTCCCTGGAACTGTCAGGAAAAGCCCATCCAGCAAATTCGTTGGCGAACTCTTCCCATGTCATACTCTCAAGTCTCGGGTCCACATAGTTCTTGAACCATTCTCTAGCTTTCTTACACTTTAACGTGAACCCTGCCATCTCAATGGCTCTACCATCATCTGCTCCCAACTCACTTGTTATCATTCTGACTGCACTGAGATACTCAAAGGGATCATCTCCTGTATTGAATTTCGGAGCATCCAACTTTAAGTACTCGGTCATCTTCACCTTACTTCCCCCTGACGAACTGGGTTGCTGTGCTTCCACAACAGGGGCTACTGGTTCAGGAGGTGGTGGTGGAGGAACTGATTCCCTCACTTCAGGGTGTACTGAACTTGGATGAACAGGTGGGGGTGGATACATGTGATATGGTGGATAAAAGGAAGGATAGGGCATATAGGGCATGTAGGGTGGATATGGGGCAAAGCTGGAGTAATCCGACGTGCCTCCCATCGGATACTCTGGGCCCTGTGGAAAGGGTGGATAGCCAAACCCCGAGGCCTGAACGCCTCCCTGGGACTCCCCCATACCTTCTTCTGACCTTCCTACACCCATGCTTGCATCTCTACTCTGATCCTCTTCCCTCACACCTCTTTCTTCTACTGACCTTCCCCCTCTACTTACTCCTCTCTTGCTCTCGTCAGAAGACCTTCTAGGGTCTCGTGACGTTCCTTCCCTGCTTGACCTGTGCGATCTTGCCCTTGGCAAGGCAGGTGGACGAGCAGCTGTACCCTCACTTACAGGTAAGACTCCAGTCAATCTCGCGGATCGACGAGTTCCTCGCATCTTCACTCTCTGGGAAACAACAAATCACATAACATATCAGCAACACGTCAAAAACATGCACATACATAACGCAGGGTATTGCACATCAACATAACATCCTATCCTCGTGGACATGTTTTTCCTATGGTGCTTGACCTGCTAAACCTCTCTATGAGCCCAACTCTCTCTATAGGTCCGACCATATGAACCTAGGGCTCTGATACCAATCTGTAACAGCCCGGAAACTGAACTGCCACCGGCACTAGGATCCAGATCGACTTAAGGTCGCCGGGACCCGTAGTAAGCCTGCTATCCTGTCTGTATACCTGTGAAATCCCATACATGATCATACATTTGCTGTAAAAACATAAAACTTTTCTTCATTCCAAGGCTTAACCTGTGCATGCACTCTCTCTCTGTGCTATACTCATCCCTACTAGAGCTCCTCATGGCTCTAGGCGGATCAAACTCATAATGTTAAGCCTGGTTTTGCTCATAAACATACAACAATAAAGAAACATACATAAACTGATCATGTGACGCCACAAAGGGATTACAAGTCTTATAAGTCAAGCACTAGTCTATACACTGTACAGATACACCATACATATCTCTTTACATCTACATGTCCACACTAGCTATTACAAGACTCTGTACTCTTCCTGTACCCTGCTGAGTTCTCTCTGACCTCTGAACCTGCACAACTGAAGTTAGGGGAGAGGGATGAGCTACGATAGCCCAGTGAGTAGAATAGGCAAATATAGGTGATAAAACATGCTCTCATGGAATGCAACACATAATCACATAACCTCGGCCGGACGGATCAAAACTCCCTCTATCTCATCTGGGGTACCTAAGTACCATGTGCCTGGTCCCCGTAGGGCTGTTCCAGGTCTTTATGCCTGGTCCTCGTAAGGCTGTTCCAGGTCTTTCCTCTGAGGGCTAATGAATCCTCACGAAGTCCATGCCGTCTCACATAAGCAATGTACAAGGAGCAATGCCAAGTACAAGGATAAATGCAATGCATCATCTTTGTGTACACTAATGCACTCACCCTAAAGCATATTCATGATGCATGAAGCATGATAAAATATCAGTTCTCATATTAAAACATTAAGTTAAATTCCACTCACCTGGTTATCTCTGAACTGACTCTGCAGGTTCTGACACTGGACTCACTGCTGACCTCCCTGATTCCTCTGGTCCGTACCTACACAGGTGGACTCAAATGAGGGACTAAACTCACTCAAGACCAACTCTACGAAACTCCCCAAAACCCCTCTAAACAAACCTCAAACCATCACATAAAACATGCAAAGGAAAACTGGACAGGGCACTTTCGGCGGCAGGTTCGGCGGCCGAAACCCCACTCCAGAGACGAAACTCATGCATGTTCGGCGGCACCTTCGGCGGCCGAAGGTTTCGTCCAGAGACGAAACTCACACACTTTCGGCGGCCGAACTTCTTCTTTCGGCGACCGAAAGTCTTTGTCTAAATCGAAAGCCTAGCTTTCGGGGGCAACCTTTGGCAGCCGAACTGCCTCCACAAGGGGTTCGGCGGCCGAACCTTCCTTCGGCGGCCGAACCTAGTTTTGCCCGAAGGACAGAACCCTGCTCTGTTTCATGCAAACTTTGCCCAAAAACCTACAAACATGCATATCAACTACTTCCAACTAGCATATACACATATATATGCACAAAGGGGTCTAAAACTATCCTAAAACCCCAAACAAACATAGCACATAACACTTAAACATGCTGAAACACCACAAATCACCAAAAACCTCACCTAAACCTAAACATGCAAACTACCCATACAAACTTCATAAAACCTTTCAAAATCATCAAAGAAGCTCAGGATCTTCACTTACCTCTTACACAACTTGAGGATGAAGGATCCTAACGTGGAGATATGAAGAAAAGCTCTTCCAAAGCTCCAAGCTTCAAAACTTGCTTCTTTTGCTCAAAACCTTCATAAGTCACCAAAACTCTTAAAACTCTTGAAAGATTTGATGAAAATCATGGAAAATATGAAAGTCAACGTAGGAGAGGCTGAAACTCACCTCTGGCTGCAAGTGGAGGAGAAATAACCTCCTTCCACCGACCCTTGGTGTAATACCCGGCTAGACTCCGGTACCGAAATCCCTACCGTCCGGTGGGACCTCGGATGTCGGAAACCTCTAGAAGGGTAAAACCATGATTTTATGAAATGTTTTCATGTATTTCATGTTTTTAAGTAAGAATTAATTGAGTTTTTGCATGAAAAATCTTTGGAGGAAAACCCAGGTTCGGCCGCCGAACTTTGAGGTTCGGCCGCCGAACATGCATGCTTTCGGAGGGACCTTAGGCGCCCGAAAGTTTTGAGTGAGGGAAATGCAGGTTCGGCCGCCGAACTCCAAGTTCGGCCGCCGAACCTTGCATGCATGCGGAGGCACCTTCGGCCCCCGAACGTGGCCTGGCCAGTCACTATAAAAGGGACCCTTAGCCGAAATGGGCGAGGTTTTCTCCTATTTTCGGCCACAACAAGCTTCCGATCTCCCTCTCCTCAAATCTTGTGTTCTTTCACTAGATCTCCTCCATCTTTCTTGAGTTTTAAACCCACATTGCAAGTTTTAAGCTTTAAAGGCAAGTTTTGGAGCTTTGGAAACTCTGGAGCTCTTGTGCTTGGATCTCCGAGTTGAGTCGTCTCTTTCTCGATCTTCAAGAGGTAAGAGCCGATCTTAAGCTCAATGTATGTTTTAAATGAGTTTCATGAAGTTTTAAGGGGTAGAGAAGCATGTTAGAGTTAGTTGAGCATATGTTAGGTTTATGTGATTTTTTGAGCAATGTGGCTTGCTTGATGTGTGTTTGAAGTGTTGTAGTTGGGGTATATGTTTGTATGAGGCCCCTAGGAACTGGTATGATGTGTATGCATGAGTAGAAACAAGTTTATGCAGGTTTTGAGATGTTTTGGAGGCTGTGGACACAAGGGAGCCAAGTTTCTGCCCTTCGGCAGAAACTCAGGTTCGGCCGCCGAAAGTGACTTTCGGCCGCCGAACCCCCTTGTGGAGGCAGTTTCGGCTGCCGAAGCCTGCCCCCGAAACTCAAGGTTCGTCTCTGTCTGGGAGGTTCGGCCGCCGAAAGTGCCGCCGAACCTGCATGACTTTCGGCTGCAGAGGGACTTTCGGCCGCCGAACCTGCCGCCGAAAGTGCCCTGTTCAGCCATTTCTTGCATGTTTTCATGTGATGTTTTCAGGATGTTTTAGGGGGTTTTTGGGGAGCTTTTCAGAGTCACGTTCATGTATGTTTGGTGCCTCATTTGAGTCCACCTGTGTAGGTTCGGACCCGAGGAACCGAGACCCCCGGTTGTGAGATAGTTGTTCAGAGTTCGTTGTCAAAGCTTCAATTACCAGGTGAGTGGAACACCCCTTAATTTTTAAATAAATGAATAAATGAATGAATCATAAAGCATTGCCCATACATCATTATGCCATGCAATATTAGGTTGTTTGCATTAGAATGCACGAATATGTTGCATTGCATAATTTGTTGTTGATGTGGATGAACATTGAATGATCCATTAGCCCTCGTATGACATGATAGCCTATGTGAGTCCAGGTGTGCCTGCTACGGCTCTACGCCCCTGGCACTATGATTGATGATGGAAGTCCGGGTGTGCCTGCTACGGCTCTACGCCCCTGGCATGTATAAGTAAGAAGGATAGGGGCTAAATGGTGACAAGTTCATCCTTGTTGTGAAATGTTTGTGTTATGGCGCATACATGAAAGCATGAATGAGAAAATGAAAGAAAAAGTTAAATAATAATAAAATGAATAATAATATACCTAAAAATGGAGGAATTAAAACAAATGTTTTTAGTTTCTGCTCACTGGGCTTTTAGCTCACCCCACTCCCATTATCCCCAGAGTTGCAGGTACAGGAGAGATCAAGAAGTCGGCTAGAGTGAAGTCAAGTCATATGTATGTAATAGCTAGAGTATGTGGACATGACATATGATAAGAATGTAATGTAAAGTTTGAACAGTTATGTTTAAGTAACTATGTTATTGAGGATAGATTTGTGCTTGACCATAGTATATGTTAATCCCTTGGTATGTACATGATCCTATTTTATGATGTATATGTGAACCAACTCAACACAGATTTTTATATTGCCATTGAGGCTTTGATGAAATCCCACAGAGGGATTAATGTTTATGTATATGATGAATACAGTGCATGCACAGGTTGAGTTTGGTGTATGAAGAAAAAGAAAAGTTTTAATTCTTATGTATGTTTGTTGATCATGTATGGGATTAAACAGGTATACAGGATGTATGTAGGCTTACTACGGGTCCCGGCGGCCTTAAGCCGATCTGGACCCTAGTGCCGGTAATGGGTCGGTTTTCCGGGTCGTTACAGAGTGGTATCAGAGCCCTAGGTTCATATGATCGGACCTAGAGTGTCGGGCTCATAGATGTTCTAGAAGGTCAAGCACACTAGGAAAATCATGTCCACTAGGATAGGATGTAGAGTCCTGTCTGTATGATGATATGATATGCCATGATGATATACATGTGCATAAATGCTATGATGTGATGCTATGTATGTGATGAGGGTTCATGTGTTTCCACATGAACCATATGATGCTAATGATTGTTTATGCTATGTGCTGTTTTTCAGAAGATAGAATGAGAGGAACTCGTCGATCTGCACGATTGACTGGAGTGCCACCTCAGGACGAGGGCGCTGATGCCCGTCCTCCAGCATTGCCTAGGGCAATGTCCAGTAGGTCCAACAGAGACAGAGTAGCTAGAGACCCTAGAAGGTCTTTGGATCTGGGAAGAAGCAGATCAGTAAGGGGAACAGTGCAGGGAGGAATGTCTGAGGATATGGAGGTAGATCAGAGGAGGGATGGCAGTCTTGGTGTGAGCATGCCGGAAGAGGGCATGGGAGAATCAGAAGGAGGCACTCAGGCCTCGAGTTATGTCCAGCCACATCACTACCCACCCTATTCACACCATCCAGGGTATTCGATGGGAGGTACATCGGATTACCCCAGTTTTAGCCCTTATCCTCCACATATGCCATACCCACCTTACTACCCACCATACTCTCAGTACCCCATGTACCCACCTCCACCTCCCTATACCAGTACAACAAACCATACCCCAGGGGATGTTGTACCTCCACCACCACCAGTATCTACTGTCCCGGAAACACGAGTACCCAAACCTACCTCATCTGGAGGGAGCAAGGTCAAGATGACCGATTATATGAAGCTGGGTGCTCCCCAGTTTGAAACCGGTGATGATCCGTTCGTGTACTTGGAGCGGGTCAAGGCAATTACAGATGAGATAGGGGCTGACGACAGTAGAGCCATTCAGATGGCTGGGTTCACGTTTAAGTGCAAGAAGGCACGGGAATGGTTCAAGAATTATGTGAACCCGAGAGTGGACAGCATGAATTGGGAGGAGTTTGCAAACGAGTTTGCAGGTTGGGCTTTCCCTGATAGTTCAAGGGAATTGAAGATGATAGAATTCGAGCAGTTGAGGCAAACTGATGACATGAGTGTAGACGAGTACACAGACAGGTTCCTGGAGTTGTTGCCATATGCTGGGCTGAATTTGGACACAGATCAAAAGAAGTCAAGGAGATATATTATGAGGCTGCACTCCAGGTATTCCTCTTTGGTACAGTCAGCAGAGAGGGAGAGTTTCCATGCCATAGTAGATATGGCTAGGAGAATGGAGGCTAGTGCTATCGTTGAGGGGAAGGTAAAACAGTCAGTGGCACAGTCTTCTGGTTCCAAGACCCCAGGTGGGGAAAGGTTAGACTCTTCTTCTCTGAGTGCGGCAGTTGCAGGCAGTAAGAAGTGGGACAGAGGCCACAGAAAATCTAAGAAGAATAAGTTCTGGAACAAGATCAAGTCAGGTCTGGGTTTAGGCAGTGGCTCAAGCTCTGGCGCAGAGGTTACAGTATGTATGAGATGTGGGAGACCACACAAGGGAGTATGTCTGGCAGGGACAAACACATGTTTCAGATGCGGACAGGCGGGTCATTTGGCTCGAGACTGTCCTAGAGGAGCCTTTACAGCACCGTCTCAGCAGACAACCTCCGGCAGTGTGGTGCAGCCAGTAGCTCCAGCCGCAACACAGGCCAGTGGCAGAGGCAGAGGGAGAGGGTCAGCCTCTTCATCAGCAGGATACAGAGGCGAAGGTCCATCAGCTCCGGCACGGATCTTCACTATGACTCAGCAGGAGGCCAGCACATCCAACACCGTGGTGGCAGGTACTCTCATCATTGGTTGTTCTGATGTGTATGCCTTAATGGACCCGGGTGCATCTCATTCTTTTATTGCTCCGAGAGTCGTGGAGAGGGTAGGATTGATGGTCTCTGGGTTAGAGTGTCCCCTATGGGTCAGTGGACCCAAGTGTGACCCGTCAGTGGCAGAGGCAGTCTGCCAATGTAGTCCAGTTTTCATAGAGGGAAGATGCCTTTCCGCCGACCTTGTGGTTCTAGATTTGACAGATTTTGACGTCATTCTAGGGATGGATTGGTTATCGACCCATGGTGCTACCTTGGACTGTAGAGACAAGGTAGTCAGATTCAGAGATCAGGATGGGTCAGAGGTCGTCTTCAGAGGAGACAAGAGGGGTACACCTAGAGGTCTGATCTCAGCTCTTCAGGCTCGTAGGTTGCTTAGGAGGGGATGTCAGGGGTTTCTAGCTCATGTGAGGGAGTTAGATAGTCATGTCAGAGAGCCCGCCTCAGTGCCTGTGGTGAGTGAGTTCTTAGATGTTTTTCCAGACGAGCTTCCAGGACTACCACCTGCAAGGGAGATAGAGTTTGAAATAGAGCTGATGCCTGGAACTAGGCCTATCTCTATCCCTCCCTACAGGATGGCGCCAGCAGAGTTGAAAGAACTGAAGGAACAGTTGCAAGAACTGGTGGACAAGGGTTTCATCCGACCGAGTACCTCACCTTGGGGTGCTCCAGTGCTCTTTGTAAAGAAGAAGGATGGATCCCTTAGGCTTTGTATCGACTACAGACAGTTGAACAAAGCCACCATCAAGAACAAGTACCCTTTGCCGAGGATCGACGATCTATTCGACCAGCTAGCAGGAGCAGGTTGTTTCTCCAAAATAGATCTGAGATCAGGGTACCATCAGTTGAGGATAAGGAATGAAGATGTACCGAAGACAGCTTTCAGGACCAGGTATGGGCACTATGAGTTCCTTGTGATGCCGTTTGGGTTGACTAACGCCCCTGCAGCATTCATGGACCTCATGAACAGAGTATTCAGCCAGTATCTGGATCACTTCGTTATTGTCTTCATAGATGATATCTTAGTGTATTCCAGAAATGCAGAGGAGCATGCCCATCACCTGAGGATAGTTTTGCAGACCTTGAGAGAGCATGGCTTGTATGCCAAGTTCTCCAAGTGTGAGTTTTGGCTTAGGAGCATTTCATTCTTGGGGCACATTGTGTCAGAACAGGGTATTGAAGTAGACCCCAAGAAAGTAGAGGCGGTAGCTAACTGGCCTAGACCCACCACAGTGACCGAGATCAAAAGTTTTCTGGGTTTAGCAGGTTACTACAGGAGGTTCGTTCAGGACTTCTCAAAGATTGCTGCTCCTATGACCAAATTGACAAAGAAGAATCAGAAGTTCATATGGACCGATCAGTGTGAGGAAAGCTTTGAGGAGCTTAAGAGGAGGTTGACTTCAGCACCGGTGTTAGCTCTGCCAAAAGGTGATAATGACTTCTCAGTATATTGTGATGCGTCCCGTGTGGGACTGGGTTGTGTGCTAATGCAAAATGAGAGGGTGATCGCTTATGCTTCTAGGCAGCTGAAGAAGCATGAGCTGAATTACCCCACACATGACCTAGAGATGGCAGCAGTGATCTTTGCACTCAAGATGTGGAGGCATTACCTTTATGGGGTAAAGTGTGAGATCTTCACAGATCATAAGAGCCTGCAGTACATCCTGAGTCAGAGAGAACTGAACTTGAGGCAGAGGAGATGGGTAGAGCTGTTGAGTGACTACGATTGCAAGATTCAGTACCATCCGGGTAAGGCGAATGTTGTGGCAGACGCCCTAAGCCGGAAATCACTCGGCAGTCTATCCCACATTTCAGCAGAGAGGAGGCCGGTGGTGAAGGAGTTCCACAGACTTATGAGTGAGGGATTACAGTTGGAGTTGTCTGGCACAGGTGCTTTGATTGCACAGATGAAGGTAACACCAGTGTTTCTGGAGCAGGTGGCTCAGAAACAGCATGAGGACCCAGAGTTAGTGAAGATTGCCAGGACTGTTCAGTCAGGCAAAGATAGTGAGTTCAGATTTGATGATAAGGGGATCCTCCGCTACGGGAACAGACTATGTGTGCCAGATGACATTGGTCTGAAGGGAGATATTATGGGGGAAGCCCATAATACCAGGTATAGTGTTCACCCTGGAGCCACCAAGATGTATCAGGATCTGAAGAGAGTGTATTGGTGGCCAGCTATGAAGAAGGACGTGGCACTGTTCGTGTCAGCCTGCGATGTGTGTCAGAGGGTGAAACTAGAGCATCAGAAGCCGGCTGGAATGCTTAACCCGCTACCTATTCCAGAATGGAAATGGGAGAACATAGCTATGGACTTCGTAGTGGGGTTACCGGCAACATCCAACAGACTAGACTCCATATGGGTGATTGTGGACAGACTCACCAAATCTGCTCACTTCATTCCAGTTAGGAGCAACTACTCTGTGGATATGTTAGCGCAGGTTTATGTGGATGAAGTCGTCAGACTACATGGGGTCCCGGTATCTATAGTGTCAGATAGAGGGCCCCAGTTCACCTCCAGGTTTTGGCGGAGTCTGCAGAGTGCTATGGGTACCAGGTTAGATTTCAGTACTGCCTTCCACCCCCAGACCGATGGACAGTCAGAGAGGACCATCCAGACCGTAGAAGACATGCTCAGAATGTGTGTGCTAGATTTTGGCGGTTCTTGGAAGCAACATCTACCTTTAGTGGAGTTTGCCTACAATAACAGCTATCATGCTAGCATAGGGATGGCTCCATATGAAGCTTTATATGGGAGGAAGTGCAGGTCACCCGTTTGCTGGGAAGAGGTAGGAGAGAGGTCCTTAGCAGGGCCTGAGCTTGTAGAGATTACCAGCAGGGTGGTGCCCATGATCAGAGAAAGGATAAAGACTGCCACCAGCAGGCAGAAGAGTTATGCAGACATCCGCAGGAAACAGCTAGAGTTTCAGGAGGGGGATTTGGTTTTGCTCAAGGTGTCTCCTATGAAAGGAGTGGTTCGGTTCGGGAAGAAGGGTAAGTTAGCTCCACGGTACATCGGTCCCTTCGAGGTGCTTCAGAGGGTCGGTAATGTGTCGTACAAGCTGGACTTGCCTGCTTCGATGGGGAGAATCCATCCGGTTTTCCATGTTTCTCTGTTACGGAAGTACGTGTCGGATCCTGGAAAGGTTCTTAGTGAGCCTGATATGGAGATCCATGAGGATCTCACCTATGTAGAACAGCCAGTGCGGATCCTAGACACTCAAATCAGAAAGTTGAGGAACAAGGAAATCCCGATGGTAAAGGTCCTTTGGAACCACCACAACTTAGAGGAATGCACCTGGGAGACACGGGAGTCCATGCTCCAGCAGTACCCCCATCTGTTTTGAGGTGAGTGTTAGTTGTTCTATGTGTTGCATGTATGATATGTTGTATGTTATGATTGATGCCATGCTTTGTATGTTAGTTGAGGAACATTCGGGGACGAATGTTCTTAAGGGGGAGAGAATGTAATACCCGGCTAGACTCCGGTACCGAAATCCCTACCGTCCGGTGGGACCTCGGATGTCGGAAACCTCTAGAAGGGTAAAACCATGATTTTATGAAATGTTTTCATGTATTTCATGTTTTTAAGTAAGAATTAATTGAGTTTTTGCATGAAAAATCTTTGGAGGAAAACCCAGGTTCGGCCGCCGAACTTTGAGGTTCGGCCGCCGAACATGCATGCTTTCGGAGGGACCTTAGGCGCCCGAAAGTTTTGAGTGAGGGAAATGCAGGTTCGGCCGCCGAACTCCAAGTTCGGCCGCCGAACCTTGCATGCATGCGGAGGCACCTTCGGCCCCCGAACGTGGCCTGGCCAGTCACTATAAAAGGGACCCTTAGCCGAAATGGGCGAGGTTTTCTCCTATTTTCGGCCACAACAAGCTTCCGATCTCCCTCTCCTCAAATCTTGTGTTCTTTCACTAGATCTCCTCCATCTTTCTTGAGTTTTAAACCCACATTGCAAGTTTTAAGCTTTAAAGGCAAGTTTTGGAGCTTTGGAAACTCTGGAGCTCTTGTGCTTGGATCTCCGAGTTGAGTCGTCTCTTTCTCGATCTTCAAGAGGTAAGAGCCGATCTTAAGCTCAATGTATGTTTTAAATGAGTTTCATGAAGTTTTAAGGGGTAGAGAAGCATGTTAGAGTTAGTTGAGCATATGTTAGGTTTATGTGATTTTTTGAGCAATGTGGCTTGCTTGATGTGTGTTTGAAGTGTTGTAGTTGGGGTATATGTTTGTATGAGGCCCCTAGGAACTGGTATGATGTGTATGCATGAGTAGAAACAAGTTTATGCAGGTTTTGAGATGTTTTGGAGGCTGTGGACACAAGGGAGCCAAGTTTCTGCCCTTCGGCAGAAACTCAGGTTCGGCCGCCGAAAGTGACTTTCGGCCGCCGAACCCCCTTGTGGAGGCAGTTTCGGCTGCCGAAGCCTGCCCCCGAAACTCAAGGTTCGTCTCTGTCTGGGAGGTTCGGCCGCCGAAAGTGCCGCCGAACCTGCATGACTTTCGGCTGCAGAGGGACTTTCGGCCGCCGAACCTGCCGCCGAAAGTGCCCTGTTCAGCCATTTCTTGCATGTTTTCATGTGATGTTTTCAGGATGTTTTAGGGGGTTTTTGGGGAGCTTTTCAGAGTCACGTTCATGTATGTTTGGTGCCTCATTTGAGTCCACCTGTGTAGGTTCGGACCCGAGGAACCGAGACCCCCGGTTGTGAGATAGTTGTTCAGAGTTCGTTGTCAAAGCTTCAATTACCAGGTGAGTGGAACACCCCTTAATTTTTAAATAAATGAATAAATGAATGAATCATAAAGCATTGCCCATACATCATTATGCCATGCAATATTAGGTTGTTTGCATTAGAATGCACGAATATGTTGCATTGCATAATTTGTTGTTGATGTGGATGAACATTGAATGATCCATTAGCCCTCGTATGACATGATAGCCTATGTGAGTCCAGGTGTGCCTGCTACGGCTCTACGCCCCTGGCACTATGATTGATGATGGAAGTCCGGGTGTGCCTGCTACGGCTCTACGCCCCTGGCATGTATAAGTAAGAAGGATAGGGGCTAAATGGTGACAAGTTCATCCTTGTTGTGAAATGTTTGTGTTATGGCGCATACATGAAAGCATGAATGAGAAAATGAAAGAAAAAGTTAAATAATAATAAAATGAATAATAATATACCTAAAAATGGAGGAATTAAAACAAATGTTTTTAGTTTCTGCTCACTGGGCTTTTAGCTCACCCCACTCCCATTATCCCCAGAGTTGCAGGTACAGGAGAGATCAAGAAGTCGGCTAGAGTGAAGTCAAGTCATATGTATGTAATAGCTAGAGTATGTGGACATGACATATGATAAGAATGTAATGTAAAGTTTGAACAGTTATGTTTAAGTAACTATGTTATTGAGGATAGATTTGTGCTTGACCATAGTATATGTTAATCCCTTGGTATGTACATGATCCTATTTTATGATGTATATGTGAACCAACTCAACACAGATTTTTATATTGCCATTGAGGCTTTGATGAAATCCCACAGAGGGATTAATGTTTATGTATATGATGAATACAGTGCATGCACAGGTTGAGTTTGGTGTATGAAGAAAAAGAAAAGTTTTAATTCTTATGTATGTTTGTTGATCATGTATGGGATTAAACAGGTATACAGGATGTATGTAGGCTTACTACGGGTCCCGGCGGCCTTAAGCCGATCTGGACCCTAGTGCCGGTAATGGGTCGGTTTTCCGGGTCGTTACACTTGGCCCTTTTATAGGTGGCTGGCCAGACCACCTTCGGCAGCCGAACGTGAAGCCGCAACCATGCAATGTTCGGCGGCCGAAAGTGACCTTCGGCGGCCGAACCTTTGCATTTCTCCCTTGTTGCTTTTCTTTAAAAACTCAATGCTTCTCACACTTCAAAACATGAAAACAAGTGAAAATACCTTGGAAAACATATGCATTACCCTTCTCGAGGGTTCCGACACCCGAGATTCCACCGGACTACAGGAATGCCGATGCCGGACTCGAGCCGAGGACCCTAGTAGAGGTCTTATGTTTGTGGTTTGATGCATGTACAGGTTAGGTTCTAGTTCTTTGGATGTGACTCCGGCTTGATGTATGTTATGTTGACCCAGCTAGAGTTTTGATGAGGGCTCTAGTAGGGGGTTCTTTATGTTTCCAGTTATGTCGCATACAGGTCAAGCTCGGTCTATCCATCTTATGTTACAGTTTTTATGTTAAAGTTTTGATCATGTATGGGATTTAACCAGGTCATAAGAGGTATGTTTGGCTTGCTACGGGTCCCGGCGGCCTTAAGCCGATCTGGATCCTAGCGCCGGTAGCGGGTTCGGGCCGTTACAGAGGGGTATCAGTTCCGGGTCGTTACAGAGTGGTATCAAAGCTTTGGGCCTCATTAGTATGGTGTGTTGAGCAAAGATGCTCAAGGATTAGAGATTTCCCACATCGGAAAGAGGTTGGTTTAGATGTCATAGAAGGGCAAGCACAATAGGTAAAATCATGTCTACTAGGATAGGATGTGGAGTCCTGTCTTGTATGATGATGTGAAATGCCATGATTTTATGCATGTGCATTAATGTATGTATATTATGCTATGTATGCTATGTATGTTGTAGGTTCATGTGTTTCCACCTAAACCGTATGATGATGCCAATGCATGTATGTTTGTGTGTTGTTCTACAGAGTGGTCGAATGCGAGGTGCTCGTCGATCTATGGAATCGACTGAAGTTCCATCAGAGAGGGAAGGTATGGATACCTTTCCCCCTACTCTGCCAAGAGCGCAGTCGTGGGGAGTCAGTAGATGGGGAACATCAAGGGACCCTTGATGGTACTGAGGCTGGTTCCCTAACTTGATTATCTAGCTCTCTCACATGAGCTAGAAACCCCTGACAACCCCTCTTGAGCAACCTACAGGCCTAAAGGGCTGAGATCAAACCTCTAGGTATACCCCTCCTGTCTCCTTTGAAGGCACACTCTGACCCATCCTGATCTCTAAGACTGACTACCTTGTCTCTGCAGTTCAAGGTAGGTCCATGTGTAGATAGCCAATCCATCCCTAGAATGACATCAAAATCCATCAAATCTAGAACCACTAGGTCAGCTGGAAGGCATCTACCCTCTATGAACACTGGACTGAAACGACAGACTAACTCTGCCACTGATGGGTCACATTTGGGTCCACTGACCCAGAGAGGACACTATAACCCAGAGACTATCAGACCCAATCTCTCCACTGCTCTCGAAGCAATAAAGGAATGAGAAGCACTGGGGTCCATCAAAGCATACACATCAGAACAACCAATGATGAGGTTACCTGACACCACTGTGTTCGACGTGTTTGCCTCCTCCTGTGTCACAGTGAAGATCCGTGCTGGGGCTACCGGACCTTCACCTCGGGAACCTGCTGCTGAAGAAGAGGCTGACCCTCTCCCTCTGCCTCTGCCACTGCTCTGAGTCATGGATGGAGCTGCTGGCTGAGCCACACTAACTGAGGTCATCTGCTGGGATGGTGCCATAAAGGCTCCTCCAGGACAATCCTGTGCAAAATGCCCCTCCTGCCCACACTTAAAGCAGGCTGTAGATCCCAACCGACAAATCCCTCTGTGCGGTCTCCCACATCTCATACAGACTGAACTGCCTGTGCCAGAGCTTGAGCCACTACCCATTCCCAGACTAGACTTGATCTTGTTCCAGAACTTGCCCTTCTTGGACTTAAACTTTTCTCCCTTCTTGCTGCCAGAAACTGCTGCACTGGGGGTCTTAGAACCCGAAGGCTGTGCCACTTGCTGTTTTACTGTTCCCTGAATGATGGCACTTGCCTCCATCTTCCTGGCCGCATCCACTATAGAGTGAAAACTCTCTTTCTTTGCTGGAAGAATCAAGGAGGAATACCTGGAATGAAGTCTCATAGTATATCTCTTTGCCTTTTTCTGGTCAGTGTCATAAGCCTGACCCACATACTGAAGCAATTCCAGGAACTTATCAGTGTAGTCATCAGCACTTATCTCTTCAGTCTGCCTCAACTGTTCAAATTCTATCACTTTCATCTCTATGGAACTGTCAGGAAAAGCCCACCCAGCAAATTCATTGGTGAACTCTTCCCATGACATGCTGTCCAACCTAGGGTCCACATAATTCTTGAACCATTCTCGAGCTTTCTTGCATCTCAGTGTGAACCCCGCCATCTCAATGGCTCTACTATCATCAGCTCCTAACTCATCGGTTATCATCTTAACCGATCTGAGGTACTCAAATGGATCATCTCCCGTGTTGAATTTGGGAGCATCCAACTTCAGATACTCTGTCATTTTCACTTTACTTCTGCCAGATGAGCTAGGTTGAGGTGCTTGGACAATAGGGGCTACTGGTTCTGGTGGTGGAGGAGGAGGTACTGTATCTCTGGGATCAAGGTGTGTTGTACTTGGATGGAAAGGTGAGGGTGGATACGTGGGATATGGTGGGTAAAAAGGAGGATAAGGCATATAAGGCATGTAGGTAGGATATGGGATAAAGCTAGAGTAATCTGACGTACCCCCCATCGGATACCCCGGGCCCTATGGAAAGGGTGGATAGTGGGGTGGATAACCAAACCCCGAGGCCTGAGCACCTCCTTGAGACTCTCCCATACCCTCTTCAGATCTGTCCATACCCATGCTTTCCTCTCTTCGCTGATCAACATCCATAGCCTCCCTCACTTCATCTGACCTCCCTCCTCTATCTGTTCCTCTTCTGCTCTCGTCAAAAGACCTTCTAGGGTCCCTTGACGTACCCTCCCTGCTTGATCTCTGAGACATCGCCCTTGGCAACGCAGGAGGACGAGCATCTAAACCCTCACTCACTGGTGGGACTCCAGTCAATCATGCAGATCGACAAGTTCCTCGCATCTTAACTCTCTGGAAAAACATAACACAACACATTAGCATCATATGGTCCGTGTGGAAACACATGAACCCTGAAGCATACATCACATATCAACAATGCACATGCATAAATCATGGCATTACACATCATCAGATAGATAGGACGCTACATCCTATCCTAGTGGACATGATTTCCTATTGTGCTTGACCTACTATAACCTCTATGAGCCCGACACTCTCTCTAGGTCCGACCATATGAACCTAGGGCTCTGATACCAATCTGTAACGACCCGAAAACCGGACTGCTACCGGCGCTAGAATCCAGATCGATATAAGGTCGCCGGGACCCGTAGCAAGCCTGCTATACTCACTGTGTACCTGTAAAATCCCATACATGATCATACATTTTCTGTACAAACATAAAACTTTGCTCTGTACCAAGGCTTAACCTGTGCATGCACTATCTCTGTACTACAGAACCCCTTACTAGAGCTCTCATCATTGCTCTAGACGGGTTAAAACTCTTAATATGTTAAGCCTGGTTTTCATACTCATAAAAACACATTTACATAAACAGACCATGTATACAAAAAGGGATTTACAAAACATATGGGTCAAGCACACTACTATACTCTATACAATACTAAAACATCTCTTTACAATATTACATGTCCACACTATGCTATTACACAACTCTTTACTCTTCTTGTACTCTGCTGGACTCCCCCTGTACTCTGATCCTGCAAGACTGGGTTTAAAGGAGAGGAGTGAGCTATACTAGCCTAGTGAGTAGAACAATAAAAACATGTTAATAAACATGCTCACATAAAATGCATCACAGTACAAGTAATCACATACCGAACGGACTGAATCAAAAATTCCTCAGTGCCCGGCCCGCGAAGGAGCTCCTCAGGACTTTATTATACAATTGATCAAGCATAATTTAGCCACATTTTTATCATAATTATTATTCTTTATTTACACATTTTTTAGTTTAATTTATGGTTTTTATCTTGTTTTTACAGAAAAGGAAGAAATTGAAAAATTGGATAAAAAGTGCAGAAAATTGACAGAAAAGTGATTGGGTCAGTGATTTGCCCAAAACACTCAAATCACCGGGCAAATCACTTTGACAGCAAAAACCTGGAGGCAACAGGCAGAAGTGATATGGGCAAGTGATTTGCCCAAGACACTCGAAGACACTGGCCAAATCACTCGCAGAAGACAGAGAGCAAAAAACTGGACTGACTCACAGAAAAGTGATTGGGTCAGTGATTTGCCCAAAACACTCAAATCACCGGGCAAATCACTTTGACAGCAGAAACTGACAGAAGAGCAGGAAATTGGGCAGAAAACAGAAATCCGAATTTTCAGAAGTCCAATTCCAACCCAATCACTACCAACATAAAACCAAGAGCCACGAAAGAGCTTCTCATCCAAGAAATTCCAATTGCAATTAAATTCAACATCAAAAGAGGAGTCAAACACCAAATCAAAAAGGGATTTTGAAACCCTAGATGGATGGAATTCTTCAGCTATAAAAGGAGAGCCTCCAAACCAGCAGGGCATCTTCTGATCATCTCTCAGCTTCAGAAACTCTCCAGAAACGCAGCAATCTCTTCTTTCTTTTTTTTCTTTTGTGATTTTGTCCACCATGAGTGGCTAAACACTTTCCTTTCTAGTTGAAGTTGGAAAATTCAGATTTGTGATGAATTGGGAGATTTAAATCTCCATTGTTAAACTTCTATTTATTTTCAATATTTATGAAATTTGATCTTTCTATAATTGTTGCTTTGCTTTTAGAATCAATTTAGGCCTACTGCTTTTAATTGCTTGAGTAACAATTGTTTGAATAATTTAAGTCCGTAATTGCTTATATTATTTGAACACAAATTTAATCAAGTTGCATGATCTAAACTTGACCACGCGGTTGGCAAGGTTAGAATTAGGTTTCTCTAAGTCTTAATGCAGTTAACAGTTGTTCGATGCCAAAGGCCCCAATGACGTTCCTTGGCAACTTGTTAACTAGTGTTTGATTAGCGAACGTTTCCTAATCAAACTAGAACTAAGGAGGAATTTGGATTGTGAGAAGCGTCTTCCACATCCTAAACTAATTTATTGAGATAAATAGGAGTATTAAAGAATCAATGATCAATTCTAAACAATCTGAAATAGATCCATACTTCAACTAGAAGCTTTTCTCTTATTGATTTACTTATCTTTAAATTATTGCTTTCTTTTGTTATTTAGTGTTAATCCATCAACTCAAAACCCCTCTCTTTTAATTACTTGTTATTTACTTGACCTAGTCATTATTAGGAAAATCATTGGTGTCAATTCCCTATGGTTCGATCCTATTGCCACTATCTACAAGTTTATTGTTGAATGTTTAATAGGCTTATTTTTTACGGCTTCGACAACCGCTTATCAAAAATTGGCGCCATTGCCGGGGATTTGATCTAACTAACGTATTTTCCTTTTATGACCAGGGCTGATCGTAAAGAAGCTCTTCTTTACGATCCTGAAATTGAACGCACTGCCAAGACCTTACAAGCATGGCTACGGTAAGTATGTCTTTTCTCTCTTCTCAAATTTCTGAACTAACCTCTATGGTGAGAAATTATGGTATAGGTCAAGCCCAACAACTTCAACAAGCACATGCAGGATTCTATGGACAGCCAAGATATAATCCCTACCTTGACACATACAATTCAGGTTGGGGAGACAATATGAGCTATGGCTATACAAGGACAGACCACTACCATGACTACCAAAGAGATCTGCAATACAATCCATGTTGGGGGGACAATCTAAATTATGGCTATGCAAGGGCTGACTACTACCAAAACTATCAAGCCCAAGCAACACCTCAAAACTCCAATATGGAACTTGAAGAGATGGTAAGGAAATTGGAAATTTCTGGGAAAATTCTCCAACAGCAAGTGGATCAAGCGGTCAATTCAATGAACGCGCACATATTAAGAAGAGAGGAAGAGCTTCAAGATCTATGGGACGATGACGAAGAAACAGACTAAGCTGCTGAGTCTGCTGCACAAATCATGTAATACCCGGCTAGACTCCGGTATCGGAATTCTTACCGTCCGGTGGAATCTCGGATGTCGGAAGCCTCTAGTAGGGTAGAAACATGTTTTCATAAAATGTTTTAAGGTATTTCATGGTTTTAAGTAAAATGGAAATGAGTTTTTGCATTAAAACAACCTTGGAGGAAAACTCAGGTTCGGCCGCTGAATCTTAAGTTCGGCCGCCGAACATGCATGCCTTCGGAAGCGCCTTTAGGCCCCCGAAAGCACAAGTGAGGGAAGTCCAGGTTCGGCCGCCGAACCTCAAGTTCGGCCGCCGAACATGGCATGCATGCGGAGGCACATTCGGCCCCCGAACGTGGCCTGGCCAGCCACTATAAAAGGGTCCCTTAGCCGAAAACGGGCGAGCTTTTCCCCATTTTCGGCCAAGGTGAGCTTTCCGCTGCCCCTCACCGATCTTTGATGTTTTTCCTCTAGATCTTTCAAGTTTTTCACTTGTTTTAACTTCGTTTTGAAGATTTGAGCTTTTGAGCAAAGTTTTGGAGCTTTGAGGTTCAAGAACTCGAATCTCTTCCAACTCCAAGTTAGATCGCCTCCACCCTCGATCTTCAAGAGGTAAGAGTCGATCTCTAGCTTACTTTATGTTTTAAGCAAGTTTTATGCAAGTTCATGGGGTAGAAAATGCATGTGTAGCTTATGTTGTGCTTATGGGTTTTTGATGTGATTTTGAACAATGTGGCTTGCAAATGTGTGTTGGATGTGTTATAGATGGGGTTTTAGCTAGTTGATGCCCCTAGGAACTTGTATGCTTGTGTATGAGTGTTGTAGAATAGGTTTATGCATGTTTGGATGAGATTGGAGGCACAAATGCATAAGGGAGCTGAGTTTCTGCCATTCTGGGAGAAACCAGGTTCGGCAGCCGAAGGAACTTTCGGCCGCCGAACGTGCTTGTGGAGGCAGCCTTCGGTGCTGAAGCTTGCCCCCGAAAGGATACTTTCGTCTCTGTCTGGGAGTTTCGGCCGCCGAAAGTGCCGCCGAACATGCATGAGTTTCGCCTCTGTCTGGGAGTTTCGGCCGCCGAAGGTGCCGCCGAACCTGCCTGACTTTCAGCTCTGGAGGGACTTTCGGCCGCCGAACCTGCCGCCGAAAGTGCCCTGTCCAGCCCTTTCTTGCATGTTTTTCTATGATTATTCCATGATGTTTGAGGGGTTTTTGGGGAATAGTTTAGAGTTATGTTCATGTATGTTAGGTCCCTCATTTGAGTCCACCTGTGTAGGTTCGGACCCGAGGAACCGAGGACCCCCGCAGTGAGTCTGTTGCCCCAGTGTTTGGTCATAGCTATCCAGAGGTGAGTGGAATAACTTATTATGTTTTTAAAGCAAAGAATGAACTTTTCAACATGTTTCACGCATCATGAATGCCATGTGATGAATTAGGGTGCTTGCATTAGAATTCACGAATATGTTGCATTGCATATTTTTATGTTGATGTGGATGAATGTTGGATGATCCATAGCCCTCGATCTATGATATGACGATGTGATATGTACGGTATGGAATGTAAGACCAGTGGGACCCATTCTACGTTCGCTGGCACTATGTAAGGGAAAGACCAGGACCCATTCTATGTTCTGGCACAGTTGGACACTGTTATGTTATGATATGTAAGGGAAAGACCAGGACCCATTCTACGTTCTGGCACAGTTGGACCATGTAGAGGGCTATTGGTGACAAATTCATCCTTGATGTGATTAGCTGTGATGTGATGCATTCCATGATCCATATGATTTAAATGTTTTTATTATTCTGCTCATTGGGCTCTAGTAGCTCACTCCTCTCCCATTTCCCCAGGATTGTAGGTACAGGGTAGACCAGGAGGGTTACAAGAGTAATGAAGTCTGATTTATGTAATAGATAGTGTGGACATGATAAATGTATTAATGTTATGTAAAAGTACAGTTTCAGTCATGTAATGATATTGAGGATTAGATATTATGCTTGACATAGTGTATGAGGTATCCCTTTTATTACATGATAAAAAATGTTTTATAATGTTCATGAAAGCCAACTCATCTCATGTTGTATCGCCCGCTGGGGCATTGATGAGATCCCACAGAGGGATCACGATTATGATTATGACTATGTACATGTATGTTCAGGTTGAGTTGGATGTTTGAAGGAAAAGTTTTAAATTTTTATGCATGTTGTTGATCATGTATGGGATTATACAGGTTTACAGGTTATATGTCAGGCTTGCTACGGGTCCCGGCGGCCTTAAGCCGATCTGGATCATAGCGCCGGTAGCGGTCCGATTTTCGGGTCGTTACAGAATGGTATCAGAGCCCTAGGTTCATAGGATCGGACCTAGAGTGTCGGGCTCATAGATGTTCTAGAAGGTCAAGCACAATAGGAAAGATCATGTCCACTAGGATAGGATGTGGAGTCCTGTCTTGTATGATGATGTGAAATGCCATGATTATATACATGTGCATTGATGCTATGATATGAATGATGTATATGTGATGAGGGTTCATGTGTGCCCACATGAACCATATGATGCTAATGTTTGTATGATGTGTACTGTTTTTCAAAAAACAGGATGAGAGGAACCCGTCGATCGGCAAGATTGACCGGAGTACCACCTGAGGATGAGGGCACGAGCGCCCGTCCTCCTACATTGCCTAGGGCAATGTCTTGTAGAGCAAACAGAGAAAGAGTGTCAAGGGACCCTAGAAGGTCTTTTGATGCTAGCAGAAGGGGGACAGATAGAGGAGGAAGTTCTTCAAATGTGAGGGAGGTTATGGAACAGGATCAGAGGAGGGATGGGAACCTGGATGTGAGCATGGAGGAAGAAGGGACAGGGGAGTCTCAGGGAGGCGTTCAGGCCTCGGGGTATGGTTTTCCACCCCATTATCCACCCTTCCCACAGGGTTCAGGGTATCCGATGGGAGGTACATCGGATTACTCCAGCTTTAACCCCTACCCTACCTACATGCCTTATCCACCTTTCTATCCACCTTATACACAGTACCCAGCTTATCCACCCTCACCTTTCTATCCAAACCCGGCAAACCCCACCTCGGGGAATGCTGCACCCCCACCTCCACCACCTACAGAACCAGCAGCCCCAGTTACTCAACCTCCTAGACCTAGCTCAGCTGGTGGGAGCAAGGTAAAGATGACAAATTACCTCAAGCTGGATGCTCCCAAATACAAGTCAGGGGATGACCCCTTTGAGTATCTGAGAGTAGTGAAGACAATAACTGATGAGCTAGGGGCGGATGATAGCAGGGTCATTCAGATGGCAGGGTTCACTTTAAAGTGCAAGAAGGCACGGGAATGGTTCAAGTGTTATGTGGACCCGAGACTAGACGGCATGACATGGGAGGAATTTGCGAATGAGTTCGCTGGATGGGCTTTTCCAGACAGTTCCAGAGAACTGAAGATGATTGAGTTTGAGCAACTGAGGCAGTCAGAGCACATGGGTGTAGAGGAGTTCACGGATAAATTCTTGGAGCTATTGCCTTTTTCAGGGCAAGCTCTAGATACAGATACGAAGAAAGCCAAGAGATATGTTATGAAGCTGCATTCTAGGTACTCCTCGTTGATTCAGTCAGCTGAGAGAGAAAGTTTTCACACTGTGGTGGATATGGCTCGAAGGATGGAGGCGAGTGCTATAGTTGAGGGGTCAGTGAAGCAGTCAGTGACTCAGTCTTCAGGGGTTAAGACCCCAGGCAGAGGAGGACCAGGTTTCTCTTCTCAGAGCTCAAGTAAGAAGAGGTGGGATAACACCACCAAGAAGCCGAAGAAGAATAAGTTTTGGAACAAGTTGAAATCCGGTCTGGGATTTGGCGGTGGCTCGAGCTCAGGCTCAGATAGTACAGAATGCCAGAGATGTGGAAGGCCGCACAGGGGAGTGTGTCGAGCTGGGACTAATACATGTTTCAGATGTGGACAGGAGGGACACATAGCTCGGGAGTGTCCTAGAACACCTTTTATGGGTCAGCCCCAGCAGACAGCTTCTGGTAGTGTGGCACAGCCAGCAGCTCCAGTCACAACTCAGGGCAGTGGCAGAGGTAGAGGGAGAGGGGCAGCCTCTTCTTCTGGTTCCCGAGGTGAAGGTCCATCAGCTCCAGCCAGGATCTTCACCATGACTCAACAGGAGGCTAACACATCCAACACCGTGGTGTCAGGTAATCTCGTCATTGGGTGTTCTGATGTGTATGCATTAATGGACCCAGGTGCATCTCATTCATTTATTGCTCCGAGAGCCGTTGAGAGGTTGGGTCTGATAGTCTCTGGGTTAGAGTGTCCCCTATGGGTCAGTGGACCCAAGTGTGACCCGTCAGTGGCAGTGTCAGTCTGCCAGTACAGTCCAATTTTTGTTGAGGGAAGATGCCTCTCCGCCGACCTTGTGGTTCTAGATTTGACAGACTTTGACGTCATTCTAGGGATGGATTGGCTATCTACCCATGGTGCTACCTTGGACTGCAGAGACAAGGTAGTCAAGTTCAGAGATCAGGACGGGTCAGAGGTCGTCTTCAGAGGAGACAAGAGGGGCACGCCTAGAGGTCTGATATCAGCTCTTCAGGCTCGTAGGTTGCTTATGAAGGGATGTCAGGGGTATTTGGCTCATGTGAGAGAGCTAGACAGTCAGGTCAGGGAGCCAGCCTCGGTGCCAGTTGTCAGAGAGTTTCAGGATGTTTTTCCGGACGAGCTTCCAGGTTTACCACCTGCTAGGGAGATAGAGTTCGAGATAGAGTTGGTGCCTGGAGCTAGACCGATCTCTATCCCTCCCTACAGGATGGCCCCAGCCGAATTGAAGGAGTTGAAAGAACAGTTGCAAGAACTGGTAGAGAAGGGCTTCATCTGACAGAGTACCTCACCTTGGGGTGCTCCGGTCTTGTTTGTGAGGAAGAAGGATGGATCCCTTAGACTTTGTATCGACTACAGGCAGTTGAACAAAGTCACTACCAAGAATAGGTACCCTCTGCCAAGGATCGATGATCTATTCGACCAGCTAGCAGGAGCGGGTTGTTTCTCCAAAATAGATCTAAGATCGGGGTACCATCAGCTAAGAATAAGGGATGAAGATGTGCCGAAGACAGCTTTCAGGACCAGATATGGGCATTTTGAGTTCCTTGTGATGCCGTTCGGGTTAACCAACGCCCCTGCAGCATTCATGGACCTCATGAACAGAGTATTTAGCCAATACCTGGATCACTTTGTTATTGTCTTCATAGATGATATCTTAGTGTATTCCAGGAATGCAGAGGAGCATGCCCATCATCTGAGGTTGGTTCTGCAGACTTTGAGGGAACATGGCTTGTATGCCAAGTTCTCTAAGTGTGAGTTCTGGCTGAGGAGCATTTCGTTCTTGGGGCATGTAGTGTCAGAGAATGGGATTGAGGTGGACCCCAAGAAGACAGAAACTGTGGCTAACTGGCCTAGACCCACTTCAGTGACAGAGATTAGAAGTTTCTTGGGTTTGGTAGGTTACTACAGGAGGTTCGTTCAGGACTTCTCAAAGATAGCAGCTCCTCTGACCAGGTTAACCAGGAAGAATCAGAAATTTCTGTGGACCGACCAGTGCGAAGAGAGTTTTGAAGAGCTTAAGAAGAGGTTGACTTCAGCACCAGTTTTAGCTCTGCCATCTAGTGATGAGGACTTTATAGTCTTTTGTGATGCATCCCGTGTGGGACTGGGTTGTGTACTAATGCAGAATGAGAGGGTGATCGCTTATGCTTCTAGGCAGCTGAAGAAGCATGAGTTGAATTACCCCACACATGACCTGGAGATGGCAGCAGTAATCTTTGCACTCAAGATGTGGAGGCACTACCTCTATGGGGTTAAATGTGAGATCTTCACGGATCATAAGAGCCTACAGTACATCTTGAGTCAAAGAGATTTGAATTTGAGACAGAGGAGATGGGTGGAGCTGCTGAGTGACTATGATTACAAGATTCAGTACCATCCGGGTAAGGCGAATGTTGTGGCAGACGCCTTGAGCCGGAAATCACTCGGTAGTTTATCCCACATATCGGCAGAGAGGAGGCCAGTAGTGAAGGAGTTTTACAAGCTCGTTGAGGAAGGTCTTCAGTTGGAGTTGTCTGGTACAGGTGCTTTGGTAGCCCAGATGAGAGTAGCACCCGTGTTTCTGGAGCAGGTGGCTCAGAAACAGCATGAGGACCCGGAGTTAGTGATGATTGCCAGGACTGTTCAGTCAGGCAATGATAGTGAGTTCAGATTCGACAGCAAGGGGATCCTCCGCTATGGGAGCAGACTATGTGTACCAGATGACATAGGGCTAAAAGGAGACATTATGAGGGAGGCTCATAATGCAAGATACAGCATTCACCCCGGAGCCACCAAGATGTATCAAGATCTAAAGAAGATTTATTGGTGGCCAGCTATGAAGAAAGAAGTGGCACAGTTCGTGTCAGGCTGCGAAGTGTGTCAGAGGGTGAAGCTGGAACATCAGAAGCCGGCTGGAATGCTTAACCCGCTACCTATTCCAGAATGGAAATGGGAAAATATAGCTATGGACTTCGTAGTGGGGTTACCGGCGGCGTCCAACAGAGTGGACTCCATATGGGTGATTGTGGACAGACTCACCAAATCTGCTCACTTCATTCCTGTCAGGAGTGGCTACTCTGTGGACAAGTTGGCGCAGGTATATGTGGACGAGATCGTCAGGCTGCATGGGGTTCCTGTTTCGATAGTGTCAGATAGAGGGCCCCAGTTCACCTCCAGATTTTGGCAGAGTCTGCAGAACGCCATGGGTACCAGGTTGGATTTTAGCACTGCTTTCCATCCACAGACGGACGGACAGTCAGAAAGGACCATCCAGACCATAGAGGATATGCTCAGAATGTGTGTGCTGGACTTTGGCGGTTCTTGGAGGCAGCATCTACCTTTGGTGGAGTTTGCCTACAATAACAGCCATCATGCTAGCATCGGGATGGCTCCATATGAAGCTTTATATGGAAGGAAGTGCAGATCACCTGTTTGCTGGGAAGAGGTTGGAGAAAAGGCCTTGGCAGGGCCTGAGCTTGTAGAGATTACCAACAGGGTAGTACCCATAATCAGAGAAAGAATCAAGACTGCTGCAAGCAGGCAGAAGAGTTATGCAGACGTCCGCAGAAGGCAGTTAGAGTTTCAGGAGGGGGATCTGGTATTGCTCAAGGTGTCTCCTATGAAGGGAGTGGTTCGCTTCGGGAAGAAAGGTAAACTAGCCCCACGATACATTGGACCCTTTGAGATCTTACAAAAGATTGGGAATGTGTCGTACAAGCTGGATTTACCTGCTTCAATGGAAAGGATCCATCCGGTTTTCCATGTTTCAATGTTGAGGAAGTTTGTGTCAGATCCGAGCAAGGTTCTTAGTGAGCCTGGTGTGGAGGTCCAAGAGGACCTCACCTATGTTGAACAGCCAGTACGGATCATAGACACCCAGATCAGAAAGCTAAGAAACAAGGAAATCCCGATGGTGAAAGTCCTGTGGAACCACCACAATTTGGAGGAATGCACTTGGGAGACACGGGAGTCTATGCTCCAGCAGTACCCTCATCTCTTTTAAGGTTAGATCCCTATGTGTTTATGTGCTATGTATGTATGTTATGTTTTATGCCATGCTATGTGTGCTAGTTGAGGAACATTCGGGGATGAATGTTCTTAAGGGGGGGAGAATGTAATACCCGGCTAGACTCCGGTATCGGAATTCCTACCGTCCGGTGGAATCTCGGATGTCAGAAGCCTCTAGTAGGGTAGAAACATGTTTTCATAAAATGTTTTAAGGTATTTCATGGTTTTAAGTAAAATGGAAATGAGTTTTTGCATTAAAACAACCTTGGAGGAAAACTCAGGTTCGGCTGCCGAATCTTAAGTTCGGCCGCCGAACATGCATGCCTTCGGAAGCGCCTTTAGGCCCCTGAAAGCACAAGTGAGGGAAGTCCAGGTTCGGCCGCCGAACCTCAAGTTCGGCCGCCGAACATGGCATGCATGCGGAGGCACATTCGGCCCCCGAACGTGGCCTGGCCAGCCACTATAAAAGGGTCCCTTAGCCGAAAACGGGCGAGCTTTTCCCCATTTTCGGCCAAGGTGAGCTTTCCGCCGCCCCTCACCGATCTTTAATGTTTTTCCTCTAGATCTTTCAAGTTTTTCACTTGTTTTAACTTCGTTTTGAAGATTTGAGCTTTTGAGCAAAGTTTTGGAGCTTTGAGGTTCAAGAACTCGAATCTCTTCCAACTCCAAGTTAGATCGCCTCCACCCTCGATCTTCAAGAGGTAAGAGTCGATCTCTAGCTTACTTTATGTTTTAAGCAAGTTTTATGCAAGTTCATGGGGTAGAAAATGCATGTGTAGCTTATGTTGTGCTTATGGGTTTTTGATGTGATTTTGAACAATGTGGCTTGCAAATGTGTGTTGGATGTGTTATAGATGGGGTTTTAGCTAGTTGATGCCCCTAGGAACTTGTATGCTTGTGTATGAGTGTTGTAGAACAGGTTTATGCATGTTTGGATGAGATTGGAGGCACAAATGCATAAGGGAGCTGAGTTTCTGCCATTCTGGGAGAAACCAGGTTCAGCAGCCGAAGGAACTTTCGGCCGCCGAACGTGCTTGTGGAGGCATCCTTCGGCTGCCGAAGCTTGCCCCCGAAAGGAGACTTTCGTCTCTGTCTGGGAGTTTCGGCCGCCGAAAGTGACGCCGAACATGCATGAGTTTCGCCTCTGTCTGGGAGTTTCGGCCGCCGAAGGTGCCGCCGAACCTGCCTGACTTTCGGCTCTGGAGGGACTTTTGGCCGCCGAACCTGCCGCCGAAAGTGCCCTGTCCAGCCATTTCTTGCATGTTTTTCTATGATTATTCCATGATGTTTGAGGGGTTTTTGGGGAATAGTTTAGAGTTATGTTCATGTATGTTAGGTCCCTCATTTGAGTCCACCTGTGTAGGTTCGAACCCGAGGAACCGAGGACCCCCGCAGTGAGTCTGTTGCCCCAGTGTTTGGTCATAGCTATCCAGAGGTGAGTGGAATAACTTATTATGTTTTTAAAGCAAAGAATGAACTTTTCAGCATGTTTCACGCATCATGAATGCCATGTGATGAATTAGGGTGCTTACATTAGAATTTACGAATATATTGCATTGCATATTTTTATGTTGATGTGGATGAATGTTGGATGATCCATAGCCCTCGATCTATGATATGACGATGTGATATGTACGGTATGGAATGTAAGACCAGTGGGACCCATTCTACGTTCGCTGGCACTATGTAAGGGAAAGACCAGGACCCATTCTACGTTCTGGCACAGTTGGACACTGTTATGTTATGATATGTAAGGGAAAGACCAGGACCCATTCTACGTTCTGGCACAGTTGGACCATGTAGAGGGCTATTGGTGACAAATTCATCCTTGATGTGATTAGCTGTGATGTGATGCATTCCATGATCCATATGATTTAAATGTTTTTATTATTCTGCTCACTGGGCTCTAGTAGCTCACCCCTCTCCCATTTCCCCAGGATTGCAGGTACAGGGTAGACCAGGAGGGTTACAAGAGTAATGAAGTCTGATTTATGTAATAGATAGTGTGGACATGATAAATGTATTAATGTTATGTAAAAGTACAGTTTCAGTCATGTAATGATATTGAGGATTAGATATTGTGCTTGACATCGTGTATGAGGTATCCCTTTTATTACATGATAAAAAATGTTTTATAATGTTCATGAAAGCCAACTCATCTCATGTTGTATCGCCCGCTGGGGCATTGATGAGATCCCACAGAGGGATCACGATTATGATTATGACTATGTACATGTATGTTCAGGTTGAGTTGGATGTTTGAAGGAAAAGTTTTAAATTTTTATGCATGTTGTTGATCATGTATCGGATTATACAGGTTTACAGGTTATATGTCAGGCTTGCTACGGGTCCCGGCGGCCTTAAGCCGATCTGGATCCTAGCGCCGGTAGCGGTCTGATTTTCGGGTCGTTACAAATCACCACTACACTTGAAGGTGAACCAGATACCCGATTCCAGGTTACTGCAAAATTTTCTGCACCAGCAAATTCACCCAATGCCACACCTGCCACTGCTGAAATTGCACCGGCAATTGCTGAACCTGCTGTCCAAAAATCAGCAAGTGTTGAATCTGCCACCATTGCATCCCTTGTTGCTGTCCAAACACCAGCAACCTCAAAAATTAACACAACTGAACCAGAAGATGTTGCACTTACTGAACCAGCAACATACACCACCGAATCAGCCACTATTGCATCCCCTGCTGTTGTTCAAAATCTTGAGCAACAAGTGAGCCAAATGGCCACTTTAATGAGAAAATTTGAGTCTCAAGGGAAGCTACCCTCCCAAACTGAGATAAATCCAAGACAAAATGCTAGTGCCATCACATTGAGGAGTGGAAAAGAGCTACAAGACAGCAAGGCTAAAAAATTGCAAAAACAGGCCATGGAAGAAATTCTGCCAGAAAGTGATCAGGGCAGTGATTTGACCAATTCACTAGTAGAAACTGACCCGATCGCTGGGCAAACTGAGCTGTCCAGCAGTGATTTGCCCAAATCACCAGAGAAGGTAGAGAGTGATCTGCCCAAATCAACAGACCAGGCAGAATCCAGTCAAAGGCAGAAACAACAACTTATGGAGAAATTCAAGGTACCTCCTCCCTTCCCAAAGAGATTTGCAAGATCCCAAAAGGAGAAAGAGGAAAAAGAGATATTGGAGACACTTCGCAATGTGGAAATCAACATACCCCTACTTGATGCTATCAAACAAATACCAAGGTATGCTAAATTTCTCAAAGAGCTATGCACCAATAGGAGGAAACTTGCTGAACATAAAAAGGTAAGTGTGGGGGAGTGTGTCTCAGCTGTCATTCAAAGGAAACTTCCCACCAAATGCAAGGATAGAGGAATGTTTGCCATTTCATGCAAAATAGGCAACATAGGAATAAAGAAGGCCATGTGTGACCTTGGAGCTTCAATAAATGTCATGCCTCTTTCTATTTTTAACTTGTTGAATGCATGTACACTCAAGGGCACCAGCATTATGATCCAATTGGCTGATCGATCTGTTGTCTACCCCAAGGGAGTGCTAGAAGATGTGTTGGTGCAAGTGGACCAATTAGTCTTTCCAGCAGATTTTTATGTTATTGACATGGAGGAAGACAAGGGCAAAATCACCTCTGATATCCTACTTGGAAGACCATTCTTAAGTACAGCAAGAACTAAAATTGATGTGCATGATGGCACATTGACTATGGAGTTTGAAGGGAAAGTTATCAAATTTAATGTTTATGATGCCATGAAATTCCCCAATGATGTTTCTCCTGTTTATGGCCTTGATGTTATTGATGATTTAAGTCAAGAAATTTTTGATTTTAATCAAGAAAATTTACTTTATGATGGTCTTTGCAGGAAAGGAGAAGTGGACAGCAACATCACTGAAGCAGAAAAAACAGCAGACTGCTGTAACTTGCTGGATGTGGGTGATTTGCCCAGTGATTTGCCCAGTGATTTGCCCAAATCACCTGCTCAAATCACCCACATCCCAGGCAGTCCCTTTCCTTCTCCTTATTAATTTTTTCATGTTTATGTTTAAACATTGAGGACAATGTTTGGGATAGGTGTGGGGGTATTTGTTGTTAGGTTTAGGTTATATTTTTTCCGTTTACATTATCTTTTTGCTTTCTTTTTATTTCTTTTTGCATTTTTTTTTGCCCCATAAACACACACCAAAATTTTTTCACACATTTTTTTCACTTTTTGCACACACACACACAGAATTTTGACTTAGCTTTTGCTCTACTCAGCATAGATAACAAGGTTAAAAGAGCTTCCTATCTCATGACCCCATTGATTTTCCACCCCATTGATTTTCCACCCCTTTAAGCCTAAATTGAATCAATTATAGTGTGCTACCTTCACTTTGGAAGTTCTTTTCTTAAATTGAATCTCTAAATTTGCATTGGTCAAGGGAAATAAAAATATAAATACATACAAATAAAAAGTTAGTATAACTCCCTATGAGGTGATTTGCTCAAACTGTCATGAAAAGAAAAGAAAAAGAAAAACCAGCACAAAGCACAAATCATAAAACCTGTTCCTATGGCCAAATAAGCTATGAACAGAGCTAGTAGCCACTTGAAGAAGTGACTAACTGAGTAACCGGGGGTGGGTATCACCAATATGCACCTTCGCGTAAAAAGGTTAGTGACTTTTTCAGGCAAGAATAAAAAAAAGTGCTGCTGAATAAAATAAAATAAAATGCTCAAAGAAGGGCAAGCCTCTCTTAGAGGTTGCATTGAGCTTGTACAAAGAGAATAAGCATGAATGAATCAAAAACCTTTCCTTTGACCATGATAGGTAAGGGGAAACAAGGAAAAGAGAAGAATAACCTTGGTGCATGTATTCTATACTGTGATACTTCAATTTAGGAGTCTAGGGGGGGCTGATTAAGCGGTACTTAGGCTCAAAAGAAAAAGGAGCTTGATTGACTAAGTTATTTGTTGCTTGAGGACAAGCAAAATGCTAGGTGTGAGGGTATTTGATCAAGCATAATTTAGCCACATTTTTATCATAATTATTATTGTTTATTTACACATTTTTTAGTTTAATTTATGGTTTTTATCTTGTTTTTACAGAAAAGGAAGAAATTGAAAAATTGGAGAAAAAGTGCAGAAAATTGACAGAAAAGTGATTGGGTCAGTGATTTGCCCAAAACACTCAAATCACAGGGCAAATCACTTTGACAGCAGAAACCTGGAGGCAACAGGCGGAAGTGATATGGGCAAGTGATTTGCCCAAGACACTCGAAGACACTGGCCAAATCACTCGCAGAAGACAGAGAGCAAAAAACTAGACTGACTCACAGAAAAGTGATTGGGTCAGTGATTTGCCCAAAACACTCAAATCACCGGGCAAATCACTTTGACAGCAGAAACTGACAGAAGAGCGGAAAATTGGGCAGAAAACAGAAATCCGAATTTTCAGAAGTCCAATTCCAACCCAATCACTACCAACATAAAACCAAGAGCCACGAAAGAGATTCTCATCCAAGAAATTCCAATTGCAATTAAATTCAACATCAAAAGAGGAGTCAAACACCAAATCAAAAAGGGATTTTGAAACCCTAGATGGATGGAATTCTTCAGCTATAAAAGGAGAGCCTCCAAACCAGCAGGGCATCTTCTGATCATCTCTCAGCTTCAGAAACTCTCCAGAAACGCAGCAATCTCTTCTTTCTTTTTTTTCTTTTGTGATTTTGTCCACCATGAGTGGCTAAACATTTTCCTTTCTAGTTGAAGTTGGAAAATTCAGATTTGTGATGAATTGGGAGATTTAAATCTCCATTGTTAAACTTCTATTTATTTTCAATATTTATGCAATTTGATCTTTCTATAATTGTTGCTTTGCTTTTAGAATCAATTTAGGCCTATTGCTTTTAATTGCTTGAGTAACAATTGTTTGAATAATTTAAGTCCGTAATTGCTTATATTATTTGAACACAAATTTAATCAAGTTGCATGATCTAAACTTGACCACGCGGTTGGCAAGGTTAGAATTAGGTTTCTCTAAGTCTTAATGCAGTTAACAGTTGTTTGATGCCAAAGGCCCCAAGGACGTTCCTTGGCAACTTGTTAACTAGTGTTTGATTAGCGAACGTTTCCTAATCAAACTAGAACTAAGGAGGAATTTGGATTGTGAGAAGCGTCTTCCACATCCTAAACTAATTTATTGAGATAAATAGGAGTATTAAAGAATCAATGATCAATTCTAAACAATCTGAAATAGATCCATACTTCAACTAGAAGCTTTTCTCTTATTGATTTACTCATCTTTAAATTATTGCTTTCTTTTGTTATTTAGTGTTAATCCATCAACTCAAAACCCCCCTCTTTTAATTACTTGTTATTTACTTGACCTAGTCATTATTAGGAAAATCATTGGTGTCAATTCCCTGTGGTTCGACCCTATTGCCACTATCTACAAGTTTATTGTTGAATGTTTAATAGGTTTATTTTTGACGGCTTCGACAACCGCTTATCAAAAATTGGCGCCATTGCCGGAGAATTGATCTAACTAATGTATTTTCCTTTTATGACCAGGGCTGATCGTAAAGAAGCTCTTCTTTACGATCCTGAAATTGAACGCACTGCCAAGACCTTACAAGCATGGCTACGGTAAGTATGTCTTTTCTCTCTTCTCAAATTTCTGAACTAACCTCTATGGTGAGAAATTATGGTATAGGTCAAGCCCAACAACTTCAACAAGCACATGCAGGATTCTATGGACAGCCAAGATATAATCCCTACCTTGACACATACAATTCAGGTTGAGGAGACAATATGAGCTATGGCTATACAAGGACAGACCACTACCATGACTACCAAAGAGATCTGCAATACAATCCATGTTGGGGGGACAATCTGAATTATGGCTATGCAAGGGCTGACTACTACCAAAACTATCAAGCCCAAGCAACACCTCAAAACTCCAATATGGAACTTGAAGAGATGGTAAGGAAATTGGAAATTTCTGGGAAAATTCTCCAACAGCAAGTGGATCAAGCGGTCAATTCAATGAACGCGCACATATTAAGAAGAGAGGAAGAGCTTCAAGATCTATGGGACAATGACGAAGAAACAGACCAAGCTGCTGAGTCTACTGCACAAATCACCACTACACTTGAAGCTGAACCAGATACCCGATTCCAGGTTACGGCAAAATTTTCTGCACCAGCAAATTCACCCAATGCCACACCTGCCACTGCTGAAATTGCACCGGCAATTGCTGAACCTGCTGTCCAAAAATCAGCAAGTGTTGAATCTGCCACTATTGCAACCCTTGTTGCTGTCCAAACACCAGCAACCTTAAAAATTGACACAATTGAACCAGAAGATGTTGCACTTACTGAACCAGCAACATACACCACTGAATCAGCCACTATTGCATCCCCTGCTGTTGTCCAAAATCTTGAGCAACAAGTGAGCCAAATGGCCACTTCAATGAGCAAATTTGAGTCTCGAGGGAAGCTACCCTCCCAAATTGAGATAAATCCAAGACAAAATGCTAGTGCCATCACATTGAGGAGTGGAAAAGAGCTACAAGACAGCAAGGCTAAAAAATTGCAAAAACAGGCCATGGAAGAAATTCTGCCAGAAAGTGATCAGGGCAGTGATTTGCCCAATTCACTAGTAGAAACTGACCCGATCGCTGGGCAAACTGAGCTGTCCAGCAGTGATTTGCCCAAATCACCAGAGAAGGTAGAGAGTGATCTACCCAAATCAACAGACCAAGCAGAATCCAGTCAAAGGCAGAAACAACAACTTATGGAGAAATTCAAGGTACCTCCTCCCTTTCCTAAGAGATTTACAAGATCCCAAAAGGAGAAAGAGGAAAAAGAGATATTGGAGACACTTCGCAAAGTGGAAATCAACATACCCCTACTTGATGCTATCAAACAAATACCAAGGTATGCTAAATTTCTCAAAGAGCTATGCACCAATAGGAGGAAACTTGCTGAACATAAAAAGGTAAGTGTGGGGGAGTGTGTCTCAGCTGTCATTCAAAGGAAACTTCCCACCAAATGCAAGGATAGAGGAATGTTTGCCATTTCATGCAAAATAGGCAACATAGGAATAAAGAAGGCCATGTGTGACCTTGGAGCTTCAATAAATGTCATGCCTCTTTCTATTTTTAACTTGTTGAATGCAGGTACACTCAAGGGCACCAGCATTATGATCCAATTGGCTGATCGATCTGTTGTCTACCCCAAGGGAGTGCTAGAAGATGTGTTGGTGCAAGTGGACCAATTAGTCTTTCCAGCAGATTTTTATGTTATTGACATGGAGGAAGACAAGGGCAAAATCACCTCTGATATCCTACTTGGAAGACCATTCTTAAGTACAGCAAGAACTAAAATTGATGTGCATGATGGCACATTGACTATGGAGTTTGAAGGGAAAGTTATCAAATTTAATGTTTATGATGCCATGAAATTCCCCAATGATGTTTCTCCTGTTTATGGCCTTGATGTTATTGATGATTTAAGTCAAGAAATTTTTGATTTTGATCAAGAAAATTTACTTTATGATGGTCTTTGCAGGAAAGGAGAAGTGGACAGCAACATCACTGAAGCAGAAAAAACAGCAGACTGCTGTAACTTGCTGGATGTGGGTGATTTGCCCAGTGATTTGCCCAGATCACCAGATAATCTGCTCAAATCACAGACCAAATCACTGGAGCAGACAGACTTGACAGACAGTGTTTGCCCAAATCACCAGATAATCTGCCCAAATCACAGCCCAAATCAGACAGCAAACAGCAGAAATCAGCACAAACAGCAACTGCACCAGAACTGAAACCATTACCCAGCCACCTCAAATATGCCTACTTGGGTGCTGAAAATTCACTTCCAGAAATTATTTCTAACCAGCTCAGCCAAGAAGAAGAGGAAAAGCTCCTTGATCTGTTGAGGAAGCACAAGAAAGCAATTGGGTGGACCTTGGAGGACATAAAAGGCACCTCAAGACCATTCGGTGGAGGCTCAAGACAGGATGTAGCACATGGAAAGCAAGTTGCAGCTGCTGGTTCAACATTTTCTGCCCACAGACCAGCCACGACAGTGATTTGACCAGTGATTTGCCCAAATCACCTGCTCAAATCACCCACATCCCAGGCAGTCCCTTTCCTTCTCCTTATTAATTTTTTCATATTTATGTTTAAACATTGAGGACAATGTTTGGGATAGGTGTGGGGGTATTTGCTGTTAGGTTTAGGTTATATTTTTTTCGTTTACATTATCTTTTTGCTTTCTTTTTATTTCTTTTTGTATTTTTTTTTTCCCCATAAACACACACCAAAATTTTTTCACACATTTTTTTCACTTTTTGCACACACACACACAGAATTTTGACTTAGCTTTTGCTCTACTCAGCATAGATAACAAGGTTAAAAGAGCTTCCTATCTCATGACCCCATTGATTTTCGACCCCATTGATTTTCCACCCCATTGATTTTCCACCCCTTTAAGCCTAAATTGAATCAATTATAGTGTGCTACCTTCACTTTGGAAGTTATTTTCTTAAATTGAATCTCTAAATTTGCATTGGTCAAGGGAAATAAAAATATAGATACATGCAAATAAAAAGTTAGTGTAACTCCCTATGAGGTGATTTGCCCAAACTATCATGAAAAGAAAAGAAAAAGAAAAACCAGCACAAAGCACAAATCATAAAACCTGTTCCTATGGCCAAATAAGCTATGAACAGAGCTAGTAGCCACTTGAAGAAGTGACTAACTGAGTAACCGGGGGTGGGTATCACCAATATGCACCTTCGCGTAAAAAGGTTAGTGACTTTTTCAGGCAAGAATAAAAAAAGTGCTGCTGAATAAAATAAAATAAAATGCTCAAAGAAGGGCAAGTCTCTCTTAGAGGTTGCATTGAGCTTATACAAAGAGAATAAGCATGAATGAATCAAAAACCTTTCCTTTGACCATGATAGGTAAGGGGAAACAAGGAAAAGAGAAGAATAACCTTGGTGCATGTATTCTATACTGTGATACTTCAATTTAGGAGTCTAGGGGGGGCTGATTAAGTGGTACTTAGGCTCAAAAGAAAAAGGAGCTTGATTGACTAAGTTATTTGTTGCTTGAGGACAAGCAAAAAGCTAGGTGTGGGGGTATTTGATCAAGCATAATTTAGCCACATTTTTATCATAATTATTATTGTTTATTTACACATTTTTTAGTTTAATTTATGGTTTTTATCTTGTTTTTACAGAAAAGGAAGAAATTGGAAAATTGGAGAAAAAGTGCAGAAAATTGACAGAAAAGTGATTGGGTCAGTGATTTGCCCAAAACACTCAAATCACCGGGCAAATCACTTTGACAGTAGAAACCTGGAGGCAACAGGCAGAAGTGATATGGGCAAGTGATTTGCCCAAGACACTCGAAGACACTGGCCAAATCACTCGCAGAAGACAGAGAGCAAAAAACTGGACTGACTCACAGAAAAGTGATTGGGTCAGTGATTTGCCCAAAACACTCAAATCACCGGGCAAATCACTTTGACAGCAGAAACTGACAGAAGAGCGGAAAATTGGGCAAAAAACAGAAATCCGAATTTTGAGAAGTCCAATTCCAACCCAATCACTACCAACATAAAACCAAGAGCCACGAAAGAGCTTCTCATCCAAGAAATTCCAATTGCAATTAAATTCAACATCAAAAGAGGAGTCAAACACCAAATCAAAAAGGGATTTTGAAACCCTAGATGGATGGAATTCTTCAGCTATAAAAGGAGAGCCTCCAAACCAGCAGGGCATCTTCTGATCATCTCTCAGCTTCAGAAACTCTCCAGAAACGCAGCAATCTCTTCTTTCTTTTTTTCTTTTGTGATTTTGTCCACCATGAGTGGCTAAACACTTTCCTTTCTAGTTGAAGTTGGAAAATTCAGATTTGTGATGAATTGGGAGATTTAAATCTCCATTGTTAAACTTCTATTTATTTTCAATATTTATGCAATTTGATCTTTCTATAATTGTTGCTTTGCTTTTAGAATCAATTTAGGCCTATTGCTTTTAATTGCTTGAGTAACAATTGTTTGAATAATTTAAGTCCGTAATTGCTTATATTATTTGAACACAAATTTAATCAAGTTGCATGATCTAAACTTGACCACGCGGTTGGCAATGTTAGAATTAGGTTTCTCTAAGTCTTAATGCAGTTAACAGTTGTTCGATGCCAAAGGCCCCAAGGACGTTCCTTGGCAACTTGTTAACTAGTGTTTGATTAGCGAACGTTTCCTAATCAAACTAGAACTAAGGAGGAATTTGGATTGTGAGAAGCGTCTTCCACATCCTAAACTAATTTATTGAGATAAATAGGAGTATTAAAGAATCAATGATCAATTCTAAACAATCTGAAATAGATCCATACTTCAACTAGAAGCTTTTCTCTTATTGATTTACTCATCTTTAAATTATTGCTTTCTTTTGTTATTTAGTGTTAATCCATCAACTCAAAACCCCCCTCTTTTAATTACTTGTTATTTACTTGACCTAGTCATTATTAGGAAAATCATTGGTGTAAATTCCCTGTGGTTCGACCCTATTGCCACTATCTACAAGTTTATTGTTGATTGTTTAATAGGTTTATTTTTGACAGCTTCGACAACCGCTTATCAACAATCAATAGTACAAAAGTACTCTGTGCCCGGCCCTCTCGGGGCTCCTCAAGACTTTACTGTGCCCGGCCCTCAATGGGGCTCCTCAGGACTTTACTTAGAGGGCTAATGAAACAAGCTCTATGTCCGTTCGCAAATACAAGAAATAATGCAATGCATATAATCGTGAATTCTAATGCAATCAATCTATTGCATATTCATGATGCATGAAACATGCTAAAAGCATTTGATTTCTCAAGTAGAAAGATTAGGTTGAGTTCCACTCACCTCTGGCTAACTCTGTACTGACTCTGAAACAGTGCTCACTGCTGATCTCTTCGGTTCCTCTGGTCCATTCCTACACAGGTGGACTCAAATGAGGGACCAAACTAACTCAAGAACATCTCTATAAAACTCCCCAAAAACCCCCCTAAAACATCCTAAAACAATCAAGGAAAACATGCAAAAGAAGGCTGGACATGGCACTTTCGGCGGCAAGTTCGGCGGCCGAAAGTCCCTCCAGAGCCGAAACTCAGGCATTTTCGGCGGCACCTTCGGCTGCCCAAAATCCTTTCCAGAGACGAAAGTCCCCATCCTTCGGCGGCACATTCGGCGGTCGAAACCCCCTCCAGAGCCGAAAGTCCAAACTTTCGGGGGCGAGCTTAGGTAACCGAAACCACCTCCTTAGCATGTTCGGCAGCCGAACCTTCCTTCGGCGGCCGAACCTTCCTTCGGCGGCCGAAACTGGGTTCTCCAGTAAGGCAGAACCCTACTCTGCTCTCATACAAACTTCTCCAAACTTTCTCATACATGCAACCAACAACTTAACAACAAACATATACTCAAGTACATGCACAAAGGGGTCCAAAATTAACTTAAAAACCCCACCAAACATCACAACTCAACACATAAACATGCTTTCACCAACAATCAACTAAAAACCCTACTTACCCTACTCATGCATCTCTACCCATAAAACTCCATAAAACCTTCATAAAACATGAAAGAAGGTAGGGATCTACACTTACCTCTTGAAGATCGAGAGGGTAGGTGATCCTAACGTGGAGATATGGAGCAACTCTCTCTCAAAGTCTCCAAGCTTCAAAACTTTGGTTTTTAGCTCAAAAGCTTCAAACAACATGAAAACTTATCAAAATTTTGAAAGATTTGAAGAAAACATGAAGATCACCCAAGGAAGATCATGGTCTCACCGCTGTCCGTGGAAATGGAAAGAAAAATCTTATCCATTCACCGGCCTAGGGCCTTTTATAGGTGGCTGGCCAGACCACCTTCGGCTGCCAAACGTGATTCCAAAGTCATGCATGTTCGGCGGCCGAACTTCACTTTCGGCGGCCGAACCTGAATTTTCTTCCTTGGTTCTTTCCTTTCAAAAACTCATTTTCTTTACACTTAAAACATTAAAACTTAGAAAAACAATTTAGACAAACACATCTATTACCCTTCTAGAGGGTTCTGACATCCGAGATTCTACCGGACTGTAGAATTCCGATGCCAGATTCTAGCCGAGTATTACAGGAGGATTCAACTAATCACATACTATGCATATTTAAGTAAGATAAGACCGACATGTACCACTCGATGGGAGAAAACATGCCTCTTAAATATTTTTAAGTCAAAACCATTAGATCTAATTCTTGTTCCTAATTACATTACTCAGATGGAGAGTTAAAATAATACAGACAAAACTATAGTAGATCCAGTGATATAAAAACACATATCATCTTTCGATGGAAAAGAATATGCAAGTAATCTCAACTAGCAAGTAATGGAAAACAACTAAATTTATTTTATTTTTTATATAATAATTAATAAAACAAGCCATTAATATTTATAAGTGAAATACCGTTACACTTAGTCTATGTCCCTAATTAAATTATTCAAATAGAGAGTTAAAATAATATAGACAAAACTAAACTAGATACAGTGGTACATAAATGTATATCATCTTTCGATGGGAAAGAATATGCAAGTAATCACAACTAGCAAAGTAATGGAAAAATTACCTAAAAATTCAAAAAAAAAATATTTTGCAAAATTTAAAATATTTCTATGCCATTTTATAAAATTAAGAAATATTCTTAGGCCATTTTGCAACAATCAGAAGCCTTTTGGTTAAAAAAAAATTTTCTAGACATGTTTAAGAAATTTAAAAAACTTCTAGGATCTTTTCAAAAATTATTTCGAGCTTGTTTATAATCTTTCAAAACCGGAAGGACCATCTGAAAAAATGACACTTCATCTTCAACCTTTAGAAAAATGAAAACCAGAAGCTGGCTGTGAATTTTTTTTTAAATTTCTTTTCAATTAAACTATTGCATTTAACTAGCTTAATTTCTAATATTGCTAAATAAATTTAACACCAATTAGAAATGCTAAAGCGATTTAAAGATTTTTAATTTTCATATTACGAAAAAAAAAAATTTTTTTCCATTTTCCACATAGATAAACTGTTTTTCATTTTTCACTATAGAAAAATAAAATAATTTTCATTATATAAAAAAACAAAATCATTTTATATAAAAAAATAAATCCCATTCAAGCATAAAAAATGAACAGAACACATGTATATAATTTTTATGGCAATATTAAAAAAAACAAAATATAAAATAATCATATTTTCAAAACAGAAAACAAACAAAATCATGGAAAAAGGGACAGACCACTTTTATATATATATTTCTAAGACTCTGATACCAATTGCTGGAACAAAACAATATATACACAGCGAAAATAAATTAGGATCTGAAATAAGTATATGGCAAACCAATTTCATAAATAAAAGTACCGACCTGTTGAAGTGCAGAGTTGTTCATTGATCTTTTTTTGTTTGTTTCACGAACGAAATATCGATTAAATATTTTTATCTTTCTGTGGAATAACCCCGAAGTCTTCTGTTGTTGACCCTTTAATAGAAACTAAGTCTGTGTGGGTAGAAATTGTCTCTCTTCGATGGGAAGAGAGTATGTTTAAAATAACTTTTTTTTTCTCCTCTTTCGTAATCCAAACACGTTCAATGGTCTGTTTAATATTTTTTAAAAACCAAAAAGATAAAATCTTTTCTTTTAATAAATATCAAACAATATTTCACATTGATACTATTAACAAAGGCATAACAAAGATCACAATAATAAAATTAATTAGACTACTAATTATAATAAGAATCTATAGAGGACTAGTATATTCTTATTACAATTAATCATAAATTATTCCGTTAAAAATTCATAATTGAACTTCTTATTAATTTTACTATTCCATAACATACTAATTTTTGTTTCTCATGTTAAGATGACAGATGTTGTTACATTAAATAAATAATTTATTTAAATAACTATATATATATACATATCTTTAAGATTGTCGCTTAACTTATTTCATGTGTCGATAAAAATCCACTTGCAGAGTTTACAGAATAAAACTTTATAAATTTTCTTAAAATACATCATGAATCCCTAGGCCTGTCTACATGGATTCCACCATTAATTAATATTTTATAAATACAAATTGTATTTATTCAATTTACCGAGTATTATTGTCCAAAGAGTTGAAACTCACTTTTTAATGAATCAAAGCGGAAGATAATATATATTTGCTCATATCTCTATCGGTATGTGTATATAATCTATTTTATTTTGATTTTATAATCTTTAACTAGAAGACAAGTAGACGATAATTTAATTCATCTTTTTCTAAAATTATATAAAAAGGTAGAAAAAATGTTAATTACCCTTATAAAACCTGTAGACTTGTACATACATAAGTACAAAATTTATCCGTGATTCAAATATAATTTTAGATCAATTTTTGGTAAAGAATAAAGGCGAAATATATTCTTTTGTGTCAATTATTTTGTAAAAATAAATAAAAATTAAATTTAAAAATAGCAGCAAATTTTCATTGAAAAATAAATAAAAAAATTGGAATATTAAGAAGGTATTACTGGTAATAATAACGCTTGACTGCCATTTCACCCTTAAATTCACATCCACGCCATTACGCATCAGCAATTCTTTTTTCTTTTTCAGCTTCTGATCTGTGCAGTGAGCCCAGCTCCTCCGCAGATCAGCAGCATCAGTAGACCCACTTGACGTTTCCTCCATTTGTGAAACACCCAAGAGGTGTTTTTGTTTTACATATCAAAATCAGCTGCTGCTACTGCTCTGCCATTCCATTATTCGAGAGAGATAATTTCGTTGCTTTACTGGAAAACATGCCCCAGATATCTTTAAGGCTCTTTTAGTTTTCCAGCAATTATGCTTCCTCAAAATTCAAATTGTGCAATCCTTAGAAAGTTTTTTTTTTTTTTTTTTTTTTAGCTTATCCGACAAAAAAAAAATTAACTTTACTGTTTTTTACATTTATATACCAACTTTAAAATTTTAAGTAATAAAACCAACCATTTATCATTTATTTCAATTTTAATCATTTGTCTTAATCAATTTTAATTAAAAATTTATAATCCACCTGTTATGATAAGTATGATTATTTTTAAAAGATTTTTCAAATTAAATTTTTTTAATTTATCACGATTATAACAGAGAGCACTAAATTAAATTAAAAAAATTAATAATAAATTATAATATAATCCTAAAATTTTATATTAATAAATATATAGTCATTTAATTTAAATTTTATATTAAAACAACATTTATTTTATATTTATCATATATAATATTAAATAAATATTTATTATAAATAAATTTTTTTCTATATAAAATATTATACATAAATATTATATATTAAAATATTTTATTAAAATTTATACTCACCCATATATTTTTACATATGAAAAATTATATTTAGTATTAATAATATTAAATAAAATAAAATATTATACATTTTAATATGTAAAGTCATTACATTTATGATTTTCATAAAAATTTAGATATCTCTTATAAATTATTTAAAATATTCAATACTTTTATTTTATTCATCTATATGTAACAAATAAACTGATGACGTATATTAATTTATTGACTTATTCGATAAAAAATTGTATTTCATATCAATAATATTAAATAAAATTAAATATTATACATTTTATATTATAAATTTTTTATATTTTAAATTTTTATTAACTATAAAATATGTATAAAAGTGAAAATAAAAAGTAAATAATTGGATTAAAAAAACATTGTTAAAATAAAAATATTTATTTTAATGACTATTTTATTAGTTAAATAAAATTTTTAAAGACTATATTATATTTTTTTGATAACTTTTTAGATTCAATTTAATTCTCATAGTTATAATTGAGATAAAATAAATAAAATATTAATTTTATTATCTAAAATTTAAAATTTTAGATATAAATATGAATTAATATAAACGTTTTGATTTTTTTATCTAATAAGTTTTAAGAAACAATAGTATCTGGCATGACACGTGAACTAAAATGTTTTAGTTAAAATTAATTAAGGCAGATGCTAAAATTGAGACAAATATAAAAGGATTGGCTTTATTATATAATATTTTAATATTAGAATATAAATATAAAAAATAGTAAATGTTTGAATTTTTTTTCCAATAGACACTTTTTTAAAGGTAACTAACAGTTTATGAATTTTGTCTTCATATTTTCAATCCCACCCTTTTATTTAACAAATTCAAGTAATCCTATCTTTAAAAAAAAATTCAAATTTAGACTTTATTTAGTTGAGATAAATAAAATAAAAAAGGAGTACTTTTCAAAAAGTGTAAAAAACTCTCTTATTTAATTTACATTTTAAGTTAATTTTCGAAAACTATTTCTCCCATATAAGGAAAATAACTTATTTAAGTGGAGTTTAGTAAATGAGACTTTTCTAATTAATTTATATTGAATTTATAAATTTATTCTTTAATTTATTATATTTAAAATTATATTATAAATATTCTTATCTTTTATCATTTAAAATAATTTTAATTTTGGATGGATTTATATCTACCAAGGATTAGGGTGAGCATTCGGTCGGTTCGGTTCAAAACCGAACCGAACCGAATAAACCGAAAACTGAAATTTGAGTGTTTATGAAAATCAAACTGAACCGATTTTGGTTAGAAATCGAATCGAACTAAACTGGTCTGATTCGATTCGATTCGGTTCGGTTTTATCGGTTTCGATTTTTAATAATTTTTTTATTTTTTACACTTTATTTTTAGTATTTTAAAATTTAATTAAAATATTTTAATTTTAATATAATTTAATTTCTCTATATTATTGAAAAAATATATTATTATCACTAATCGGTTCGGTTAGATTTTTCGATTTTTTTCTTATTAAAATCGAATCGAACCAAAATAACTGAAATTTTTAAAATTAAAAACTAAACCGAACCAAAATATATAAAAAATCGAATCAAATTTTTAATTCGATTCAGTTCGATCGATTTTTTTGATTTGAATCGAATACTGCTCATCCCGACCACATATGATGAGAGTGATAATTTAAAAAGAAAAATTTATCTTGGTTTTGAAAATAGAGACACCCTTGACCCAAAAGCGTCCAGTGGTCCAATATTTAGAAATTGTCATTGCTTCAAATTATTATAAGTACGTAAATCAATAATTTTGCGCTGCCTAAACTACACTCTTTATGGATTTTCTTTTATCTTTTGAAGCTACCTTGTGGTTTAACACTTGTTTATCATTGTAGGGTAGTTCATTCCAAAGTGTTTACTAGGTAATTACCGTGTTTCCTAATGTTTTTGAAAAAAAAAATCAAACTTCATGAAATTTTTATACCATTCTCAAACTTTCCCACTATCTTTTTAAAATATAAATTTATTATAAATATTTTTAATCACGTAATAAAAGTCGCATTTCTAAAATTTATTGAATTCAAAAAGAGAAATATATAATCGAGTTAAAGGCCTAAATCAAAATAAAAAAATTTAAACTGTGCAAACAAAATTTTAAAAAATCAAATCGCAAAATAAAAAATTAAACCAAACGAATTAAAATCAAACCCATACATTAAATAGATAAAATCACCCAAAGCCGATTTAAAACACCACCTCACCGATCCATTCCATTCAACACACAAGGGCAACACTCGATGATACGACAATTAATAGAACAATAAAAAGCACAATAAAAATAATAAATCAAAAGAAAACACAATCCAAACATGCAAAAATAAAAGGAGATAAAAAGGTTACAGACAAAACAAATAACTCTGAATTGACACTCATAGAGAGAATGCAACAAAACTATAACGGTTTGACTAAAATTGGTTTAAATAACTTTTAGAATTTCAAATCTATAAAACGGTAAATTCATTAGTAATATATTTAATCCAATTCATAAACTATTAAATAATTTGAATTAATCATTTTGATTGAAGTGAAAAATGAGTTTAAAAATTATTTACGTCAATTTGAATTAGACTATTATAAAAACTCACAACAATTTACAGTTTGAGCGATAGCCACCAGACAGATCGATATTCGATATAGTCTCTGAGATATACACCTCATAACTTTAAGAATTCTTCCCAAAAAATTTATGCAAAGCAACTCCATACAAACAGGTTCAGAAAAAAAATTCTTTGCTAAAATATCACTAGAAACCTGCAAAAAAAATAAAAAAAATAAAAAAATAACAACATCCAACTATGGGGAGGCAAAATAGAAATGGTTGACGAGAACAAACTAAACAAAACAAAAAATAAAAAATAAAAAACTACCCTTCTTTAGTCTACAAGATAGGAGAAAGCAAGTTAAAACAAGCAACTACAACCAGCAGGACCAGTAGTAACCAACAAATGACTCCGACAAGTAAAATCACTTCTCAAACTGTTAGAATGTGAACATAATCTATGCATAATTATAGGAGATTATATAATTATAGGCTAATTGATTGATAGAAGATTCTTAGGAGTTGTCTTAATAAGACCTTATAATCTATATATATACACACATAGTTCAATGGAGAAATATATGAAAATTCTCCAATTATTCTTTATCTTTTTACATAGTATCAGAACCATTCCTGTAGAAATTTTTTTCTCTCCCGTCGAGTTTTAAATTTTTTTTTGGAGACTTAGAACTCCTGTTCTTTTGAGTTACCCATCTAGAATAATATTTGTCTCTCACTGCCCACCTAGGGAGGATGTCAGAGTCGCCTTGCAGCCCCCTTGTCAGATCTGTGATTCGTTTGCCGTTTGGGTGTTGGGTTGATATATTTTTTATACTGTTCACGTCGGGTACTGTTCACTGGATTACTGTTTATTAGGTTAGATTTTGTTATCTTCCTTTAATTCGTTTGAACGTATAGGAATATAGGGTTTTGGTTGAAATAGTTTCTGACAGTAAGACCAATATTATTAAAATTATCCCAACGTCTTTAGTAGCGGCTGAGACAAGTAAAACGTGTTTTGTTTTCTCCTTATATAAATGGGTCATTGATTCTGGTGCTACGGATCACATGACAGGTAATCCTCATATTTTTACTAGCTTTCGATCTCATAAAGCATCTTCTCCTGTTATTATAACTCATGGGTCAACCTATAATGTTGAGGGTTTTGGGACTGTTAAACCTACTCCTTCTATTACCCTATTATCTGTGCTAAGTTTACCTAATCTTGCCTTTAATTTAATCTCTATGAGTAAACTTACCAAAGATCTAAATTATTTGTATTTTCTTTTTTCCTGATCATTGTCTTATTTAGGATTTTGTGAAGAAGCAAATTATTGGTAAAGAACATGTATCTGGGGGTCTCTAGATTTTGGATGCATGGGTGCCTCGGTCTGTTGCCTGCTCCAGTGTCGTATCTCCGTTTGAAGTACATTGTCGGTTGGGACACCCTTTTTTACCAGTTTTAAAGAAGATATGCCCTCAATTTCATGAGTTATCTTTACTGGAATATGAGTCATGTCATTTTGCAAAATATCATCGAAACTCTTTAAATCCTAGAGTCAAGAAACAAGCTGAGTCTGCTTTTGAATTAGTTCATTCAGATATTTGGAGCCCATGTCCAGTTGAATCTAAGACTAGATTAAGATATTTTATCATTTTTATGGATGATTACTCTAGAATGACTTGGATTTATTTTATGGAGCATCGTTCGGAAGTATTTTCTCATTTTTCTGCCTTTTGTACTAAAATCAAAACTTAATTTAATGTTTCTGTGCAAATTTTGAGGAGCGATGATGCTAAAAAATATATGTCAGAATCATTCTAGGCTTATATGACTCAACATGGTATTCTTCATCAATCGTCATGTGTTTATATATCCGCTCAAAATGGGTCGCTGAAAGGGAGAATCGACATCTCCTTAAGACTGCTCAAGCTCTATTGTTTCAAATGCAAGTTCCTAAGCAATTTTAGGCTAATGTTGTCTCTACTGCATGCTTTCTTATTAATCGCATGCCCTCCACAGTACTAAACGGTAATACTTCTTATAATGTTCTCTTTTCTAAGAAGCTATTATTTCCTCTCGAATTACGACTATTTAGCAACACTTCCTATGTTCGGGATGTCAGACCTCATGTGACTAAACTTAATCCTAAAGCTTTGAAGTGTGTTTTTTTGGGATATTCTCGCCTTCAGAAGGGGTACCGGTGCTACTCTCCAAACCTCAACAAATATCTAATCTCAACAAATGTAGCATTTTCCGAAAAAATTCCTTTTTATCCTGTTGCACAAACCTCTCCTGATCAAGAGGAGGATGATGAGTGGCTCATCTATAGACTTATATCTGATGGTGGGACCTCTTCGAGTATGCCTTCTGCTGTACAATCTGATCGTAACATTCCTCCTAGTATTCAGCCTCCTGTTAAACTATCAATTGTTTAAGTTTACTCTCGAAGACTAGTACTTGATGATACATGTCCTGCACCAGAATCTTCTTCGCCATTGGGTCCACCACCGAATGACCTTGACCTCCCTATTAGTCTTTATAAAGGTAAACGATAGTATAAATCTACATATTATGTTGCTAACTTTGTATCTTATGATCGCCTGTCTCCTTCTTCTACCTCTTTAATTGTCTCTCTAGATTCTATTTCTTTGCCTAAGACAATTAAAGAGGCCCTGACTCATTCTGGATAGCGTGATGTAATGTTTGAAGAGATCAAGTCTCTAGATGAAAATTATACTTGGAAATTAGTTGATTTACCCTCTGGCAAGAAGGCTGTATGCTGTAAATGGGTTTTTGCCATCAAAGTCAATCTAAATTGTTCCATAGCGAGGCTTAAGGCCCGTCTTATCGCCAAAGGTTATGTCCAAACTTATGGCGTTGACTATTCTGAAACTTTTTCTCCTGTGGCAAAAATGACCTCAGTTCGCTTGTTCATCACCCTAGCTGCTTCTCAACATTGGCCTTTATACCAGTTAGATATCAAGAATGCATTTTTACATGATGACCTCAAAGAGGAGGTGTATATGGAGCAATCACTAGGGTTTTTTGCTCAGGGGGAGTATGAAAAAGTCTGCCATTTAAAGAAATCTTTGTATGGTTTAAAGCAGAGTCCCCGTGTATGGTTTGGCAAGTTTAGTGAAGTTGTTAAAAATTTTGGGTTGAAAAAAAAGCAAGTGTGACCATTCAGTCTTCTATAGAAATTCAGATACTGGTATTATTCTCCTTGATGTATATGTTGATGATATTGTCATTACAGGGAATGATAGTACAAGGATCTCTTCTCTCAAAAACTACTTGTATGCGAGTTTTCATACCAAAGACTTGGGTCAGCTTAAGTATTTCTTAGGAGTCGAAGTCTTGAGGAGTAAAAGGGAAATTTTCTTGTCTCAAAGGAAGTATATCCTTGACTTGCTAATGGAAATTGGAAAGATGGGAGCTAAACCATGTAGCACACCAATAATTCCTAATATATGTCTTATAAAGGATGACGGAGATTCTTATGATGATTCAGAGAGGTACAGGAGGTTGGTTGGAAAGCTGAACTACCTTATGGTTTTGACTTGGCAAGATATTGATTTTGCAGTAACCGTTGTAAGTCAGTTCATATCTACACCTACAGTGAAACATTAAGCTGCTCTAGAACAAATTCTATGTTATCTAAAAGGGATTCCTGAACTCGGTATATTGTACAGTGATCATAGGCATACTGCACTTGAGTGTTTTTCTGATATTGACTGAGCGAGATCCAAAAGTGATAGAAGGTCAACTACAGGCTACTGTGTATTTGTTGGAGGAAACCTAGTGTCTTGGAAAAGTAAGAAGCAAAATATGGTATCCAGATCCAGTGCTGAGTCAGAATATATGGCCATGGCTCAATCCACTTGTGAGATTCTGTGGATAAATCATCTAGTGAAGGAAGTTGGTATGGATGTTGCGTCACCCGCGAAACTTTGGTGTGATAATCAGGCTGCTCTTCACATTGCTTCCAACCCAGTATACCACGAACAGACTAAACATATTAAAGTTGATTGTCATTTCATCCGTGAGAAAATTCAGGAAAATTTAATCTCTACCAGTTATGTGAAGACTGTAACGACCCGGAAACCGGACCGCTACCGGCGCTAGGATCCAGGTCGACTTAAGGTCGCCGGGACCCGTAGCAAGCCTGCTATACTCTCTGCATACTTGTAAAATCCCATACATGATCAAAGATGTTCTGTAAAAACATAAAACTGATGCTCTGAACCAAGGCTCAACCTGTGCATGCATTATCTCTGTACTCTACAACCCCTGACTAGAGCTTACTCTAGATGGGTTCAACTCATACTCTGTTAAGCCTGGTTTTTCACATACTGATAAAAACATTCACAGCACATAAACAGATCATGTATATAGAAAGGATTTACAACATGGATTAAGCACAATACTCTACACTATACAATACTAAACCATTTCTTTACAATATTACATGTCCACACTATGCTATTACAAAAGTCTTTCCTCTTCCTGTACCCTGTTGACTTCTCTCTGATTCTGATCTTGCAAGACTGGGGTTAAAGGAGAGGGATGAACTATACTAGCCCAGTGAGTAGAACAAATCAAACATGTCAATAAAACATGCTCACATGGAATGCATCACATCACAAGTAAATCACATCATCTCAGACGGACTGATTCAAAATTCCCTCAATCTGTGCCCGGCCCGCGAAGAAGCTCCTCAGAACTTTATTACGCACCCTAGGGTGCCCTGTGCCCGGCCCTCTCAGGGCTCCTCAGGACTTTACTACGAGGGCTAATGAATCCACTATGTCCGATCCGTACAAGCATAGAATAATGCAATGTGTCACATTAGTGTATTCTAGTGCACTCACCCTATTACATATCATGATGCATGGAACATGCTCAAAGCATTTACTTTCTCAATTTAAAACATTAAGTTTAGTTCCACTCACCTCTGGCTGACTCTGAACTGACTCTGAATACTCTGAAGCAGTGCTCACTGCTGCTCTCTTCGGTTCCTCTGGTCCGTTCCTACACAGGTGGACTCAAATGAGGGACCAAACTAGCTCAAGAACAACTCTATAAAACTCCCCAAAATCCCCTTAAAACATCCTACAACAATCACATAAAACATGCAAAAGAAGGCTGGACAGGGCACTTTCGGCGGCAGGTTCGGCGGCCGAAAGTCCCTTTCAGAGACGAAACGCAAGCACTTTCGGCGGCACTTCGGCTGCCGAAAGTCCTCTCCAGAGACGAAAGTCCCCAACCTTCGGCGGCACCTTTGGCGGCCAAAACCCTCCTCCAGAGCCGAAAGTCCAAACTTTTGGGGGTAAGCTTGGGCAAGCTTAGGTAGCCGAAACCACCTCCTTACATGTTCGGCGGTCGAACCCTCTTTCGGCGGCCGAAACTGGATTTTCCAGTTAGGCAGACACTTGTTCTGCTTCATGCCAAACTCACCCAAACTTCACTCAAACATGCAACCACCATTCCACAACCTGCATATACTCAAGTATAAGCACAAAGGGGTCCAAAACTACCTTAAAACCCCAACAAACAACACAACACAATACAAATACATGCTTTGACAAAAAATCAACCAAAACCTCAACTTACCCTAAACATACATCTCTACCCAAAAACTTCATAAAACCTTCATAAACCATGGAAAGAAGTTCAGGATCTTCACTTACCTCACACAAACAAGGAGATAAACGATCCCAACGTGGAGATATGGAGCAAAACACTCCCAAAGCCTCCAAACTTCAAAACTTTGGTTTAAAGCTCAAAACCTTCAAACAATCATAAAAACTCATCAAAATTTTGAAAGATTTAAAGCAAATACAAAAATCACCCAAGGAAGCTCATGGTCTCACCTAGGTTTGTGAAAATGGAAGAAACTTATCCATTTCACCGACCTAGGGCCTTTTATAGGTGGCTGGCCAGACCACCTTCGGCGGCCAAACGTGAAACCAAACTCATGCATGTTCGGCGGCCGAACCTTACATTTCTTCCTTGGCTCTTTTCTTTCAACAAAACTCATTTCCTTTATACTTAAATCATTAAAACATATCAAAACACTTTAGGAAAACATGTCTATACCCTTCTAGAGGGTGCCGACATCCGAGATTCCACTGGACTACAGGAATTTCGATGCTAGACTCTAGCCGGGTATTACATTCTCCCCCCCTTAAGAACATTCATCCTCAAATGTTCCTCAAACAAATAAACACATAAAAAGAGGAGAATCTAACCTTAAAACAGATATGGATATTGCTGGAGCATAGACTCCCATGTCTCCCAGGTGCACTCTTCTAGATTGTGGTGGTTCTATAGGACTTTCACCATTGGAATTTCCTTGTTTCTTAGCTGTCTGATCTGTGTGTCAAGGATCCGCACTGGCTGCTCTATATAGGTGAGATCTCCAAGGATCTCTACTTCAGGCTCACTAAGAACCTTACTCGGATCTGACACGAACTTCCGTAGCATAGAAACATGGAACACCGGGTGAATTCTCTCCATAGAAGTAGGTAAATCCAGCTTATATGACACATTCCCGATCTTCTGCAAGATCTCAAAAGGTCCAATGTACCGTGGGGCTAGCTTTCCTTTCTTCCCAAACCGAACCACTCCTTTCATTGGAGACACCTTTAGCAATACCATATCACCTTCCTGAAACTCTATCTGCTTTCTGCGGATATCTGCATAGCTTTTCTGTCTGCTCTGAACAGTCTTGATCCTCTCTCTGATCATGGGCACCACTCTGCTGGTGATCTTAACTAACTCCGGCCCTGCGAGAGCCGCCTCTCCTACTTCTTCCCAGCAAACAGGTGATCTGCACTTCCTTCCATACAAAGCTTCATAAGGGGCCATCCCTATGCTAGCATGATGACTGTTATTGTAGGCAAACTCCACCAAAGATAGATGTTGCCTCCAAGAACCGCCAAAGTCTAACACACACATTCTGAGCATATCTTTTATGGTCTGGATGGTCCTCTCTGACTGTCCATCAGTCTGTGGGTGGAAAACAGTACTAAAATCCAACCTTGTGCCCATAGCACTCTGCAGACTTCGCCAAAACCTGGAGGTGAACTGAGGTCCTCTATCTGAAACTATAGACACTGGGACTCCATGCAACCTTACGATCTCCTCCAAATAAACCTGTGCTAACTTATCCACAGAGTAATTGCTCCTAACAGGGATGAAATGAGCAGATTTCGTCAGTCTGTCCACAATCACCCATATGGAGTCTAACCTATTGGACGCTGTCGGTAAGCCCACTACAAAATCCATAGCTATGTTCTCCCATTTCCATTCTGGAATCGGCAGTGGGTTAAGCATTCCAGCCGGCTTCTGATGTTCCAGTTTCACCCTCTGGCAAACTTCACAGGCGGACACAAACTGTGCCACTTCTTTCTTCATAGCTGGCCACCAATACACTCTTTTCAGATCCTGATTGTAACGACCCAAAAATCGGACCGCTACCGGCGCTAGGATCCAGATCGACTTAAGGCCGCCGGGACCCGTTGCAAGCCTGACATAGAACCTGTAAACCTGTTCAATCCCATACATGATCAACAATCATACATAAAAATTAAAACTTTTCTTTCATTCATTCCTCATACACCAAACTCAACCTGTGCATGCACTAACATAATCATAAACTTGACCCCTCTGTGGGATCTCATCAATGCCCCAATGGGCGATATACATGTGTTGAGTTGGCTAACATCTGTATCATCAAATTTCTAAGATCATGCATTAACAAGGGATTACAATACTCATAGGGTCAAGCACATCTATAACCTCAATATACCTCATTACATAACATACTGTAATCTCTTACATTACATCATAGTACAATTGTCATGTCCACAATCTAACTATTACATAAACATACTTCAAAACTCTGGCTAACCTCCTGATCTACCCTGTACCTGCACATCTGGGGTTAGGGGAGAGGGGTGAGCTACAAAGCCCAGTGAGCATAATAGTGAAATCATATATTAAAATTTCATGCTTTCATGAAATGCAACACATCACAACAAAACACATCTCGGATGGTATTGTCACCTATAGTCCTCTCCATTCCAAAGTGCCGGGACGTAGAATGGGTACAACCGGTCTTTCTCTTAACATAACATATCATACATACCAATGTGCCAGGGACGTAGAATGGGTACAACCTGGACTTTCTCTTACATCGTGCCAGGGACGTAGAATGGGTACAACCTGGACTTCCATACCATATCATGCCGTAACATCATCATACCATATGAGGACTAAAGGATCATCCAATAACCAATCCACATCAACATCATAAATGCAATGCAACATATTCGTGAATACTAATGCAAACAACCTACTATATCTCATGGCATTCATGATGCATGGATCATGCTCAAAATTCATATTTCATTTATTTTAAAACTTAAAGTTTATTCCACTCACCTCTGGCTAGCTCTGACAAACTCTGCAGCAGCTGGCTCACTGCTGGGGTCCTCGGTTCCTCGGGTCCGAACCTACACAGGTGGACTCCAATGAGGGACCAAACATACATAAACATAACTCTAATATACTCCCCAAAAACCCCCTAAAACATCATAAAACAATCATAGAAAAACATGCAAGAAATGGTTGAACAGGGCACTTTCGGCGGCAGGTTCGGCGGCCGAAAGTCCCTCCAGAGCCGAAAGTCAGGCAGGTTCGGCGGCACCTTCGGCGGCCGAAACTCCCAGACAGAGGCGAAACTCATGCATGTTCGGCAGCACCTTCGGCGGCCGAAAGTCCCAGACAGAGACGAAAGTCTCTTTTCGGGGGCAACTTCCGCAGCCGAAAGGCCTGCCTCCCCAGCCATGTTCGGCGGCCGAAAGTTCCTTCGGCTGCCGAACCTGGTTTCTGCCAAAGGGCAGAAACTTGGCTCCCTTATGCATTTATGCCTCCAAACTCAACCAATCATGCATAAACCTATTCTACAACATTCCCAAGCATTCACAAGCAAACATACAAGCTCCTAGGGGCATCAAACCAACAAAAACCCCAACTACAACACACAAGCAACTCACATTGCTCAAAAACACATATAAAACCCATAAACCTAACTATGAACTAAACATGCATTCTACCCCCATAAAACAACTTAAAACTTACTTAAAACATACAATGAGCTTAAGATCGGCTCTTACCTCTTGATAATAGAGAGAGAGACGACCTAAACTCGGAGATCCAAGCAAATGAGCTCCTGAGTTCCCAAAGCTCCAAAACTTGTCTTAAATGCTCAAAACTTGCAATGAGAGGTGAAAACTCAAGAAAAATGGAGGAGATTTGGAGAAAGAACACAAGATCTGGGGAGAGGGAGGTCGGAAGCTAGCTATGGCCGAAAATGGGAGAAAGCTCGCCCATTTCGGCTAAGTGACCCTTTTATAGGTGGCTGGCCAGGCCACGTTCGGGGGCCGAAAGTGCCTCCGCATGCATGCCATGTTCGGCGGCCGAACTTGGGTTTCGGCGGCCGAACCTGGACTTCCCTCACTCATGCTTTCGGGGGCCTAACGTGCCTCCAAAATGCATGCATGTTCGGCGGCTGAACTTGACTTTCGGCGGCCGAACCTAGGTTTTCCTCCAAAGACTTTTCATGCAAAAACTCATTAAATTTTCATACTTAAAACCATGAAATACCTTAAAACATTTTATGAAAACATGTTTCTACCCTACTAGAGGCTTCCGACATCCGAGATTCCACCGGACGGTAGTAATTCCGATACCGGAGTCTAGCCGGGTATTACATTCTCCCCCCCTTAAGAACATTCGTCCCCGAATGTACCTCAACTAGCACACATAGCATGGCATAAAACACAACATACATACAAAGCACATAAACACAAAGAGATCTAACCTTAAAAGAGATGAGGGTACTGCTGGAGCATAGACTCCCGTGTCTCCCAAGTGCATTCTTCCAAGTTGTGGTGGTTCCACAGGACTTTCACCATCGAGATTTCCTTGTTTCTTAACTTTCTGATCTGGGTGTCTATGATCCGCACTGGCTGCTCAACATAGGTGAGATCCTCTTGGACCTCCACATCAGGCTCACTAAAAACCTTGCTCGGATCTGACACAAACTTCCTCAACATTGAAACATGGAAAACCGGATGGATCCTTTCCATTGAAGCAGGTAAATCCAGCTTGTACGACACATTCCCAATCTTTTGCAAGATTTCAAAGGGTCCGATGTATCGTGGGGCTAGTTTACCTTTCTTCCCGAAGCGAACCACTCCCTTCATTGGAGACACCTTGAGCAATACCAGATCCCCCTCCTGAAACTCTAACTGTCTTCTGCGGACGTCTGCATAGCTCTTCTGTCTGCTGGCAGCAGTCTTGATTCTCTCTCTGATTATGGATACCACCCTGCTGGTGATCTCTACTAGCTCAGGCCCTGCCAAGGCCTTTTCTCCAACTTCCTCCCAGCAAACAGGTGATCTGCACTTCCTTCCGTACAAAGCTTCATATGGAGCCATCCCGATGCTAGCATGATGGCTGTTGTTGTAGGCAAACTCCACCAAAGGTAGATGCTGCCTCCAATAACCGCCAAAGTCCAGCACACACATTCTGAGCATATCCTCGATAGCCTGGATGGTCCTTTCTGACTGTCCATCAGTCTGGGGGTGGAAGGCAGTACTGAAATCCAACCTAGTACCCATGGCGTTCTGCAGACTCCGCCAAAATCTGGAGGTGAACTGGGGCCCTCTATCTGACACTATCGAAACAGGAACCCCATGCAGCCTGACGATCTCATCCACATATACTTGCGCCAACTTGTCCACAGAGTAGCCACTCCTGACAGGAATGAAGTGAGCAGATTTGGTGAGTCTGTCCACAATCACCCATATGGAGTCCACTCTGTTGGACGCCGCCGGTAACCCCACTACGAAGTCCATAGCTATATTTTCCCATTTCCATTCTGGAATAGGTAGCGGGTTAAGCATTCCAGCTGGTTTCTGATGTTCCAGCTTCACCCTCTGACACACTTCGCAGGCTGACACGAACTGTGTCACTTCTTTCTTCATAGCTGGCCACCAATAAACCTTCTTTAGATCTTGATACATCTTGGTGGCTCCGGGGTGAATGCTGTATCTTGCATTATGAGCCTCCCTCATAATGTCTCCTTTTAGCCCTATGTCATCTGGTACACATAGTCTGCTCCCATAGCGGAGGATCCCCTTGCTGTCGAATCTGAACTCACTATCATTGCCTGACTGAACAGTCCTGGCAATCTTTACTAACTCCGGGTCCTCATGCTGTTTCTGAGCCACCTGCTCCAAAAACACGGGTGCTACTCTCATCTGGGCCACCAAGGCACCTGTACCAGACAACTCCATCTGTAGGCCTTCCTCAATGAGCTTGTAGAACTCCTTCACCACTGGCCTCCTCTCTGCCAATATGTGGGATAAACTACTGAGTGATTTCAGGCTTAAGGCGTCTGCCACAACATTCGCCTTACCCGGATGGTACTGAATCTTGCAATCATAGTCACTCAGCAGCTCTACCCATCTCCTCTGTCTCAAGTTCAAATCTATTTGACTCAGGATGTACTGCAGGCTTTTATGATCTGTGAAGATCTCACATTTTACCCCGTAGAGGTAGTGCCTCCACATCTTGAGTGCAAAGATTACTGCTGCCATCTCCAGGTCATGTGTGGGGTAATTCAATTCATGCTTCTTCAGCTGCCTAGAAGCATAAGCAATCACCCTCTCATTCTGCATTAGTACACAACCCAGTCCCACACGGGACGCATCACAAAAGACTGTAAAGTCCTCATCACTGGATGGCAGAGCTAAAACTGGTGCTGAAGTCAACCTCTTCTTAAGCTCTTCAAAACTCTCTTCGCACTGGTCGGTCCACACAAACTTCTGATTCTTCCTAGTTAGTCTGGTCAGAGGAGCTGCTATCTTTGAGAAGTCCTGAACGAACCTCCTGTAGTAACCTGCCAAACCCAAGAAACTTTTGATCTCCGTCACTGAAGTGGGTCTAGGCCAGTTAGCCACAGTTTCTGTCTTCTTGGGGTCTACCTCTATCCCATTCTCTGACACTACATGCCCCAAGAACGAAATGCTCCTCAGCCAGAACTCACATTTAGAGAACTTGGCATACAAGCCATGTTCCCTCAAGGTTTGCAAGACCAACCGTAGATGATGGGCATGCTCCTCTGCATTCCTAGAATACACTAAGATATCATCTATGAAGACAATAACAAAGTGATCCAGGTATTGACTAAACACTCTGTTCATGAGATCCATGAATGCTGCAGGGGCATTGGTTAACCCGAACGGCATTACAAGGAATTCAAAATGCCCATATCTGGTCCTGAAAGCTGTCTTCGGCACATCTTCATCCCTTATCCTTAGCTGATGGTACCCCGATCTTAGATCTATTTTGGAGAAACAACCCGCTCCTGCTAGCTGGTCGAATAGATCATCGATCCTTGGCAGAGGGTACCTATTCTTGGTAGTGACTTTGTTCAACTGCCTGTAGTCGATACAAAGTCTAAGGGATCCATCCTTCTTTCTCACAAATAGGACCGGAGCACCCCAGGGTGAGGTACTCTGTCGGATGAAACCCTTTTCTACCAGCTCCTGCAATTGCTCTTTCAACTCCTTTAACTCGGCTGGGGCCATCTGTAATACCCGGCTAGACTCCGGTATCGGGATTCCTACCGTCCGGTGGAATCTCGGTTGTCGGAAACCTCTAGAAGGGTAAAACTATGATTTTATGAAATGTTTTCATGTATTTCATGTTTTTAAGTAAGAAATTAAATGAGTTTTTGCATGAAAAATCTTTGGAGAAAAACCCAGGTTCGGCCGCCGAACTCCGAAGTTCGGCCGCCGAACATGCATGCGTTTTGGAGGCACGTTAGGCCCCCGAAAGCATGAGTGAGGGAAGTCAAGGTTCGGCCGCCGAACCTCATGTTCGGCCGCCGAACATTTGCATGGATGCGGAGGCACATTCGGCCCCCGAACGTGGTCTGGCCAGCCACTATAAAAGGGTCCCTTAGCCGAAAATGGGCGAGCTTTTTCTCCCCATTTCGGCCAAGGTGAGCATTCCGCCATCCTTCCCCAATCTTGAGTTTTTCCTTCCTTTTTCCTGGATCTTTACAAGTTTATAACTTTGTTTTTGAAGATCTTGGAGCTTAGAACGAGTTTTGGAGCTTGGAGACCAAAAGTTGGAACTTCTCCCATCTCCAAGTTTAGATCTCCTCAACCCTCGATCTTCGAGAGGTAAGAGCCGATCTTAAGCTCAATGTATGATTTAAACAAGTTTTATGAAGTTTTAAAGGGTAGAATGCATGTTAGGGTATATGTTAAACCTATGGGTTTTTGATGACTTTTGAACAATGTAGCTTGATTGTGTGTGATTGAAGTGTTGTAGATGGGGTATATGCATGTTTGAGGCCCCTAGGAACTTGTATGCATACTTTGGTTGAACAATATGCATGTTTGGAAGGGTTGGAGGCGAAATGTGCTAAGGGAGCCAAGTTTCTGCCCTTTGGCAGAAACCAGGTTCGGCAGCCGAAGGTACTTTCGGCCGCCGAACATGGCTGGGGAGGCAGGCCTTTCGGCTGCCGAAGTTGCCCCCGAAAAGAGACTTTCGTCTCTGTCTGGCACTTTCGGCCGCCGAAGGTGCCGCCGAACCTACCTGAGTTTCGTCTCTGTCCAGGACTTTCGGCCGCCGAAGGTGCCGCCGAAAGTGCCCTGTTCAGCCATTTCTTGCATGTTTTCATGTGATGTTTTCAGGATGTTTTAGGGGGGTTTTTGGGGAGTATTATAGAGTCATGTTCATGTATGTTTGGTGCCTCATTTGAGTCCACCTGTGTAGGTTCGGACCCGAGGAACCGAGACCCCCGGTTGTGAGATAGTCGTTCAGAGTTCGTTGTTAAAGCTTCAGTTACCATGTGAGTGGAACAACCCCTTAAGCTTTAAAGTAAATGAATAAATGAATGAATCATAAAGCATTGCCCATGCATCATTATGCCATGCAATATTAGGTTGTTTGCATTAGAATTCACGAATATGTTGCATTGCATACTTTGTTGTTGATGTGGATGAATGTTGAATGATCCATTAGCCCTTGTATGTCATGATAGCCTATGTGAGTCCAGGTGTGCCTGCTATGGCTCTACGCCCCTGGCACTATGACTGATTATGGAAGTTCGGGTGTGCCTGCTACGGCTCTACGCCCCCGGCATGTATAAGTAAGAAAGATAGGGGCTAAATGGTGACAAGTTCATCCTTGTTGTGAAATGTTTGTGTTATGGCGCATACATGAAAGCATGAATAAGAAAAAGTTATATGATAATAATAATAATAAAATGAATAATAATATACCTAAAAAGGGAGGAATTAAAACAAATGTTTTTCTTAGTTTCTGCTCACTGGGCTCTAGTAGCTCACCCCACTCCCTTTATCCCCAGAGTTGCAGGTACAGGATAGATCAAGAAGTCGGCTAGAGTGAAGTCAAGTCATGTATGTTGTAATAGATAGTAGTGGACATGAACATGATGTAATGAATATTTATGACCATGTAATGTAATGAATGATTTGATGATGTATTGAGGATTATAGTAGTGCTTGACCTAGAGGTGTGTGAATCCCCATTTTGTACAGAGTGTTTAATGAGTAATGATGTTAATGACTATGATTATCCAAGCTGATATGTATGATGATGATACCCCATTGGAGTATTTGATGAGGACTCCAGTGTGGGGTTTATGTACGATTTTGTGCATGCACAGGTTTTGCTTGGATAAGAGAAAAGAAAATTTTTTGTACAGATCATGTATATGTTGTTATGTATGGGATTCCACAGGTTTACAGGAGGTATGTAGGCTTGCTACGGGTCCCGGCGGCCTTAAGCCGATCTGGATCCTAGCGCCGGTAACGGGTCGGATTTCCGGGTCGTTATACCATCCTGTAGGGAGGGATAGAGATCGGTCTAGTTCCAGGCACCAACTCTATCTCGAACTCTATCTCCCTAGCAGGTGGTAAACCTGGAAGCTCATCCGGAAAAACATCCTGAAACTCTCTGACAACTGGCACCGAGGCCGGCTCCCTGACCTGACTGTCTAGCTCTCTCACATGAGCTAAGTACCCCTGACATCCCTTCCTAAGCAACCTACGAGCCTGAAGAGCTGATATCAGACCTCTAGGTGTGCCCCTCTTGTCTCCTCTGAAGACGACCTCTGACCCGTTCTGATCTCTGAACCTGACTACCTTGTCCCTACAGTCCAAGGTAGCACCATGGGTAGATAGCCAATCCATCCCTAGAATGACGTCAAAGTCTGTCAAATCTAGAACCACAAGGTCGGCGGAGAGGCATCTTCCCTCAACAAAAACTAGACTGTACTGGCAGACTGACACTGCCACTGACGGGTCACACTTGGGTCCACTGACCCATAGGGGACACTCTAACCCAGAGACTATCAGACCCAACCTCTCAACGGCTCTTGGAGCAATAAATGAATGAGATGCACCCGGGTCCATTAAAGCATACACATCAGAACACCCAATGACGAGATTACCTGACACCACGGTGTTGGATGTGTTAGCCTCCTGCTGAGTCATGGTGAAGATCCTGGCTGGAGCTGATGGACCTTCACCTCGGGAACCAGAAGAAGAGGCTGCCCCTCTCCCTCTACCTCTGCCACTGCCCTGAGTTGTGGCTGGAACTGCTGGCTTTGCCACACTACCAGAAGCTGTCTGCTGGGGCTGGCCCATAAAAGGCGCTCTAGGACACTCCAGAGCTATGTGTCCCTCCTGTCCACATCTGAAACATGTATTAGTCCCAGCTCGACACACTCCTCTGTGCGGTCTTCCACATCTCTGGCATTCTGTACCATCTGAGCCTGAGCTCGAGCCACCGCCAAATCCCAGACCGGACTTCAACTTGTTCCAAAACTTATTCTTCTTCGGCTTCCTGGTGGTGTTATCCCACCTCTTCTTACCTGAGCTCTGAGAAGAGAGACCTGGCCCTCCTCTGCCTGGGGTCTTAACCCCTGAAGACTGGGTCACTGACTGCTTCACTGACCCCTCAACTATAGCACTTGCTTCCATTCTTCGAGCCATATCCACCACAGTGTGGAAACTTTCTCTCTCAGCTGACTGAATCAACGAGGAGTACCTGGAATGCAGCTTCATAACATACCTCTTGGCTTTCTTCGTATCTGTATCTAGAGCTTGCCCTGAAAAAGGCAATAGCTCCAAGAATTTATCCATGAACTCCTCTACACCCATGTGCTCTGACTGCCTCAGTTGCTCAAACTCAATCATCTTCAGTTCTCTGGAACTGTCTGGAAAAGCCCATCCAGCGAACTCATTCGCAAATTCCTCCCATGTCATGCCGTCTAGTCTTGGGTCCACATAACACTTGAACCATTCCCGTGCCTTCTTGCACTTTAAAGTGAACCCTGCCATCTGAATGGCCCTGCTATCATCCGCCCCTAGCTCATCAGTTATTGTCTTCACCACTCTCAGATACTCAAAGGGGTCATCCCCTGACTTGTATTTGGGAGCATCTAGCTTGAGGTAATCTGTCATCTTTACCTTGCTCCCACCAGCTGAGCTAGGTCTAGGAGGTTGAGTAACTGGGGCTGCTGGTTCTGTAGGTGGTGGAGGTGGAGGTGCAGCATTCCCCGAGGTGGGGTTTGCCGGGTTTGGATAGAAGGGTGAGGGTGGATAAGCTGGGTACTGTGTGTAAGGTGGATAGAAAGGTGGATAAGGCATGTAGGTAGGGTAGGGGTTAAAGCTGGAGTAATTCGATGTACCTCCCATCGGATACCCTGAACCCTGTGGGAAGGGTGGATAATGGGGTGGAAAACCATACCCCGAGGCCTGAACGCCTCCCTGAGATTCCCCTGTCCCCTCTTCCTCCATGTTCACATCCAGGTTCCCATCCCTCCTCTGATCCTCTTCTGTAACCTCCCTCACATCTGAAGAACTTCCACCTCTATCTGTCCCCCTTCTGCTAGCATCAAAAGACCTTCTAAGGTCCCTTGACACTCTTTCTCTGTTGGCTCTACAAGACATTGCCCTAGGCAATGTAGGAGGACGGGCGCTCGTGCCCTCATCCTCAGGTGGTACTCCAGTCAATCGTGCAGATCGACGAGTTCCTCTCATCCTGTTTTCTGAAAAAACAGTACACATCATACAAACATTAGCATCATATGGTTCATGTGGGCACACATGAACCCTCATCACATATACATCATTCATATCATAGCATTAATGCACATGCATATATCATGGCATTTCACATCATCATACAAGACAGGACTCAACATTCTATCCTAGTGGACATGATCTTCCTATTGTGCTTGACCTTCTATAACATCTATGAGCCCGACACTCTAGGTCCGATCCTATGAACCTAGGGCTCTGATACCATTCTGTAACGACCCAAAAATCGGACCGCTACTGTAACGACCCCAAAATGGACCGTCACCGGCGCTAGGATTCAGGTCGGCTTAAGGCCGCCAGAAACCGTAGCAAGCCTGCTAAACTCTCTGTGTACCTGTAAACCTCATACATGATCATACAGTTTATGTGAAAATAAAACTCTTTTCTGAACCAAGGCTTAACCTGTGCATGCACTATCTCTGTACTCTGTACTCATGTACTCTGTACTCTGTATCCCTGACTAGAGCTTGCTCTAGATGGGTTATCTCATACCTGTTAAGCCTGGTTTTCACATACAGGAAAACATATATACATATACAGATCATGTACACAACATACATCACTAGGTCTAGGTCAAGCAATCACTATTACATCTCTTTAATATTACATGTCCACTCTAAGCTATTACAGATCTCTTTACTTTTTCTGTACTCTGCTGGACTGTCCCTCCCTGTACACTGTACACTGAATACTGAACCTGCAAAACTGGGGTTAAGGGAGTGGGATGAGCTCTATAGCCCAGTGAGTAGAATAGTAAAACATCTCAGTAAAATATGATCTCATGAAATGCACCATATCACAAACAAGCCACATCAAGAGTAAACCTGTCACCACATAGTCCCAGTAACACTGTGCCAGGGCGTAGAATCGAGCACCTGGTCTTCCTGTCATATATGTATATGTGTATATAACACCTGTGAACTTACCATTGCCAGGGCGTAGTCAAAGGCTCCTGGACTTTGCTATATACCTGCCAGGGCGTAGTCAAAGGCTCCTGGTCTTTGCTATACGTGCCAGGGCGTAGTCAAAGGCTCCTGGACTTCCTGTCTGAGACTATTGGATCATTCAGCATTCACTCACATCACCAAATAACGATGCAATGCAACATATTCGTGAATACTAATGCAATCAACCTATGGCATAAACATGATGCATGGGATATGCTAAAAGCAGTTTGTGGTTCAATAAAAGTCATAAGTCTTAAGTTTAGTTCCACTCACCTCGGGCTAACTGGACTGACTGACTCTGCAGGTTCTGAATCTCTGGAGCAGTACTCACTGCTGCTCTCTCTGGTTCCTCTGGTCTGTATAAGCACATAAAGACTCAAATGAGGGACCAAACAAGCTTATGACCAACTCTATTAAACTCCCCAAGAATCCCCTTACACTCACTCTAATAGTCATGCAAAGCAAGCAAAGGAAAGCTGGACAGAACACTTTCGGCGGCAGGTTCGGCGGCCGAATGTCCTCTCCAGAGACGAAACTCAAGCACCTTCGGCGGCCGAATCTCTATGTTCGGCGGCCGAACCCTTTCGGGGGCAAGTTTCGGAGGCCACAAGGCACTCCAGAGACGAAAGTCTCTAACCTTCGGCGGCACCTTCGGCGGCCGAATCCCCCAAACAGAGCCGAACATGCAAAACACTCGGGGGCAAGCTGTGGCAGCCTAAGCCACCATGCAAGAGGTTCGGCGGCCGAATGAACTTTCGGCTGCCGAACCTGAGTTCATCCAGAACTCAGTTCCAACGACAAACCATCTTCTTCTTTCCTTCAACGTCTCAAACCATGCAAACTTCACCTCCTCAACATACATATACTCATGTATATGCTCACAGGGGTCCAAGACTAGCTAATAACCCCAAACAACAAAACAAACATACATATAAACATGTAGCTATACATAATTCTTTAAAACTACCATTAATACCCTAAGCATGCATCTCCTTCCTTTATCCCCATAAACTCAGAAACATATACACATGTTCAAGTGCATCACTTACCTCCTGTAATAAGAAGCTACACACTCTGAACAAGGGAAAAACGGATCACCTCTTCTCACACTCTCAACCTCTCTCAAACTCACTTTGTGCTTCAAACCCTTCAAAACTTGGTGAATGAGCAAACTCCTGCATGAGCTGCTCAAAACACTTGCAGATGAGTCATAGAAGACGTGGCTAATTCATGGCAAGAATCTGAGGCCAACATCTGTCAAAAGCCATGACTCAGCTTGGCTGGCCAACTCATCGTCGGCTGCCCAATGACATGCAAGACCATGCAACATTCGGGGGCCGAACTTCCCTTCGGAAGCCAAACACTTTCGGCGGCCGAACTTACTTTCGGCGGCCGAACTTGGCTCAACTGCCTTAGGTCATTTCAACTCAAAACTCACTTCCCTTAACCTTAAAACATATAAACACATCATAACCCTTAGTAACACATAACTCCTACCCTTAGATAGAATCCTAACACCCCGGATTCCGCCAGACAACAGGAATTCCGGTGCCGGACTCTAACCGGGTATTACATTCTCCCCTCCTTAAGAACATTCGTCCTCGGATGTTCCTAAAATAACAAAACAAAATACAAGGAGGAAACTAACCTTAAAATAAATATGGATACTGCTGGAGCATAGACTCCCGCGTCTCCCACGTGCACTCTTCTAGATTATGGTGGTTCCATAAAACTTTCACCATCGGAATCTCCTTGTTCCTTAGCTGTCTGATCTGCGTGTCCAGAATCCGCACTGGCTGCTCTATATAGGTGAGATCCGTATGAATCTCCACTTCAGGCTCACTCAGAACCTGATTCGGATCTGACACAAACTGTCGGAGCATAGAAACATGAAATACCGGGTGAATCCTCTCCATAGAAGTAGGTAAATCCAGCTTATACGACACATTTCCGATCCTCTGCAACACCTCAAAGGGTCCAATGTACCGTGGAGCTAATTTACCTTTCTTCCCAAAACGAACCACTCCTTTCATTGGAGACACTTTCAGCAATACCCAATTACCTTCTTGAAATTCTAACTGCTTTCTGCGAACGTCTGCATAACTTTTCTGTCTACTTTGAGCTGTTCTGATTCTATCTCTGATCATGGGCACCACTCTACTAGTAATCTCGACTAACTCTGGCCCTGCCAGAGCCTTCTCTCCTATCTCTTCCCAACAAACAGGGGATCTGCACTTCCTCCCATATAATGCTTCATAAGGAGCCATCCCAATGCTAGCATGATGACTGTTATTGTAGGCAAACTCCACCAATGGTAGATGCTGCCGCCAAGAACCGCCAAAGTCTAACACACATAGGCGAAGCATATCTTCTATGGTCTGGATGGTCCTTTCTGACTGTCCATCAGTCTGTGGGTGGAAAGCAGTACTAAAATCTAATCTCGTGCCCATTGCACTTTGCAGACTTCGCCAAAAGCGAGAAGTAAACTGTGGTCCTCTGTCTGAAACTATAGACACTGGAACTCCATGTAATCTCACTATCTCATCCAGATAGACCTGTGCCAACTTATCCACAGAATAGTTACTCCGAACTGGAAGAAAATGAGCAGATTTCGTGAGTCTGTCCACAATCACCCATATCGAGTCTATTCTGTTGGACGCTACTGGTAAACCCACTACAAAATCCATGGCTATGTTCTCCCATTTCCACTCTGGAATCGGTAATGGGTTAAGCATTCCGGCTGGTTTCTGATGTTCTAATTTCACCCGCTGACAAACCTCACAGGCTGTCACGAACTGCGCCACTTCTTTCTTCATGGCTGGCCACCAATAGACCCTTTTTAGATCCTGATACATCTTGGTGGCTCCTGGGTGAATACTATACCTCGCATTATGAGCTTCCCTCATAATGTCTTCCTTCACACTGCCCCTATCTGGTACACAAAGTCGACTCCCATAGCGAAGGATCCCTTTACTGTCGAATCTGAACTCTGTATTGTTGCCTGACTGAACAGTCCTGGCAATTTTCATCAACTCAGGGTCCTCATGCTGTCTCTGAGCTATCTGCTCCAGAAACACAGGTGTCACTCTCATCTGTGCTATCAACGCACCTGTACCAGACAACTCTAACTGTAATCCCTCGTCAAAGAGCTTATAAAGCTCCATCACAACTGGTCTCCGCTCTGCTGCTATATGGGATAAACTGCCTAGTGACTTCCGGCTTAGGGCGTCTGCGACAACATTCGCCTTTCCCGGATGATACTGGATTTTACAATCATAATCACTGAGCAATTCGACCCACCTTCTTTGCCTCAAATTCAGCTCTCTCTGACTTAAGATGTACTGTAAACTCTTATGATCTGTGAAGATCTCGCATTTAACCCCGTAGAGGTAATGCCGCCACATCTTAAGTGCAAAGATAACTGCTGCCATCTCTAGGTCATGGGTAGGGTAATTCAACTCGTGCTTCTTCAACTGTCTAGAAGCATAAGCTATTACTCTATCACTCTGCATCAATACACAACCCAATCCCACTCGAGATGCATCACAGAACACTGTGAAGTCCTCATTACTCACAGGCAGAGCTAACACTGGTGCTGTGGTTAATCTCCTCTTGAGCTCCTCAAAGCTCTCTTCACACTGGTCTGACCAGATAAACTTCTGGTTCTTCTGAGTCAATTTGGTCATAGGAGCTGCTATCTTTGAGAAGTTCTGAACGAACCTCCTGTAGTAACCTGCCAGTCCCAGAAAGCTTTTAATCTCAGTTACTGTCGTGGGTCTGGACCAGTTAGCTACAGCCTCTATCTTCTTGGGGTCTACCTCAATACCCTCTGCTGATACCACATGTCCCAAGAAGGCAATGCTCCGTAACCAAAACTCACACTTCGAGAACTTGGCATACAAACCATGCTCTCTCAGTGTCTGCAAAACAATCCTCAGATGCTGGGCATGCTCCTCTGCATCTCTGGAATACACTAAGATATCATCGATAAATACAATGACAAAGTGATCCAGAAACTCACTGAATACCCTGTTCATGAGATCCATAAATGCTGCAGGGGCGTTAGTCAACCCGAACGGCATCACTAAGAACTCATAATGCCCATATCTGATCCGGAAAGCTGTCTTAGGCACATCTGCCTCTCTGACTCTCAACTGATGATACCCTGATCTCAGATCTATTTTCGAGAAACAACCTGCTCCAGCTAGCTGGTCAAATAGATCATCAATCCGCGGTAAGGGATACCTATTCTTGATAGTGACCTTGTTCAACTGTTTGTAGTCGATACAAAGTCTAAGGGATCCATCCTTCTTTCTGACAAAGAGCACTGGAGCACCCCAAGGTGAGGTACTAGGGCGGATGAAACCCTTATCTACCAAGTCCTGCAACTGTGCTTTCAACTCTGTTAACTCAGCTGGCGCCATCCTGTAGGGAGGAATAGAGATAGGTCTGGTACCTGGCAGTAATTCAATTTCAAACCCTATCTCCCTATCAGGTGGTAGTCCTGGCAAATCATCTGGGAATACATCGAGAAACTCTCGAACTACTGGTACTGTGGCTGGTTCCCTCACCTGACTATCTAGCTCTCTCACATGAGCTAGAAACCCCTGACAAACCCTCCTAAGCAAACGACGAGCCTGAAGGGCTGAAATCATACCTCTGGGTGTACCTCTCCTGTCTCCTCTGAAGACACACTCTGACCCATCCTGGTCTCTGAGACTCACTAGCTTCTCTCGACAGTCCAACGTAGCACTATATGCAGATAGCCAATCCATCCCTAGAATGACATCAAAATCTGTCAAATCTAGAACCACAAGGTCAGCTGGAAGGCATCTACCCTCTATGAATACTGGACTGAAACGACAGACTGACACTGCCACTGATGGGTCACATTTAGGTCCACTGACCCAGAGAGGATACTCTAACTCAGAACTGATCAAACCCAATCTCTCTATGGCTCTCGAAGCAATAAAGGAATGAGAAGCACCGGGGTCCATCAAAGCATACACATCTGAACACCCAATGATGAGATTACCTGACACCACTGTGTTCGACGTGTTAGCCTCCTCCTGTGTCACTGTGAAAATCCGTGCTGGGGCTACCGGATTTCCACCTCGGGAACTTGCTGCTGAAGTAGAGGCTACCCCTCTCCCTCTACCTCTGCCACTAATCTGAGGCATGACTGGAGCTGCTGGCCGTACAACTGGCTGTACCACACTGCCTGAACTCATCTGCTGGGATGGTACAAAAGTCATCTGCGGACAATCCCGAGCAATATGCCCTTCCTGTCCACATCGAAAACAAGCTGTAGATCCCAACCGACAAACTCCTCCATGTGGTTTTCCGCATCGTCTGCAGACTGGAGCTGTGCCAGAGCTTGAGCCACTACCTATTCCCAGACCTGACTTGACTTTATTCCAGAACTTACTCTTTGTTCCTCTTGCTCTATCCCATCTCTTACTGCCTGTAGAACCTGAACTGGGGGCCTTAGCACCCGAAGCCTGTGCCTGTGACTGTTTCTGAATATTGGCACTAGCTTCCATCTTCCTGGCTGCATCTATAATAGAGTGAAAACTCTCCTTTTCTGCTGGAAGGATCAAAGAACAATACCTGGGATGAAGTCTCATGGTATATCTCCTTGCTTTCTTCTGATCAGTATCATAGGCTTGACCCACGTACTGAAGCAGATCCAGGAACTTATCTGTAAATTCATCAACACTCATCTCATCTGTCTGTCTCAACTGTTCAAATTCAATTACTTTCATCTCCCTCGAACTGTCAGGAAAAGCCCACCCTGCAAACTCATTGGCGAACTCTCCCCATGACATACTGTCCATTCTAGGCTCCACATAATTCTTAAACCATTCTCTGGCTTTCTTACATTTTATTGTGAAACCTGCCATCTCAATGGCTCTCCTATCATCTGCTCCCAATTCACTGGTGATCATCCTAACTGCTCTGAGGTAATCAAATGGATCATCTCCTGTGTTGTATTTAGGAGCATCCAATTTCAAGTACTCCGTCATGTGGACTTTACCTCCAGATGAGCTAGGTTCATGTCTGTCAACAACAGGGGCTACTGGTTCTGGTGGTAATACTGGTTCATTGGGTTCATTTAGCTCTAGGTGTGCTGCACTTGGATGTATAGGGGAAGATGGATACATAGGATATGGTGGATATGATGGGTAATAGTGAGGATATGGCATATATGGCATATATGTAGGATATGGGTCAAATCGAGAGTACTCCGACATCCCCTCCATCGGATACTCTGGCTCCTGAAACAAGGATGGATAGCCAAAACCTGAGGCCTGAACACCTCCCTCGGAATCGCCCATACTTTCATCCATAGACGGATCAGTCTCCATAGCCTCCCTCTCTTCCTCTGATCTTCCTCCCCTAGCTGTACCTCTTCTGCTCTCGTCTACAGACCTTCTAGGGTCTATTGACATGCCTTCCCTGCTAGATCTCTGAGACCTTGCCCTTGGCAATGCAGGAGGACGAGCAGCTAGTCTCTCATTCTCTGGTGGGACTCCAGTCAATCGAGCTGATCGACGAGTTCCTCGCATCTTTATTCTATCTGGAAAACAATACATAACATAACACTTAGCACATAAACATCACATATCAATACAGCACATGCATAACTTATGACATGAAACAGATAGGACGCAACACCCTATCCTAGTGGACATGATTTCCTATTGTGCTTGACCACCCTCTATGAGCCCGACACTAGCGCTATAGGTCCGATCATGTGAACCTAGGGCTCTGATACCAATCTGTAACGACCCCAAAATGGACCGTCACCGGCGCTAGGATTCAGGTCGGCTTAAGGCCGCCAGAAACCGTAGCAAGCCTGCTAAACTCTCTGTGTACCTGTAAACCTCATACATGATCATACAGTTTATGTGAAAATAAAACTCTTTTCTGAACCAAGGCTTAACCTGTGCATGCACTATCTCTGTACTCTGTACTCATGTACTCTGTACTCTGTATCCCTGACTAGAGCTTGCTCTAGATGGGTTATCTCATACCTGTTAAGCCTGGTTTTCACATACAGGAAAACATATATACATATACAGATCATGTACACAACATACATCACTAGGTCTAGGTCAAGCAATCACTATTACATCTCTTTAATATTACATGTCCACTCTAAGCTATTACAGATCTCTTTACTTTTTCTGTACTCTGCTGGACTGTCCCTCCCTGTACACTGTACACTGAATACTGAACCTGCAAAACTGGGGTTAAGGGAGTGGGATGAGCTCTATAGCCCAGTGAGTAGAATAGTAAAACATCTCAGTAAAATATGATCTCATGAAATGCACCATATCACAAACAAGCCACATCAAGAGTAAACCTGTCACCACATAGTCCCAGTAACACTGTGCCAGGGCGTAGAATCGAGCACCTGGTCTTCCTGTCATATATGTATATGTGTATATAACACCTGTGAACTTACCATTGCCAGGGCGTAGTCAAAGGCTCCTGGACTTTGCTATATACCTGCCAGGGCGTAGTCAAAGGCTCCTGGTCTTTGCTATACGTGCCAGGGCGTAGTCAAAGGCTCCTGGACTTCCTGTCTGAGACTATTGGATCATTCAGCATTCACTCACATCACCAAATAACGATGCAATGCAACATATTCGTGAATACTAATGCAATCAACCTATGGCATAAACATGATGCATGGGATATGCTAAAAGCAGTTTGTGGTTCAATAAAAGTCATAAGTCTTAAGTTTAGTTCCACTCACCTCGGGCTAACTGGACTGACTGACTCTGCAGGTTCTGAATCTCTGGAGCAGTACTCACTGCTGCTCTCTCTGGTTCCTCTGGTCTGTATAAGCACATAAAGACTCAAATGAGGGACCAAACAAGCTTATGACCAACTCTATTAAACTCCCCAAGAATCCCCTTACACTCACTCTAATAGTCATGCAAAGCAAGCAAAGGAAAGCTGGACAGAACACTTTCGGCGGCAGGTTCGGCGGCCGAATGTCCTCTCCAGAGACGAAACTCAAGCACCTTCGGCGGCCGAATCTCTATGTTCGGCGGCCGAACCCTTTCGGGGGCAAGTTTCGGAGGCCACAAGGCACTCCAGAGACGAAAGTCTCTAACCTTCGGCGGCACCTTCGGCGGCCGAATCCCCCAAACAGAGCCGAACATGCAAAACACTCGGGGGCAAGCTGTGGCAGCCTAAGCCACCATGCAAGAGGTTCGGCGGCCGAATGAACTTTCGGCTGCCGAACCTGAGTTCATCCAGAACTCAGTTCCAACGACAAACCATCTTCTTCTTTCCTTCAACGTCTCAAACCATGCAAACTTCACCTCCTCAACATACATATACTCATGTATATGCTCACAGGGGTCCAAGACTAGCTAATAACCCCAAACAACAAAACAAACATACATATAAACATGTAGCTATACATAATTCTTTAAAACTACCATTAATACCCTAAGCATGCATCTCCTTCCTTTATCCCCATAAACTCAGAAACATATACACATGTTCAAGTGCATCACTTACCTCCTGTAATAAGAAGCTACACACTCTGAACAAGGGAAAAACGGATCACCTCTTCTCACACTCTCAACCTCTCTCAAACTCACTTTGTGCTTCAAACCCTTCAAAACTTGGTGAATGAGCAAACTCCTGCATGAGCTGCTCAAAACACTTGCAGATGAGTCATAGAAGACGTGGCTAATTCATGGCAAGAATCTGAGGCCAACATCTGTCAAAAGCCATGACTCAGCTTGGCTGGCCAACTCATCGTCGGCTGCCCAATGACATGCAAGACCATGCAACATTCGGGGGCCGAACTTCCCTTCGGAAGCCAAACACTTTCGGCGGCCGAACTTACTTTCGGCGGCCGAACTTGGCTCAACTGCCTTAGGTCATTTCAACTCAAAACTCACTTCCCTTAACCTTAAAACATATAAACACATCATAACCCTTAGTAACACATAACTCCTACCCTTAGATAGAATCCTAACACCCCGGATTCCGCCAGACAACAGGAATTCCGGTGCCGGACTCTAACCGGGTATTACAGCTACCGGCGCTAGGATCCATATCGACTTAAGGCCGCCGGGACCCGTAGCAAGCCTGACATAGAACCTGTAAACCTGTTCAATCCCATACATGATCAACAATCATACATAAAAATTAAAACTTTTCTTTCATTCATTCCTCATACACCAAACTCAACCTGTGCATGCACTAACATAATCATAAACTTGACCCCTCTGTGGGATCTCATCAATGCCCCAATGGGCGATATACATGTGTTGAGTTGGCTAACATCTGTATCATCAAATTTCTAAGATCATGCATTAACAAGGGATTACAATACTCATAGGGTCAAGCACATCTATAACCTCAATATACCTCATTACATAACATACTGTAATCTCTTACATTACATCATAGTACAATTGTCATGTCCACAATCTAACTATTACATAAACATACTTCAAAACTCTGGCTAACCTCCTGGTCTACCCTGTACCTGCACATCTAGGGTTAGGGGAGAGGGGTGAGCTACAAAGCCCAGTGAGCATAATAGTGAAATCATATATTAAAATTTCATGCTTTCATGAAATGCAACACATCACAACAAAACACATCTCGGATGGTATTGTCACCTATAGTCCTCTCCATTCCAAAGTGCCGGGACGTAGAATGGGTACAACCGGTCTTTCTCTTAACATAACATATCATACATACCAATGTGCCAGGGACGTAGAATGGGTACAACCTGGACTTTCTCTTACATCGTGCCAGGGACGTAGAATGGGTACAACCTGGACTTCCATACCATATCATGTCGTAACATCATCATACCATATGAGGACTAAAGGATCATCCAATAACCAATCCACATCAACATCATAAATGCAATGCAACATATTCGTGAATACTAATGCAAACAACCTACTATATCTCATGGCATTCATGATGCATGGATCATGCTCAAAATTCATATTTCATTTATTTTAAAACTTAAAGTTTATTCCACTCACCTCTGGCTAGCTCTGACAAACTCTGCAGCAGCTGGCTCACTGCTGGGGTCCTCGGTTCCTCGGGTCCGAACCTACACAGGTGGACTCCAATGAGGGACCAAACATACATAAACATAACTCTAATATACTCCCCAAAAACCCCCTAAAACATCATAAAAAAATCATAGAAAAACATCCAAGAAATGGTTGAACAGGGCACTTTCGGCGGCAGGTTCGGCGGCCAAAAGTCCCTCCAGAGCCGAAAGTCAGGCAGGTTCGGCGGCACCTTCGGCGGCCGAAACTCCCAGACAGAGGCGAAACTCATGCATGTTCGGCGGCACCTTCGGCGGCCGAAAGTCCCAGACAGAGACGAAAGTCTCTTTTCGGGGGCAACTTCGGCAGCCGAAAGGCCTGCCTCCCCAGCCATGTTCGGCGGCCGAAAGTTCCTTCGGCTGCCGAACCTGGTTTCTGCCAAAGGGCAGAAACTTGGCTCCCTTATGCATTTATGCCTCCAAACTCAACCAATCATGTATAAACCTATTCTACAACATTCCCAAGCATTCACAAGCAAACATACAAGCTCCTAGGGGCATCAAACCAACAAAAACCCCAACTACAACACACAAGCAACTCACATTGCTCAAAAACACATATAAAACCCATAAACCTAACTATGAACTAAACATGCATTCTACCCCCATAAAACAACTTAAAACTTACTTAAAACATACAATGAGCTTAAGATCGGCTCTTACCTCTTGATGATAGAGAGAGAGACGACCTAAACTCGGAGATCCAAGCAAATGAGCTCCTGAGTTTCCAAAGCTCCAAAACTTGTCTTAAATGCTCAAAACTTGCAATGAGAGGTGAAAACTCAAGAAAAATGGAGGAGATTTGGAGAAAGAACACAAGATCTGGGGAGAGGGAGGTCGGAAGCTAGCTATGGCCGAAAATGGGAGAAAACTCGCTCATTTCGGCTAAGTGACCCTTTTATAGGTGGCTGGCCAGGCCACGTTCGGGGGCCGAAAGTGCCTCCGCATGCATGCCATGTTCGGCGGCCGAACTTGGGTTTCGGCGGCCGAACCTGGACTTCCCTCACTCATGCTTTCGGGGGCCTAACGTGCCTCCAAAACGCATGCATGTTCGGCGGCCGAACTTGACTTTCGGCAGCCGAACCTGAGTTTTCGTCCAAGGACTTTTCATGCAAAAACTCATTAAATTTTCATACTTAAAACCATGAAATACCTTAAAACATTTTATGAAAACATGTTTCTACCCTACTAGAGGCTTCCGACATCCGAGATTCCACCGGACGGTAGTAATTCCGATACCGGAGTCTAGCCGGGTATTACACTGATACATCTTGGTGGCTCCAGGCTGAACATTGTACCTTGCATTATGAGCCTCCCTCATAATGTCTCCTTTCAGATTACTGTCATCTGGTACACATAGTCGATTCCCATAGCGGATGATCCCTTTGCTGTCAAATCTAAACTCTGCACTGTTGCCTGACTGAACAGTCCTAGCAATTTTCACTAACTCAGGGTCCTCATGCTGTTTCTGAGCCACCTGCTCCAGAAACACTAGTGTCACTCTCATCTGTGCTATCAATGCACCTATACCAGACAACTCTAGCTGTAGCCCTTCGTCGAGGAGCTTATAAAACTCCATCACCACTGGTCTTCTCTCTGCTGCTATGTGGGACAAACTGCCAAGTGATTTCCGGCTTAGGGCGTCTGCCACAACATTCGCCTTACCCGGATGATACTGAATCGTGCAATCATAATCACTGAGTAGTTCTACCCACCTTCTCTGCCTCAAATTCAGCTCTTTCTGACTCAAGATGTACTATAAACTCTTGTGATCTGTGAAGATCTCGCATTTAACCCCATAAAGGTAATGCCTCCACATCTTGAGTGCAAAGATAACTGCTGCTATTTCTAGGTCATGGGTGGGGTAATTCAACTCGTGCTTCTTCAGCTGTCTAGAAGCATAAGCAATCACCCTGTCATTCTGCATCAGAACATAACCCAATCCCATTCTGGACGCATCACAGAACACTGTGAAGTCCTCATTACTGACAGGCAAAGCTAACACAGGTGCTGATGTTAATCTTCTCTTTAACTCTTCAAAGCTCTCTTCACACTGGTCTGACCACACGAACTTCTGGTTCTTCTGAGTCAGTTTGGTCATAGGAGCAGCTATCTTTGAGAAGTTCTGAACGAACCTCCTGTAGTAACCTGCCAAACCTAGAAAGCTTTTAATCTCTATCACTGAGGTGGGTCTAGGCTAGTTAGCTACAGCTTCTATCTTCTTGGGGTCTACCTCAATACCTTCGGCTGATACAACATGCCCCAAGAAGGAAATGCTCCTCAACCAAACTCACTCTTAGAGAACTTGGCATATAAACCATGCTCTCTCAGTGTCTGCAGAACTGTCCTCAGATGTTGGGCATGCTCCTCTGCATCTCTGGAGTACACTAAGATATCATCGATAAAGACAATCACAAAGTGATCCAGATACTCGCTGAAAACTCTGTTCATGAGATCCATGAATGCTGCAGGGGCATTAGTCAACCCGAACGGCATTACTAAGAACTCATAATGCCCATATCTGGTCCTGAAAGCTGTCTTTGACACATCTGCTTCTCTGACTCTCAACTGATGATACCCGGACCTCAGATCTATTTTAGAGAAACAACCTGCTCCAGCTAGTTGGTCGAATAGATCATCGATCCTAGGCAGGGGATACTTATTCTTGGTAGTGACCTTGTTCAACTGTCTATAGTCGATACAAAGTCTGAGGGATCCATCCTTCTTTCTGACAAAAAGCACTGGAGCACCCCAAGGTGAGGTACTAGGGCGAATGAAACCTTTATCTACCAAGTCCTGCAGCTGCTCTTTCAACTCTTTTAACTCTGCTGGCGCCATCCTGTAGGGGGGAATAGAGATAGGTCTGGTACCAGGCAACAATTCTATTGCAAACTCTATCTCCCTATCAGGTGGTAGTCCTGGAAGCTCATCTGGGAAGACATCTGGAAACTCTCGAACTACAGGAACTGAGGCTGGTTCCCTAACCTGTCTATATAGATCTCTCACATGAGCTAGAAACCCCTGACAACCCCTCCTAAGCAAACGACGAGCCTGAAGGGCTGAGAGCAAACCTCTAGGTGTCCCCCTCCTGTCTCCTCTGAAGACACACGCTGACCCATCCTGGTCTCTGAGACTAACTACTTTGTCTCTGCAGTCCAAGGTAGCTCCATATGTAGATAGCCAATCCATCCCTAGAATGACATCAAAATCCGTCAAATCTAGAACCACTAGGTCAGTTGGAAGGCATCTACCCTCTATGAACACTGGACTGAAACGACAGACTGACTCTGTCACTGATGGGTCACATTTGGGTCCACTGACCCAGAGAGGACACTCCAACTCAGAAATGATCAGACCCAACCTCTCAACGGCTCCAGAAGCAATAAAGGAATGAGAAGCACCGGGGTCCAACAAAGCATACACATCAGAACACCCAATTATGAGATTACCTGACACCACTGTGTTCGACGTGTTTGCCTCCTCTTGAGTCACAGTGAAGATCCGTGCTGGGGCTACCGGACCTTCACCTCTGGAACCTGCGGCTGAAGAAGAGGCTGACCCTCTCCCTCTGCCTCTGCCACTGCTCTGAGGCATGGCTGGAGCTGCTGGCTGTGCCACACTGTCTAAGCTCATCTGCTGGGATGGTGCCATAAAGGTCAACTGAGGACATTCCCGAGCAAAATGTCCCTCCTGCCCACACTTAAAGCAGGCTGTAGATCCCATATCTCCTTGCCTTCTTCTGGTCAGTGTCATAAGCCTGACCTACATACTGTAACAGATCCAGGAACTTATCTGTGTATTCCTCTACACTCATTTCTTCAGTCTGTCTTAGTTGCTCAAATTCTATCACTTTCAGCTCCCTGGAACTGTTAGGAAAAGCCCACCCTGCAAACTCATTGGCAAACTCTCCCCATGACATGCTGTCCAACCTGGGGTCCACATAATTCTTGAACCACTCTCGAGCCTTCTTACATTTCAATGTGAACCCTGCCATCTCAATGGCTCTGCTATCATCAGCTCCTAACTCATCGGTTATTATCTTAACTGTTCTGAGGTACTCAAAGGGATCATCTCCCGTATTGAATTTAGGAGCATCCAACTTTAGGTACTCTGTCATTTTCACTTTGCTTCCCTCAGCTGAGCTAGGTTGAGGTACTTGGACAACTGGGGCTACTGGTTCTGGTTTTGGTGGTGGAGCAGAAGGTGCTGAACTTAGCTCTGGGTATGTTGTACTGGGATGGAAAGGTGTAGGTGGATACATGGGATATGGTGGGTAAAAAGGAGGATAAGGCATATAAAGCATGTAGGTAGGATATGGGGAAAAACTAGAGTAATCCGACGTACCCCCCATCGGATACCCTGGGCCCTGTGGAAAGGGTGGATAATGGGGTGGATAACCGAACCCCGAGGCCTGAGCGCCTCCCTGAGACTCTCCCATACCCTCTTCAGACCTGCCCATACCCATGCTTTCCTCCCTTGGCTGGTCCACATCCATAGCCTCCCTCACGTCCTCTGAGCTCCCTCCTCTATCTGCTCCTCTTCTGCTCTCGTCAAAAGACCTTCTAGGGTCCCTTGACGTACCCTCCCTGCTTGATCTCTGAGACCTTGCCCTTGGCAACGCAGGAGGACGAGCATCTAAACCCTCACTCACTAGTGGGACTCCAGTCAATCGTGTAGATCGACAAGTTCCTCGCATCTTAACTCTCTGGAAAAACATAACACAACACATTAGCATCATATGGTCCGTGTGGAAACACATGAACCCTCAAGCATACATCACATATCAACAATGCACATGCATAAATCATGGCATTACACATCATCAGATAGACAGGACGCTACATCCTATCCTAGTGGACATGATTTCCTATTGTGCTTGACCTACTATAACCTCTATAAGCTCGACACTCTCTCTAGGTCCGACCATATGAACCTTGGGCTCTGATACCAATATGTAACGACCTGAAAACTGGACCGCTACCGGCGCTAGGATCCAGGTCGACTTAAGGTCGCCGGGACCCGTAGCAAGCCTGCTATACTCTCTGCATACCTGTAAAATCCCATACATGATCAAAGATGTTCTGTAAAAACATAAAACTGATGCTCTGAACCAAGGCTCAACCTGTGCATGCACTATCTCTGTACTCTACAACCCCTGACTAAAGCTTGCTCTAGATGGGTTCAACTCATACTCTGTTAAGCCTGGTTTTTCACATACTGATAAAAACATTCACAGCACATAAACAGATCATGTATATAGAAAGGATTTACAACATGGGTCAAGCACAATACTCTACACTATACAATACTAAACCATTTCTTTACAATATTACATGTCCACACTATGCTATTACAAAAGTCTTTCCTCTTCCTGTACTGTAATACCCGGCTCGAGTCCGACATCGGAATTCCTATAGTCCGGTGGAATCTCGGGTGTCGGAACCCTCGAGAAGGGTAATGCATATGTTTTTCAAGGTATTTTCAAGGTATTTTCACTTGTTTTCATGTTCCAAAGACTTGAGTTTTGAAAGAAAAGCAACAAGGGAGAAATGCAGAGGTTCGGCCGCCGAAGGTCAATTTCGGCCGCCGAACATTGCATGGTTGCGGCTTCACGTTCGGCTGCCGAAGGTGGTCTGGCCAGCCACCTATAAAAGGGCCAAGGGTCGGTGGAAGGAGGTTAGTTCTCCTCCACTTGCAGCCAGAGGTGAGTTTCAGCCTCTCCTACGTTGACTTTCATGTTTTCCATGATTTTCATCAAATCTTTCAAGAGTTTTAAGAGTTTTGGTGACTTATGAAGGTTTTGAGCAAAAGAACCAAGTTTTGAAGCTTGGAGCTTTGGAAGAGTTTTTCTTCATATCTCCACGTTAGGATCCTTCATCCTCAAGTTGTGTAAGAGGTAAGTGAAGATCCTGAGCTTCTTTGTTGATTTTGAAAGGTTTTATGAAGTTTGTATGGGTAGTTTGCATGTTTAGGTTTAGGTGAGGTTTTTGGTGATTTGTGGTGTTCCAGCATGATTAAGTGTTATGTGCTATGGTTGTTTGGGGTTTTAGGGTAGTTTTAGACCCCTTTGTGCATATATATGTGTATATGCTAGTTGGGAGTAGTTGAGATGCATGTTTGTAGGTTTTTGGGCAAAGTTTGCATGAAACAGAGCAGGGTTCTGCCCTTCGGGCAAAACCAGGTTCGGCCGCCGAAGGAAGGTTCGGCCGCCGAACCCCTTGTGGAGGCAGTTTGGCTGCCAAAGGTTGCCCCCGAAAGCTAGGCTTTCGGTTTAGAAAGGGACTTTCGGCCTCCGAAAGAGGGAGTTCGGCCGCCGAAAGTGTGTGAGTTTCGTCTCTGGAGTGGGGTTTCGGCCGCCGAACCTGCCGCCGAAAGTGCCCTGTCCAGCTTTCCTTTGCATGTTTTATGTGATGGTTTGAGGATTGTTTAGAGGGGTTTTGGGGAGTTTCGTAGAGATGTTCTTGAGTGAGTTTAGTCCCTCATTTGAGTCCACCTGTGTAGGTACGGACCAGAGGAATCAGGGAAGTCAGCAGTGAGTCCAGTGTCTGAACCTGCAGAGTCAGTTCAGAGATAACCAGGTGAGTGGAACTTAACTTAATGTTTTAATCTGACAACTGAATATTTTATCATGCTTCATGCATCATGAATATGCTCTAGAGTGAGTGCATTAGTGTACACAAAGATGATGCATTGCATTTATCCTTGTACTTGGCACTGCTCCTTGTACATTGCTTATGTGAGACGGCACGGACTTCGTGAGGATTCATTAGCCCTCAGAGGAAAGACCTGGAACAGCCTTACGAGGACCAGGCATAAAGACCTGGAACAGCCCTACGGGGACCAGGCACATGGTACTTAGGTACCCCAGATGAGATAGAGGGAGTTTTGATCCGTCCGGCCGAGGTTATGTGATTATGTGTTGCATTCCATGAGCGCATGTTTTATCACCTGTATTTGCCTATTCTACTCACTGGGCTATCGTAGCTCATCCCTCTCCCCTAACTCCAGTTGTGCAGGTTCAGAGATCAGAGAGAACTCAGCAGGGTACAGGAAGAGTACAGAGTCTTGTAATAGCTAGTGTGGACATGTAAATGTAAAGAGATAAGGTTTATGTATAGTGTATAGAATGGTGCTTGACTATAAGAATTGTAATCCCTTTGTGGAGTCACATGATCAGTTTATGTATGTTTCTTTATTGTTGTATGTTTATGAGCAAAACCAGGCTTAACATTATGAGATTGATCCGCCTAGAGCCATGAGGAGCTCTAGTAGGGATTGGTAGAGAACAGAAAGAGTGCATGCACAGGTTAAGCCTTGGAATGAAGAAAAGTTTTATGTTTTTACAGCCAATGTAGGATCATGTATGGGATTTCACAGGTATACAGACAGGATAGCAGGCTTACTACGGGTCCCGGCGACCTTAAGTCGATCTGGATCCTAGTGCCGGTGGCAGTTCGGTTTCCGGGCTGTTACAGATTGGTATCAGAGCCCTAGGTTCATATGGTCGGACCTATAGAGAGAGTTGGGCTCATAGAGAGGTTTAGCAGGTCAAGCACTATAGGAAAAACATGTCCACGAGGATAGGATGTTATGCTGATGTGCAATGCCCTGAGTTATGCATGTGCATGTTTTTTATGTGTTGCTGATGTGTTATGTGATTTGTTGTTTCCCAGAGAGTGAAGATGCGAGGAACTCGTCGATCCGCGAGATTGACTGGAGTCCCACCTGTAAGTGAGGGTACAGCTGCTCGTCCACCTGCCTTGCCAAGGGCAAGATCGCACAGGTCAAGCAGGGAAGGAACGTCACGAGACCCGAGAAGGTCTTCTGACGAGAGCAGGAGAGGAGTAAGCAGAGGGGGAAGGTCAGTAGAAGACAGAGGTGTGAGGGAAGAGGATCAGAGTAGAGATGTAAGCATGGGTGTAGGAAGGTCAGAAGAAGGTATGGGGGAGTCCCAGGGAGGCGTTCAGGCCTCTGGGTTTGGCTATCCACCCTTTCCACAGGGCTCAGAGTATCCGATGGGAGGCACGTCGGATTACTCCAGTTTTGCCCCATATCCACCCTACATGCCATATATGCCCTATCCTTCCTTTTATCCACCATATCACATGTATCCACCCCCACCTGTTCATCCAAGTCCAGTACAACCTGAAGTAAGGGAACCAGTTCCTCCACCACCACCTCCTGAACCAGTAGCCCCTGTTGTGGAAGCACAGCAACCCAGTTCTTCAGGGGGAAGTAAGGTGAAGATGACCGAGTACTTAAAGTTGGATGCTCCGAAATTCAATACAGGAGATGATCCCTTTGAGTATCTCAGTGCAGTCAGAATGATAACAAGTGAGTTGGGAGCTGATGACGGTAGAGCTATTGAGATGGCAGGGTTCACGTTAAAGTGTAAGAAAGCTAGAGAATGGTTCAAGAACTATGTGGACCCGAGACTTGAGAGTATGACATGGGAAGAGTTCGCCAACGAATTTGCTGGATGGGCTTTTCCTGACAGTTCCAGGGAACTAAAAGTTGTGGAGTTTGAACAGTTGCGACAGACGGAGGAGATGAGTGTTGATGACTATACAGATAAGTTCCTGGAATTGTTGCCATATGTCGGTCAGGCATATGATACAGATCAGAAGAAGGCAAAGAGATATGCCACAAGGCTTCATGCCAGGTATTTCTCTTTGATTCTTCATGCGGAGAAGGAAAGTTTCCACTCTATTGTGGATGCTGCTAGAAAGATGGAGGCCAGTGCTATAAGTCAAGGTGTAGTCAAGGCACAGTTTTCTGGTGTTAAACCAGGTTCCTCCTCACAGGGTACAGTAAGTGCAAGTAAGAAGAGATGGGAGAAATTCAGAGGAAAGAGAGGCAAGTTCTGGAACAGGCTTAAGTCGGGTCTGGGAATGAGTAGTGGCTCCAGTTCTGGCGCAGATTTTCCAGTGTGCAAGAGGTGTGGCAAACAGCATAGAGGAGCTTGTCAGTTGGGATCCACAGCCTGCTATAGATGTGGGCAGGAGGGACATTATGCACGGGAATGTCCTCAGGCGACTTTGGTTGCACCATCCCAGCAGATGAGTACGGGCAGTGTAGTACAGCCAGTAGCTTCAGCCATACCACCAAGCAGTGGCAGAGGAAGAGGAAGAGGGGCAGCCTCTTCATCAGGAATGGGTTCCCGAGGTGCAGGTCCGTCAGCCCCAGCACGGATTTTCACCCTGACTCAGCAGGAGGCAGACACGTCGAACACGGTGGTGTCAGGTAATCTCATCATTGGGTGTTCAGAGGTGTATGCTTTAATGGACCCCGGTGCTTCTCACTCTTTCATTTCTTATAGAGCTGCAGAGAGGTTGGGTCTGATGGTGTCTGAGTTAGAGTGTCCTCTATGGGTCAGTGGACCCAAATGTGATCCATCTTTGGCAGAGTCAGTCTGTCGGTTCAGTCCAGTGTGCATAGAAAGTAGATACCTTCCAGCTGACCTGGTGGTTCTAGAGTTGACAGATTTTGATGTCATTCTAGGGATGGACTGGTTATCTACGTATGATGCTACCCTGAACTGTAGAGACAAGGTAGTCAGTGTCAGAGACCAGGATGGGTCAGAGTGTGTCTTCAGAGGAGACAGGAGAGGGACACCTAGGGGTTTGATATCAGCCCTCCAGGCTCGTAGAATGTTAAGGAAAGGGTGTCAGGGGTTCCTAGCTTATGTGAGAGAGCTAGACAGTCAGGTTAGGGAACCATCCTCAGTACCAGTTGTTAGAGACTTCCCAGATTTGTTTCCTGAAGAGCTTCCAGGACTACCACCGGATAGGGAAATAGAGTTCGAGATTGAATTGATGCCCAATGCCAGACCGATCTCTATTCCTCCCTACAGGATGGCACCAGCAGAGTTGAAAGAGTTAAAAGAGCAGTTACAGGATTTGGTAGCTAAGGGTTTCATCCGCCCGAGTACCTCACCCTGGGGTGCTCCAGTATTATTTGTCAGAAAGAAGGATGGACCTCTTAGACTTTGTGTCGACTACAGACAGTTGAACAAAGTCACTATCAAAAACAAGTATCCTTTACCCAGGATCGATGATCTATTCGACCAGCTGGCAGGAGCAGGTTGTTTTTCTAAAATAGATCTGAGATCCGGATACCATCAGTTGAAGATCAGGGAAGGAGATGTATCCAAGACTGCTTTCCGAACCAGATATGGGCATTATGAGTTCCTTGTGATGCCGTTCGGGTTGACTAACGCCCCTGCAGCATTCATGGATCTCATGAACAGGGTTTTCAGGGAGTACTTGGATCGTTTTGTGATCGTCTTTATTGATGATATCTTGGTGTACTCCAGGAATGCAGAGGACCATGCCCAGCATCTTCGGATAGTGCTGCAAACCTTGAGAGAGCATGGCTTGTATGCCAAGTTCTCCAAGTGCGAGTTCTGGCTAAGGAGCATTTCCTTTTTGGGCCATGTTGTATCAGAGGACGGTATAGCAGTAGATCCCAAAAAGGTAGAGGCAGTAGCCAACTGGCCTACACCCACTACAGTGACTGAGATCAAGAGTTTTCTGGGTTTGGCAGGCTACTATCGGAGGTTTGTTCAGGACTTCTCGAAGATAGCTGCTCCTATGACCAGACTGACCAGAAAGAATCAGAAGTTTGTATGGTCAGAGGATTGTGAGGAGAGTTTTGCAGAGTTGAAGAGACGATTAACTTCAGCACCGGTGTTAGCTCTGCCGATTAGTGATGAAGAGTTCACAGTGTTCTGTGATGCATCCCGAGTGGGATTAGGTTGTGTGTTGATGCAGAAGGACAAAGTGATAGCTTATGCTTCTAGACAGCTGAAGAAGCACGAGCTGAATTACCCGACACACGATCTTGAGATGGCAGCTGTTATCTTTGCACTTAAGATGTGGAGGCATTACCTCTATGGGGTAAAATGTGAGATCTATACGGATCATAAGAGCCTGCAGCACATCTTAAGTCAGAGAGAATTAAACTTGAGGCAGAGACGGTGGGTAGAATTGCTCAGTGATTACGATTGTAAGATCCAGTATCATCCGGGCAAGGCTAATGTTGTAGCTGATGCCTTAAGCCGAAAGTCACTTGGCAGTTTATCCCACATTGCAGTAGAGAGAAGACCGGTGGTGAAGGATTTCTACAAGCTCGTGGAAGACGGGTTACAGTTGCAGTTATCTGGTACAGGTGTTTTGCTCGCACAGATGAGAGTGACACCAGTGTTTCTAGAGCAAGTGGCTCTGAAACAGCACGAAGACCCCGAGTTAGTGAAGATTGCCAGGACTGTTCAGTCGGGCAACAGTACAGAGTTCAGATTTGATAGTGAGGGGATTCTTCGGCACGGTAAGAGGTTATGTGTACCAGATGATAGCAGTTTGAAGGCAGACATTATGAGGGAAGCTCATAATACGCGGTATAGTATTCACCCGGGAGCCACCAAGATGTATCAAGATCTGAGAAGGGTGTATTGGTGGCCAGCAATGAAGAGAGAAGTGGCACAATTCGTGTCAGCCTGCGAGACATGTCAAAGGGTGAAGTTAGAGCACCAGAAGCCGGCTGGAATGCTTAACCCACTGCCGATTCCAGAATGGAAATGGGAGAACATAGCGATGGATTTTGTAGTGGGCTTACCGGCGACGTCTAACAGACTAGACTCCATCTGGGTGATTGTGGATAGACTCACTAAATCTGCTCACTTCATTCCAGTCAGAAGTAACTACTCTGTGGACAAGTTGGCGCAGGTGTATGTAGACGAGATAGTAAGGTTGCATGGAGTTCCAGTGTCGATAGTATCAGATCGAGGACCTCAGTTCACCTCCAGGTTTTGGCGGAGTCTGCAAACGGAAATGGGCACAAGGTTGGATTTCAGCACTGCTTTCCATCCACAGACAGACGGTCAGTCTGAGAGAACCATCCAGACCATTGAAGATATGCTGAGAATGTGTGTGTTAGACTTTGGCGGTTCTTGGAGGCAGCATCTACCTCTGGTGGAGTTTGCCTACAACAACAGCCATCATGCTAGCATAGGGATGGCTCCTTATGAAGCTTTGTATGGGAGGAAGTGCCGAACACCTGTTTGCTGGGAAGAGGTAGGAGAGAAAACTCTTGCAGGGCCAGAGTTAGTTGAGATAACCAGCAAGTTAGTGCCTATCATTAGAGAGAGGATCAGAACAGCTGTAAGCAGACAGAAAAGTTATGCAGACATCCGTAGGAAGCAGATAGAGTTCCAGGAGGGGGATATGGTATTGCTTAAGGTGTCTCCGATGAAGGGAGTGGTTCGGTTTGGAAAGAAGGGTAAACTGGCCCCACGGTACATTGGTCCCTTTGAGATCTTGCAGAAGATCGGGCCTGTATCGTATAAGCTAGATTTACCGGCTTCTATGGAACGAATTCACCCGGTATTCCATGTTTCTATGTTGCGAAGGTTTGTGTCAGATCCAGAGAAGGTTCTTAGTGAACCTGAGGTGGAAATCTTAAGTGATCTCACCTATATAGAGCAGCCAGTGCGGATCCTTGACACCTAGATCAGAAAGCTGAGAAACAAGGAGATACCAATGGTGAAAGTTTTGTGGAACCACCACAACCTAGAAGAGTGCACTTGGGAGACTCGGGAGTCCATGCTCCAGCAATACCCATATCTGTTTTAAGGTTAGTTTTTCCCCTTTTCTATGTGTTTATGTTGTGTTAGGGACATTCGGGGACGAATGTTCTTAAAGGGGGGAGAATGTAATACCCGGCTCGAGTCCGACATCGGAATTCCTATAGTCCGGTGGAATCTCGGGTGTCGGAACCCTCGAGAAGGGTAATGCATATGTTTTTCAAGGTATTTTCAAGGTATTTTCACTTGTTTTCATGTTCCAAAGACTTGAGTTTTGAAAGAAAAGCAACAAGGGAGAAATGCAGAGGTTCGGCCGCCGAAGGTCAATTTCGGCCGCCGAACATTGCATGGTTGCGGCTTCACGTTCGGCTGCCGAAGGTGGTTTGGCCAGCCACCTATAAAAGGGCCAAGGGTCGGTGGAAGGAGGTTAGTTCTCCTCCACTTGCAACCAGAGGTGAGTTTCAGCCTCTCCTACGTTGACTTTCATGTTTTCCATAATTTTCATCAAATCTTTCAAGAGTTTTAAGAGTTTTGGTGACTTATGAAGGTTTTGAGCAAAAGAACCAAGTTTTGAAGCTTGGAGCTTTGGAAGAGTTTTTCTTCATATCTCCACGTTAGGATCCTTCATCCTCAAGTTGTGTAAGAGGTAAGTGAAGATCCTGAGCTTCTTTGTTGATTTTGAAAGGTTTTATGAAGTTTGTATGGGTAGTTTGCATGTTTAGGTTTAGGTGAGGTTTTTGGTGATTTGTGGTGTTCCAGCATGATTAAGTGTTATGTGCTATGGTTGTTTGGGGTTTTAGGGTAGTTTTAGACCCCTTTGTGCATATATATGTGTATATGCTAGTTGGGAGTAGTTGAGATGCATGTTTGTAGGTTTTTGGGCAAAGTTTGCATGAAACAGAGCAGGGTTCTGCCCTTCGGGCAAAACCAGGTTCGGCCGCCGAAGGAAGGTTCGGCCGCCGAACCCCTTGTGGAGGCAGTTTGGCTGCCAAAGGTTGCCCCCGAAAGCTAGGCTTTCGGTTTAGAAAGGGACTTTCGGCCTCCGAAAGAGGGAGTTCGGCCGCCGAAAGTGTGTGAGTTTCGTCTCTGGAGTGGGGTTTCGGCCGCCGAACCTGCCGCCGAAAGTGCCCTGTCCAGCTTTCCTTTGCATGTTTTATGTGATGGTTTGAGGATTGTTTAGAGGGGTTTTGGGGAGTTTCGTAGAGATGTTCTTGAGTGAGTTTAGTCCCTCATTTGAGTCCACCTGTGTAGGTACGGACCAGAGGAATCAGGGAAGTCAGCAGTGAGTCCAGTGTCTGAACCTGCAGAGTCAGTTCAGAGATAACCAGGTGAGTGGAACTTAACTTAATGTTTTAATCTGACAACTGAATATTTTATCATGCTTCATGCATCATGAATATGCTCTAGGGTGAGTGCATTAGTGTACACAAAGATGATGCATTGCATTTATCCTTGTACTTGGCACTGCTCCTTGTACATTGCTTATGTGAGACGGCACGGACTTCGTGAGGATTCATTAGCCCTCAGAGGAAAGACCTGGAACAGCCTTACGAGGACCAGGCATAAAGACCTGGAACAGCCCTACGGGGACCAGGCACATGGTACTTAGGTACCCCAGATGAGATAGAGGGAGTTTTGATCCGTCTGGCCGAGGTTATGTGATTATGTGTTGCATTCCATGAGCACATGTTTTATCACCTGTATTTGCCTATTCTACTCACTAGGCTATCGTAGCTCATCCCTCTCCCCTAACTCCAGTTGTGCAGGTTCAGAGATCAGAGAGAACTCAGCAGGGTACAGGAAGAGTACAGAGTCTTGTAATAGCTAGTGTGGACATGTAAATGTAAAGAGATAAGGTTTATGTATAGTGTATAGAATGGTGCTTGACTATAAGAATTGTAATCCCTTTGTGGAGTCACATGATCAGTTTATGTATGTTTCTTTATTGTTGTATGTTTATGAGCAAAACCAGGCTTAACATTATGAGATTGATCCGCTTAGAGCCATGAGGAGCTCTAGTAGGGATTGGTAGAGAACAGAAAGAGTGCATGCACAGGTTAAGCCTTGGAATGAAGAAAAGTTTTATGTTTTTACAGCCAATGTATGATCATGTATGGGATTTCACAGGTATACAGACAGGATAGCAGGCTTACTACGGGTCCCGGCGACCTTAAGTCGATCTGGATCCTAGTGCCGGTGGCAGTTCGGTTTCCGGGCTGTTACATGTACCCTACTGACTTCCCTCTGATTTTGATCCTGCAAGACTGGGGTTAAAGGAGAGGGATGAGCTATACTAGCCCAGTGAGTAGAACAAATCAAACATGTCAATAATTGTAACAGCCCGAAAATTGGACCGCTACCGGCGCTAGGATCCAGATCGGCTTAAGGCCGCCGGGATCCGTAGCAAGCCTAACATACATCCTGTGAATCTGTTTAATCCCATACATGATCAACAACATACATAAAAATTAAAACTTTTCTTTTCATTCATGAACCAAACTCAACCTGTGCATGCATTAACGTAGACATTAACATTAACCCCACCATGGAGTCCTCATCAATGCTCCAATGGGGTACCATGATCATGCATTAAGTTTGGTAAAACATAAACATCAATAAAAGATCATGCATTCATAAAGGGATTACACAGCTAGGGTCAAGCACACTTCTAAACCTCAATACCGTTATTACATTACATAACTCAACATTAAATTACAACATCCATCATGTCCACTACTAGCTATTACATAACCAAAACTTTACTCTATCCGACCTCCTACTCTATCCTGTACCTGCAAACCTGGGGGTTAAGGGAACGAGGTGAGCTAAAAAGCCCAGTGAGTAGAACCATAAAATATTTTAATTATTCATGCTTTCATGGAATGCATCATAGCATAGACATTTCACATCAAGGACGGACTTGTCACCAATAACTCTCATTTCCATAAACAATCATACATTTGCCCGGACGCGTGGCATGGGCAGCCCAGGACTTCATAACATGGTGCTAGGACGCGTGGCATGGGCAGCCCTGGACTTCATAGGTTACATACTGAGAGCTAGTGGGTCATCCAACATCCATCCACATCAATAGTAAAAATGCAATGCATCATATTCGTGATTACTAATATAATACAACCTACATAAACATGGCATTTATGATGCATGGATCATGCTAAACATTTTATTAAATTTAAAACATAGTTCTGTTCCACTCACCTCTGGCTGATGCTCTAAGGACTCTGAAGCAGCTAGCACTGCTGACCTCCTCGGTTCCTCGGGTCCGAACCTACACAGGTGGACTTAGATGAGGGACCAAACATACATAAACATAACCCTAAAACATCCCCCAAAAACCCCTAAAACACCTCAAAACAATCATAGAAAACATGCAAGAAATGGCTGAACAGGGCACTTTCGGCGGCAGGTTCGGCGGCCGAAAGTCCCTCCAGAGCCGAAAGTCAGGCAGGTTCGGCGGCCGAAACTCCCAGACAGAGACGAAACTCATGCATGTTCGGCGGCAGTTTCGGCGACCGAAACTGCCCTCCAAAGACGAAAGTCCTCTTTCGGGGGCAGGCTTCAGCAGCCGAAGGCTGCCTCCACAAGCGGGTTCGGCGGCCGAAAGTCCATTCGGCGGCCGAACCTGAGTTTCTCCAAAGTGGCAGAAACTCAACTCCAACATGCACATACGCCTCCCAAACTTTTCAAACATGCATAAACCTGATCTACAACATGCATACTCAAGCAACAAGCTCCTAGGGGCTTCAAACTATCTTAAACCCCAACTACAACACATCAAGCAACCACAAAAATCATACATTGCTCAAAAAACTTAACATAACCCATAAAACCAACCAAAACCTAAACATGCATTTCTACCCCATAGATCAACTTAAAACTTGTTTAAAACATACAGTGAGCTCAAGATCGGCCCTTACCTCTTGGAGATCGAGAGGAAAACGACCTAAACTTGGAAACCAAAGGAAAAGAGCTCCTGTGTCTTCCAAGCTTCAAAACTTGCTCAAATGCTCAAAATCTTCAAAACAAAGTGAAAACTTGTGAAAATCGTGAAAGATTTGAAGGAAGAAACTCAAGATCGGTGAGGGACGGTGGAGAGCTCACCTTGGCCGAAAATGGGGAGGAACGCTCACCCATTTCGGCTAAGGGACCCCTTTATAGGTGGCTGGCCAGGCCACATTCGGGAGCCGAACGTGCCTCCGCATGCATGCCATGTTCGGCGGCCGAACATAAGGTTCGGCGGCCGAACCTGGACTTCCCTCACTCATGGTTTTGGGGGCCTAAGGCACACCCGAAGCGCATGCACGTTTGGCGGCCGAACCTGGGTCTTCCTCCAAAATTATTTTCATGCAAAAACTCATTTCTTACTCGAGTAAAACCATAAAATACATTAAAACATTTTATGAAAACATGACTTTACCCTTCTAGAGGTTTCCGACATCCGAGATCCCACCGAGCGGTAGGGATTCCGATACCGGAGTCTAGCCGGGTATTACAATAATGTAACGACCCGGAAATCGATACCCCTCTGTAATGGCCCAAACCGCTACCGGCGCTAGGATCCAGATCGGCTTAAGGCCGCCGGGACCCGTAGCAAGCCAAACATACATCCTATCACCTGGTCAAATCCCATACATGATCAAAACTTTAACATAAAAACTTAAACATCTGATGTATATACCGAGCCTGACCTGTATGCGACATAACTGGAAACATAAAGAACCCCCTACTAGAGCCCTCATCAAAACTCTAGCTGGGTCAACATAACATACATCAAGCCGTAGTCACATCTAAAGAACTAGAACCTAACCTGTGCATGCATCAAACCACAAACATAAGACCTCTACTAGGGTCCTCATCAAACTCTAAAGTGGTAAACAATACATGCCACCAGTTTGGTTCAAACTCAACTCAACACTAAACATAACATACATCATGTATTAAACAGGGACTAACCAAGTCTTAGGGTCAAGCACAGTACTACTACATAAACCAATCTCTACTTTACTTACATTACAATCTCTTACAAATCATTATATCAATTTATAATACATGTCCACACTAAAAGTACTAATCTATTACAATAGTAAGACTTTTACCCTTGACATCTTCCTGGACTACCTCTGACCTGCAAAACTGGGGTTAGGGGAGAGGGGTGAGCTAAAAAGCCCAGTGAGTAGAAATAAGGAAAACAATTCATTAATTACATGCTTTCATGAAATGCGTCACAGCACAAACATTTCACATAACGGATTGGACATGACCACCAAAACTCCCTCTGTCTGTAACATAACATGGTGCCCGGCCCTTCGGGCTCCTCAGGACTTCATTATGCCCGGCCCTCAAGGGGCTCCTCAGGACTTCATTAACATAACATAGCTAGGGCTATTGGGGTCGCCTTGGTCCATCCACATCAACAGTAAATAATGCAATACGTCATATTCGTGTAACTAGTGCAATCAACCTAGTACATATAAACATGATGCATGAACATGCTTTAGGCATTTGCTTTCTTAAAGTAAAAGATTAAGTTTAGTTCTACTCACCTCTGGCAGACGCTGAACTGACTCTGCAACTGCTAACACTGATGGCCTCCTCGGTCCCTCGGGTTCGATCCTACACAGGTGGACTCGAATGAGGTGCCAAACACACTTTAACAACTCACAAACAACTACCCAAAAACCCTCTAAAACATCACTTAAACATGCATAGAAAACAACCATAAAAAGGCTGGACAGGGCACTTTCGGCGGCACCTTCGGCGGCCGAAAGTCCCTCTCCAAAGATGAAAGTCAGGCACTTTCGGCGGCCGAACCTTCCTTCGGCGGCCGAAAGTCTGCTTTCAAGCCAAAACTCAACTTTCGGGGGAAAGGTTAGGTGGCCAATCCATGCATCCATAGGCAGGTTCGGCGGCCGAAACCACCTTCGGCGGCCGAACCTGAGTTCATCCAGAACTCAGCCTCTTATGCATACAAGCCTCCCAAACCTTCCAAACACCCCAAACAAGCACCCAACTTAACCATGCACAAAGAAGTTTAAACAAGCTTAAACTCCAACAAAGAACATAAAAAAGCATACTTAAATGGCTTATGACCCACATAAGCCAAAACCAACAAAACCACCCAAATCCTCACATATATTTACCCCTCTAAAAGTCTCTGGCATCTTCAGAATTCCAGATTCCAACGGAGATTCCGCCGGAAGGTAGGCATTCTGATGCCGGAAGGTAGGCATTCTGATGCCGGAATCTAGCCGGGTATTACAAATAAAACATGCTCACATGGAATGCATCACATCAGAAGTAAATCACATCATCTCAGACGGACTGATTCAAAATTCCCTCAATCTGTGCCCGGCCCGCGAAGGAGCTCCTCAGGACTTTATTACGCACCCTAGGGTGCCCTGTGCCCGGCCCTCTCAGGGCTCCTCAGGACTTTACTACGAGGGCTAATGAATCCACTATGTCCGATCCGTACAAGCATAGAATAATGCAATGCGTCACATTAGTGTATTCTAGTGCACTCACCCTATTACATATCATGATGCATGTAACGACCCGAAAATCGGACCGCTACCGGCGCTAGGATCCAAATCGGCTTAAGGCCGCCGGGACCCGTAGCAAGCCTGACATATAACCTGTAAACCTGTTTAATCCCATACATGATCAACAATCATACATAAAAATTAAAACTTTCCTTTTCATCATACACCAAACTCAACCTGTGCATGCACTAAACATAGCATAACTTAAACATTTATCCCTCTGTGGGATCTCATCAATGCCCCACTGGGCGATACATCATAAGTTGAGTTGGTTAGGCATAAACATCAATAGTCATTAAGATCATGTATCAACAAGGGATTATAATGAACTATGGTCAAGCACACTTCTAAACCTCAATGTCATTATACATAACATAACTATTTAACTTTACATCATTTTACAATTTACCGTGTCCACTATCTATCTATTACAACATAAGACTTCTTTACTCTTGCTGACCTTCTGGACTACCCTATACCTACAAGCCTGGGGGTTAAGGGAGAGGGGTGAGCTACAAGAGCCCAGTGAGCAGAATAGTAAAACATTTAAAACATATGATAACATGAAATGCATCACATCACAGCTAATCACATCAAGGATGAATTTGTCACCAATAGTCCCCTACATGGACCAACTGTGCCAGGGGCATAGAATGGGCCTCACTGGTCTTTCTCTTACATAACATTACATAACATAACATGGTCCAACTGTGCCAGGGGCGTAGAATGGGCCTCACTGGTCTTTCTCTTACATAGTGCCAGGGGCGTAGAATGGGCCTCACTGGTCTTCCGTACCGTATCATCATCATCATAGCATAGGGGGACTAATGGATCATTCAACATCCATCCACATCATCAAACATAATATGCAATGCAACATATTCGTGAGTCTAATGCAACACCCTATTATTTCATGGCATTCATGATGCGTGAATCATGCTAAAACTGATTTATTTATTTAAAAGCATAAGAGTTATTCCACTCACCTCTGGCTGAAGCTCTACTGACTCTGAAGTGACTGACTCACTGCTGGGGTCCTCAGTTCCTCGGGTCCGAACCTACACAGGTGGACTCAAATGAGGGACTAAACATACATGAACATAACTCTAAAACATCCCCCAAAAACCCCCTAGAATACTTCAAAACAATCATGCAAAAACATGTAAAGGAAGGCTGGACAGGGCAGGTTCGGCGGCACATTCGGCGGCCGAAAGTCCCTCCAGAGCCGAAACCTAGGCAGGTTCGGCGGCACCTTCGGCGGCCGAAAGTCCCAGACAGAGACGAAAGTCTCTTTTCGGGGGCAACTTCGGCAGCCGAAAGGCCTGCCTCCCAAGCCATGTTCGGCGGCCGAAAGTTCCTTCGGCTGCCGAACCTGGTTTCTGCCAAAGGGCAGAAACTTGGCTCCCTTGCACAAAACTCATCTCCCTTCCATTCCAACATGCATATAACTCACCAAATCATGCAAAAATACACACATTGGCTCCTAGGGGTTTCAAACTACCTAAAACCCCAACTACAACACACAACAACAACACAATCCAATATACATTGCTCAAAACATAACATTAACTCAAAAAAACTAACTATGAGCTAAACATGCATTCTACCCCATAGATCTTGCATAAAACTTACTTTAAACATAAAATGAGCTTAAGATCGGCTCTTACCTCTTGAAGATCGAGAGAGAGAGACGTCCTAAACTCGGAGGTGGGAGATTTTGAGTTCTTGAACCTCAAAGCTCCGAAACTTGTTCAAATCTCTTCAAAACGACATAAACCTTGTTAAAACATAAGGGATTGAAGGAAAATCATAAAAAATGAACCATGGAGGAGCAAGAACTCATCGTGGCCGAAAATGGGGAGAAAACTCACCCGTTTCGGCCATGGAGCCCTTATATAGGGGCTGGCCAGTTCACGTTCGGGGGCCGAACGTGCCCCCACATCTCATGCATGTTCGGCGGCCGAACATGAGGTTCGGCGGCCGAACCTGGTTTCTTTCAAACCAAACTTTTGGAGGCCAAAAGTGCTCCCAAAACCTATCCACGTTCGGCGGCCGAACATGACTTTCGGCGGCCGAACTTGGTAAAGGTTTCATGGTCTTTTTCATTTGAAAACTCAAATTCATTCTTACTTAAAAATCATTAAAACATGAAAACATTTGTGAAAACATGATTTTACCCTTCTAGAGGTCTCCGACATCCGAGATCCCACTGGACGGTAGGAATTCCGATACCGGAGTCTAGCCGGATATTACAATGCATGGAACATGTTCAAAGAATTTACTTTCTCAATTTAAAACATTAAGTTTAGTTCCACTCACCTCTGGCTGACTCTGAACTGACTCTGAATACTCTGAAGCAGTGCTCACTGCTGCTCTCTTCGGTTCCTCTGGTCCGTTCCTACACAGGTGGACTCAAATGAGGGACCAAACTAGCTCAAGATCAACTCTATAAAACTCCCCAAAACCCCCTTAAAACATCCTACAACAATCACATAAAACATGCAAAAGAAGGTTGGACAGGGCACTTTCGGCGGCAGGTTCGGCGGCCGAAAGTCCCTTCCAGAGACGAAACGCAAGCACTTTCGGCGGCACTTCGGCTGCCGAAAGTCCTCTCCAGAGACGAAAGTCCCCAACCTTCGGCGGCACCTTCGGCGGCCGAAACCCTCCTCTAGAGTCGAAAGTCCAAACTTTCGGGGGCAAGCTTGGACAAGCTTAGACAGCCGAAACCACCTCCTTACATGTTCGGCGGCCGAACCCTCTTTCGGCGGCCGAAACTGGATTTTCCAGTTAGGCAGACACTTGTTCTGCTTCATGCCAAACTCACCCAAACTTCACTCAAACATGCAACCACCATTCCACAACCTGCATATACTCAAGTATAAGCACAAAGGGGTCCAAAACTACCTTAAAACCCCAACAAACAACACAACACAACACAAATACATGCTTTGACCAAAAATCAACCAAAACCTCAACTTACCCTAAACATACATCTCTACCAAAAAACTTCATAAAACCTTCATAAACCATGGAAAGAAGTTCAGGATCTTCACTTACCTCACACAAACAAGGAGATAAACGATCCCAATGTGGAGATATGGAGCAAAACACTCCCAAAGCCTCCAAACTTCAAAACTTTGGTTTAAAGCTCAAAACCTTCAAACAATCATAAAAACTCATCAAAACTTTGAAAGATTTAAAGCAAATACAAAAATCACCCAAGGAAGCTCATGGTCTCACCTAGGTTTGTGAAAATGGAAGAAACTTATCCATTTCACCAACCTAGGGCCTTTTATAGGTGGCTGGCCAGACCACTTTCGGCGGCCAAACGTGAAACCAAACTCATGCATGTTCGACGGCCGAACTTTCACCTTCGGCGGCCGAACCTTGCATTTCTTTCTTGGCTCTTTTCTTTCAACAAAACTCATTTCCTTTATACTTAAATCATTAAAACATATCAAAACACTTTAGAAAAACATGTCTATACCCTTCTAGAGGGTGCCGACATTCGAGATTCCACTGGACTACAGGAATTTCGATACTAGACTCTAGCCGGGTATGACAAAGACAGAAGAGCAACTGGGTGATCTATTCACCAAAACTTTAAATGGGTCTCAAATAGAATATCTTTCTAATAAGTTGGGCATGATAAACATCTATGATCTAACTTGAGGAGGAGTGCTAGAATGTGAACATAATATGTATATAATTATAAGAGATTATATAATTATAGGCTAATTAATTAATAAAAAATTTTTAAAAGTTGTCTTAATAAGAATTTATAATTTATATATATACACACTTAGTTCAATGGAAAAATATAAAAAAATTATCCAATTATTTCTTATCTTTTTACACAAACTGTAATGCTTTATCCTTCTTCGTCTCTTTAATAGAAAAATTACACAAATTTTTTATAAGTTCAGTTAAAAATCTAAATTATGAGAATCACATTTATAGATTTATGTAAAGCCATTCATTTTATAAAATAATTATCAGAAAATTTATCATACCAACAAAAAATAATGACATTTTTATAAAAGTATAAGTAATACATTTATATAAATTTTGTGAATAAATAATACATAATATCTTAATTAATAAACAATAAATTATTTTTCTATTAAAATAATTAAATATTTACTATAACTAAAAAAATTCATCATAGTAATAGAAAATAATTTTATTATATTTTAAATAAAATATCCATAAAACTTACCTTTTATTATTAGTAGTCCTATTAAAATATATGGATTCAACTACATATGGATGACCAAACTTGTTGAGCACTTCTTTCCTTTCGTCTGAAGGCGAAGAAGGATAGGACAGTTCTCTCCTCTCGTCTCCTGGCGTCAGTCTTCTTTGGGTAAAACCTTCTTTCTTTCTCTAATTATTTCCTTTTCACTTGCCCATGCGATTCACCGCATTACTTTGTATATTGATTATTCTGTATTCGCTGTATGATCACTATTATTGTTCTTGATCATCTTCATCTCTTACAATCGATGTATCTTTTCTGTTTCTGCTATTAAAAGTAATGATTATCACTTAAAATTGAATTCAATTTGATATGTTTTTTTTTGGGTTTTGATCAGTTGACTCAATTTTCTATTAGTAGAAATTAATGAGATGATGATGGATCATGGTTCTTATGGTTATGGAGGAGGATCTTCGCCTTCACCTTCCAATTTATCCGCTTTAGCTCCTCCTTTCACGGTTGATCGGTCTGTACCAAAATTGGGATCGAACCCACTTGTTGATTTGACTGAACCAGCTTATGCTGTTTCCTTCAATCCCTCTTTGCATAATTGGCTTGGCCCTAACCCCCCAAATTCCAGACCCAATTATTTTTCTATTTCAAGCCCAGAATTTGATTCAGTGCCTTCCTCAAATGCATATAGGTATTCTTCATCCAATACCCATGTGCCTCCTTTGAACCCTTCTGCCTCGGGCTCAACTGATACTTTTCCTTATGGCCAAGGATCAACTAGTCTTCTTGAAGCAGAACCATATTATTCTTCCTATGTTTCACCAACAATTGGCAGTGATGGTCCCTTGGGGCTCTCCCACCATTCTGGTTATGATTTATTGTCTACTTCTCATGTTACTACATCCAATGGTTCCTCTCATGACGATTACACCCAAAATTTGTCTGGTTTGGAGCATGTGGCCCAGTGGGGTGGCTTGTGGGAGGGACTCCCTGATTGGCAGCAGAGTGAACAGGTGCAACTTGATGGAAGTTTCTGCTCTAAGGAGAAATTTATTAATCAAGGTATGTTTGCCTATTTGTTGTTGTTGTTATTATTGAGGGCCTAGCTTAGAAGTTCAAATGGGCATAGTAATAATTTTTATTCATATATGATTTTGTTTCTTATTCACTTTCATTCTTATCCTTGTAATGTTTATTGTTTTAATATGATTATTTTTCATCATCCTTGTAGGCCTTTGAAGCTAATTGTCTTTGCATCTACACATAATAAAGAATGCTAGTTTGACAGTCTTTTTCTGTGTTGCACTCACTGCATATTCATCTTTAGTTGTTGCATTGTGTGGCATATGCTTGCCTCCCATAGTCCCAGTCCAGTGAAAAAAATATAAGCGGAAGAATGCAAACTAGATTAAGGTTGTTTTCCAAAAGGGACTTAGTTGAGATTTCAGTAATTTTTTCACCTGCAGGCTACCTCTATACTTCAATGAATTTTAACTACTTTCAGCTTCCTCTTCTTTGCTTATCTGTATGGCATCCTGATTTTATATATTCTGTTGTGATTATAAGAATGGACAGAAATAAAAATAAAACCAAGAGAGAGTATACAGGAGAAAATACCATTTTGATGTTATGGTTATGGCCATCAACTACTCATGATATGTAAAAGTAATTGCTAGGTAAATCTTGTTGGCACATATTCATAGCATCAGAGATGCAGGAAGCTTAACATGTAGTTGCAACTGAGCATGATGAGAGAATGTAATAGAAAGTTCAATGAGTCAACAAAAGCGTGGCCACTTGTTAATAAATGATTATTGGCAATAAACCCCAAGAAAACATTATTTCAGATGTGTGGTTTGTTTTTGTTTTACTCATTTATAGCTTAATGTTGTTTGATCAGTTTTTGAATTATTCTTTTAAATGATGTTTCTTTATAATCAGCTCAGTGCTGCTAGGTGAGTCGCATGCCTCTAATATGGGTCTTCAACACAAAAATGGGTGTTAGACATGAGTGCATATCCCTATGTCTGATTTGTCAACTTTCTAAATAGAAAATATGGGGATATGTATCTAAATTTAGATTTGGGTACTTGGATACATTATGGTATATAAAATAAGTTAGAATAAAATAATATAAAGTTATATAGTAATAATTATAGTCTAAATAAATTATCAAATAGAACCAAATACATCATTTAAAATGTAACCAACTATTTTTAATCTAAATACATGCTCCTCATCTTGAGAGAAAAAAATTGCTCTTAACTATGCATGAATATGTCACTCAAGGATGCATATGTTCGACACATATTCCATGTTGTATCCCATGAAGTGTTGCGTCGCATGGATAGGGCATGGGAAAATGAAGAGTCAAAGTACCAGAGGTTTCATCTATGTGTTCATGATTCAGGAGTTATTTTAGTAATGAGAAGATGCAAAAGTTCTATTTAACCACTTTACTGTAACTATTATTGGATGAACTCTTTTATTTACCGGAAATTGGTACCTTTGGGAGTGGAAGTGGCCTTATGTTCTCAGTGTTACTTGGCAGTCCTTGATTGCGGAGAGTTATCTGTTTGTACGCATTTTCTTTGTGATATTATCTGCAGGGTTATATGCATCTGATGGTATGAGCAAGTATGAAGAAGCTTCTTGTAGCATTGATACAGTTGGTGGGGAAAATCACTGTGAGTCTGCAGGCATAGGACTGTTGGATTATTCTGCCAAGTTCAAGCCTACTGACTATCCAATGACTTCAAGCTCAGCATCTACTTTGCTAGTTCCAGAAACCTGTCCTCTTAAGGCACCATCCCTAAAAGCTGTTGGTTCTTGGAACCATCAACTGCCATACAGTGCTTCACATGAAAAATGCTTCAGAAAGCATGATGCTAGTTCAAGTGATATTTCAAAAGTCAAGAATTCTTCCTACACTGTTGTCATTAGACCTCCAGATACAAGTTCATTTAAAAATATGAATACTAGCCGTGATGAAGATAATAAAGATTTTGCTGGTAGCAAACTCTATTTTATGAAGGAACCTCATCCATTTATAAGCTCTGGATGCAATGTTCAATTTGATGCTAGCCCAGTTAGCTTCCACCTCGAACAAAGTGATCAGGTCATTTCAGAACTTTCCTCAGCAAAAAAAGAAGAGCTGTCAAGCTATGGAAGTGTTTCCATGGAAGCTTTGGATCATCTTTCCAGGGAAAAATCTGGAATTCAAGTTCATCATAGAAGTCCAGATGGCTCCAATATAGTACTTGATATAAATGAACCCATGAATCCTATAAAGAATTATTCTGAGAGTTTTGATCATTACAACTCAGCAGTAGACTCTCCATGCTGGAAAGGGGCCCCAGTTTCTCATTTTTCTGAGTTTGAAGTTTCTGAGGCTGTTCCTCCACAGAATATGAAAAAGTTAGAGGCTTGCTGCGGCTCAAATATTCAAGGCCGTCAAATTTTCAGTCTGAATGCCAATGATTCTTCAAAAATATCTCCTGAAAATTCAAGTGAAAGCTCTGTACAACATGATGGTTGGGGTATGGAAAGTCGTTTAGTTGATTCTCTGAAGAGGCCGTTGGTAGCTAATATGCAGCTTAGGGAAGGAATTGATGATACTGTGAAATCTGGACCCCATACTACAAATCCTAGCAGTTTCCATGGTCTTAAAATTTCTGAGGATGCCTTGTCAAGCAAAGCAATTGATAGTTCTAATCATAAACGTCCTTGCAATGACAAAAAAAGTTGTGAACTTAAATGGGCATCTGAAAAAAATTGTGTACCAGGGGTTGGTGTTGCTGACTTTGGGATGAATATGAATGATGATGCTGATGATTGTTCCTCTCATGTGCCATTCCATGCTATAGAACATGTATTATGTTCACCACCTTCTGCAGATGATGTTCCTACTAAGCTCAAATCACATGAAGGAGAATCAACACAGAAGATGTATGTTAGAACACTGATTGAAACCATCATGAACTTGTCAGAGTTGCTTGTATTTCACTTTTCAAATGACACATGTGAAGTGAAGGAAAATGATTATGAGGCTCTTAAAGATGTGATTGATAATCTTAATCTGTGTGTTCTGAAGAATGTGGAGAGAATGACTTCAACACAAGACTCTTTGATTCATCAGAAAGTCAGTTCTCAACTTGGAAAGTCATCTAAGCTTCGGAAGGTATTTCATAACCATCTGTTTAAGTGTTAAAACTCTTTTACAACAACATTTTCTTTGTTGGTAAATTTGGAAGAAGCTGTATCTTCTAAATTTAGAAATTGAAGGCCTACTAGATCTTTCTCCCTAAATATGTACTCATGAAAAATAAAAGAGAATGCATAAGAAGCAACAACTGCATCACACAGGAAGAAAAAATTTCAAAGTTTAGAGCTCTTTCAAAAGCTGACCTGTTCCTAGTGAAAGTACTTTGCAAGTAGTTTTTGGTCTATCCTCTTCAAATTCCTTTCAAGCCACCAAAATTGATATTTTTCTACTTCTCTTGTGAGCTGCATGTTAGATATATGCTGATTGCTGAGAACATATTTAAAACAAGGAAAAAGCTTAGAAAGAGAAACTAACAAATCATGGAATTGTTTGAAGCAAGATGCAAGCTTAGAAGTGTAAGATTCAGAGCCCATTGCAAATACATTGGATGTCTGAACATTTTTATGTCTATTTTTCTCTTTGGTGCATGATGTCATTTATTTCTATCAGCGGAAATAATAGCAAGATCATTCTATGTTCCAATTCCGTAATCTTTTTCTAGTTCCTCCTTTCGCAGCAAGTCTGTGAAATCCATTAGTTCTAGTGAACATTGTCATTTGATCAACATACGTGCTAATAAATCTTGCTTGAAAATGTCTCAATATTTATCTCTAAGCTGAATTGTTCAGGATTCAAATGTGAATGGTTCTCAGATATCTGGAATTGATCCTCTTAATTCTGAAAGCCCAGTCAAGTATCATCAAGTCCAGGAGGGGGAGTATAAAATCAATTCTGGAAAGAATGATGGGAAATTGCCATATTTTGAGTCTACAAGGACTGCTGCAGACATATTGAAAAGTGAAAACATGACCCGGGTATACTTCTCCCTTTTTTCTTTTATTTTATGATAAACTGGTTATCAATCTATAAAGAAAGAAGACAGGAAATTACTTCTCCTTTAGAGGAGGAAGACAGGAAAAATGAATTTCTTTGAACAAACATTAATTTGCAGGCTATTAAGAAGGCTCTTAGTGAGAATTTTCATGGCAAGGAAGAAAGCGATCCGCAAGTTATTTTGTACAAGAATCTGTGGCTTGAGGCAGAAGCTTCACTGTGTTCAGCTAGTTGTATGGCACGCTTTCATCACATGAAGAGTGAGATGGATAAACTGAACTCGCAAAAAGTTAGTGGTAAGCCTCTATATGAAATTTCTGTTTGTAATGTTTGTTCAATTAAGACCTTGTGTTTGCCTAAATTTCTTGTTCATCTTGTTTAAATAAATTTTCTGCTGCTCCAGGTTTACCAGAAAATACTGTGGTTATGGAGAAACCATCAGAGTCCAAGGTTTCTTTGAAGCCATTCACAAACAAGATGTTGTCATCTGATACGAAGGATAGCCCTCTCCCAGATACTTCTGTTTCGGAGTCATCTATCTTAAGCACAAGCAGCCATGCAGATGATGTTACTGCCAGATTTCATATCTTAAAAAGCCAAGTTAACAGCTCTAATACTTTGAATACTTCAGGTGTGGATAAAACATTAGGTTCTGCAGAGAAGTCTGATCATGTAGTTTCTCCCAATTCAGAAGATGTTGACAAATTAGAATGTGAAGACACAGATGGCCAAAAGCCAGATGTATCCATCCAGGATTCCTCTTTATCAAGTATTATCAATCCTGTGGATGATGTTGAAGCTTCTGTTATGGCAAGATTCCACATACTCAAATGTCGGGTCGACAATCTGAATACTGTGGATAGAGGAGAGCACGAGAGAGCAAGTGATGATCTTGGTCTTGGATATGCAGGTTTGGGAAGGCGGTGGGCAGTTGATCGAGGTGGATCAATGGACAGAATTCTGGATGTAAATATGGAACCTCAGTCACAAAATAATGCCTGTAGCTCCAGCGAAGACAAATCGACTATCAAGGAATTTCAGCTATTTGTCAAGGATGATCCAGTGACCCAGTCTCGCAGGATCAATAGGCTAGGGGATCATTCTCATGCAAGCTTTCCTGAGGGCTCATCAGATTGGGAACATGTATTGTTAGAGGAGCTGGTGGAGCAGAACAGTTGAACCGTGAATTAGGTCCTTAAATAGAATTCAATGGTGGATGGTATATTCTCTGTTGATGAATAGCATGTATATAATGTGATTGGACATGCTGTGTTTTTTTTTTTTTTTTTTTGGGTTGCTTGCTTTGGACTGCTTTCTGACCATGTAAAAATGCTGTTAAGACCGTGAATTTTGTGTATCTACGTGCTCTGGCCGCAGACAAAAATGGCTTTAACTGAATACCTTTTTCTTTCTATAATGTATATGGGTTGGAGACAAATCTCTAATATTGTGTTGTAGTTGGAGCTAGGCTGTAAACGAATCAAACTAATCAAACTATTTGTGAGTTATTCGAAATTCGATTTGATAAAAGTTTGATCAGGTTTGATTCGATTTCTAAACGAGTCGAGTTCGATCTTAATTTTTAGACTTGTTTACTAAACGAATCAAATTTGAGTTTAGTAGTATTCGATTCATTAATGTTCGCGAATTGATTCGTTAAAAGATTCGTGAACAGACTCATTAAGATACTCGTAAATAGTCTCGTTAAAAGACTCGTGAACAGATTCGTTAAACTAATCGTCGAGTAGGCTCGTTAAGCGACTCAATTTGATTCGATTATACTCCTAAATTAAGTCACTTATCTATTTATTATATATATTATTAATTTTTATATTTCTATTCCTTAATTATATAGCTATATTATTAATTTATATATTTATTTTTTACTATATATCTTTTTAAATAAATACTCTTTTTAAATTATTAAATATCTTAATAATTTATTATTATTATTATTATTTTTATATATTTATATATGTATTTGTATGATTATGTTTTTTACTTAATATTATTCGTTTAATTTTATAAATTAAAATTTTTATATAATTTAAATATAAATCAATATGATTTTATTGATAAAATTTGAGTATAATATATATATATATAATTATATAATTTAAATTTATTTAATATATTTATTTTATATAATATTTTATATTTATATTATATATATAGTATTTTTTATATAATATAAAATCATTTAATATAAATTATATATTTAAATAAATAATAATATGAATAATAAAATTATAAGATATGAATAATCAATAATAATATATTAATAAATTTTATATAAAAATATTTATTAATACTAATAATAAAATTATACAGATTTAACTAAAATTATATAATTTAAAAAGAATCTCTCTCATTTGTATAAACTGTTTATATATAAATTTTTATATTTATAATATATATTTTAATTAATTTTTTATGTAATATAAATATTTAAATAAATAATTATTAAATTTAGTATTATATTATTAATTTTATATTAAATATATTTTATATAATTAATTAAAAGTTTATAATTAATATTTGAATAATAAATATTATTTGATGTTATAAATAAATCAATAAATATTAAAATATTAAAATTTAAATAATAAAAACTTCCTCAACCCCTGTATAAATTGTTTGTATATAAATTTATATATTTATTATATATATATTTTAATTAATTTTTCATGTAATATAAATATTTAAATAAATAATTATTAAATTTAATATTATATTATTAATCTTATATTAAATATATTTTATATAATTAATTAAAATTTATAATTAATATTTAAATAATAAATATTATTTGATGTTATAAATAAATAAATAAATATTTAAATATTAAAACTTAAATAATAAAATATTAAAATATTAAAATATTAAAATCTAAATAATAAAAAAACTCAAAACCTTTGAAAAATCACTTTTCATTACCAATTACATCACAAATTCACTTTAATAAAATCATCGAGCGTTATTTCACATATGAGATATTAAGATTACTTTCACTAACATATGAGATATTAAGGTTATTGAAACAATATTACATGTTCTGCATCGAAACATCTGAAAATTTCACTTTTTATTATATTTTAAATTAAAGATTTATTCACAATAAATTTTAATTAAATTATATTTAATTTTATTAAATTCTCTTTTAATCTTTTAATTTAAAATTTTAATATTTAAAAATTTAAATTAATTTAAATTTTATTAACGAGTTTTCTAATTGAATTTTTTAATCGAGTTTTCAAATTCAAATTTGAATTAGTCTCGTTATTAGTTTAAATAAGTTTTTTAATCGAGTTTTTAAACTCGAATTTAAATTAGACTCATTATTAATTTAAATGAGTTTTTCACGAATCGAATTCGAATCAAACTCGATTATAATATTTAATTTTTGAATCGAACTTGAATTAAATATTAGAGTTCGAGTCGAATTCAAACTCGATCTCGAACTTACAAAATTTTTTAGTAAACGAAACTGAACTTTATAAAATTCAGTCTGGCTCAATTCGATTACACCTAGTTGCACTAATTGAGTAAATGAACTATATTGTTAAATAACTTTATATACATATTCTATAAGAGGAAGGTGCTGCTTTTGACGTTCAATTCTTCTTTCTGGAAAGGCTTGCTCCTCATATCTGTTGCAATTAAGTGGTGCCCTTGTTATCTAATTACTGCCTTGCATGGAGCAGTGATGGCGGCGCTGACTGCTGAGGCCATTACCATCGTTTATACCTTAGAGCTCGGCTTGTTGGCCTGTGGGTTTTACATAGGCCTTGGGTGTTGGGCTTGGGTCAGGTATGAATCTTTTATTAACAAAATTATTTTCTATATAAAATTTATTTTCAACCTCGAAAAAAAGGAAAGGAAAAAAAAAACTATGTAAATTCATTTTACATGAAACTTACCTCAACTTTTCCATTTATTTAACAAAAGCTATAGAATTGAATTAAATATTTATTTTTGAATTAATAGCTCATGGGTGGAACCGAATTCCAATAGATTCGGTTCTTATAATTCAGAATTAAGTTGATGAATTCTGATTTCAAATTTCATCTATTTGATTCTGATTTTATTTTGACTTTAAATGGGCCCTTAGCCTTAGCTAGAGGGTGATATGGGTGGATTCACAAACACCATCCATATTCTTATGTGGGAAGGTGGGAGCGGTGGATTGATGAGTAGATTTAAATATGGGGCTATTGCTTTTATTATTATTTTTATTATTATTAGAAAAAAATATTAAAAAAAACAGATTACAAGGCTTCAGATTAATCAAACTAAACAGATCCAACCGCAAATCAAATTTCCATCAACCCATGCTTGAAGCCTCTCAGCATCCATAATTCCGTCTGACAAAAACACAATGCAGTAGAACACTTTTGCTTGCTACGCCCAATTCCAAGGTCAGGAAGGAAAACTGTATCAGTACAAGAGAAACTGAGAATAGAATAACGGGGAGGCAAAGCTCTAAGCACCCCTTATTGCTAGCTACGGCAGGAGAATGGCAGATCGATCGGCCATCCAGACAAAAGCAATCGCATGCAAACAGCCCTGAACCACAACTTACCAAATAAAATAAAAGCCTCACTCATTGGACACACTGATAAACTTGATATTTAGGTTTTAGCGAGAAGATACTCTTTCCACGCAAAATCTTAATAGTTGGTGCACAAACAATGGTAATGCTAGTAAAAGGCGAGGAATAATTGGATAATTTTAATATATTTTCTCCATTTATATATTAAAGTAAATTTATATATATACAAAATATAAGGTTTTATTAAAACAACTTCTAAAAATCTTCTATCAGTCAATTGACCTGTTATTATGTAATTTTCTTTAATTATGTACACTCTCCTTCAAGTTGAACCATAAATATTTATTATGTTCAACTTATTAGAAATATATTCTATTCGAAACTCATTTAAAGTTTTAATAGGGTGTAATCGAACCGAGCCGAGCCGAGTTTTTTAAAGCTCAGGCTCATTTATTAAAAAAGTTTGGAAGCTCGAGCTCAACTCGAGCTCTAATATTTGATTCGAGCTCAGTTCGAGAATTAAATATTATAATCGAGCTCGATTCGAGCTCGACTCGTGAAAGGCTTATTCAGTTTAATAACGAGCCTAATTCGAGCTCGAGCTCAAAAAGTTCGATTAAGAAACTCGTTAATAAAACTCGAGCTCGAACTCGAAAAGCTCGATTAAGAAACTTGTTATAAAAACTCGAGACCGAACTCGAAATTAAAAAGTTCGATTTGAGCTCGAGTTCAGGCTCGAGCTCGAATTCAGACTCGAGCTCGAATTAATAGTTACACTTTAATCAGTTTTTAATCATCATTAATATAAATAATATATAAAAAAAAGAGTGCACATAAAAAAAAATTACATAACACAATTCATAACTAAAATAACACAAATAAATACAAATTCAACAACATAATAAAATTACACAAAGTTTAATATCAAACGAATAAAATTGATTCCAACTTCCAACAGTTAAAACAAGCTAATATAATTTAATCATCTTCATGCTTGTTCAACTAGTTAACTTGAATTTCAACTTCAACGTCCATATAACCTTCAAAATAATACAAAAAAATAACTCTATTAGCAACATAAATAAATGTGTCATTATCTAATTAGTACTATAAATTAAAAAATTAAAAAAATAAATTAATTTGTACATGAAAAATAATTATAACAACAAAGTTGAATGTTAAGGATCAAACCACTATGGTAGTATGACCTCTTGAATATCCTCTTTATCCTTTAATGATAATAAAAGAATAAAAAAGGTTAATTACATATTATTATTTGGAAATAAAATTAATAATGTGTTATTGAACTTACCTTCTTTTTTCTCTTGATGCTATAAAAGGCTCGCAACCAATCAACTCCACAAGTTAAAACTTGAACAGTTTCTGCTCCCAATGATGCTCTATGTGGATCAATAATTCTACCTCCAGCACTAAAAGCAGATTCTGAAGCAACAGTTGTTATAAGAATTGATAGTATGTCACGAGCCATCTTTGATAATATCCTAAATTTCATGTTGTTCATCTTTCACCATTCTAAGGCATCAAAGTTAGAATCATCTTGACAAATATACATCTAATTCAGACTTTGCTTACTCAATCACACAATCAACATTCCTAATATTGTTATAAAATTGTGATCTTTCTCTGATTTTCCCTTTTCCACTTATAGTACAACTAGATCCTTCTTTTTGAGTTTCACAACTACTAATTTTTGATCCAATACTTTTTATTTTATGAGTATCTACATACTCATTATAAAGCATGCGCAATGTCTCCATCACAGTTGTAATATGCTCATCAGAATCAAACTCAGAATATATTTATGAAAAACTCCATTCAATCAATTTCATCTTATTCCTTGGATCTAATATAGCTGCTAGAGAAATCAACAAATTACAATCACCCCAATACTTATCAAATTTACATTTCATCTTACCAACCATGGCTTTTATATAAATATTCCCATTTTCATATGCTTCTTCTAATAATTTTTTTATTGAATGAAGTTCAAGAAGAAATAAATTTAAAGTTGGATATTCAATACCTGAAATGACATTGGTAACTTCATTAAATTCTTCAAGAAAAGAGCACAATTCCTGAACCTTTTGCCAATCATCCTCACTAGGCAAATATGTATAACTTGAATATCTTTGCTGATATCGAGGGAAGACATCTTTAAACTCCAAAGCAGCTGATAGCATGAAATAAGTTGCATTCCACCTTGTACCGATAAATTCAAAATATGCGCACATCTCACATGAAATAATTTACCATGAAGTGTAAGACTATTCTTGTAAGTAAGATTATCCTTCAACATCCTAACAGCAATATCATTATAACTAGCATTATCAACACTAATAGTACATACCTTATCTTCGATGCCCCATTCAACTAAGTATTTTTGTAGCACATCACATATAACAACATCTGTATGAGGTGGTGGGACATCACAAAAATTAAAGTACGTTTTTGTAACTTCCATTCAGAGTCCACAAAATGGGCAGTAACAACCATGTATGAAATGTGCTGCCCAGACTTCCATAAATCTGTGGTCACACTAACCTTGTCAGTGTCCTTCAGTAATGCTTTCACTTTCTTCTTCTCAATTTCATACACAGAAAAACAATCTTTCCGTGCAGTTGCACGACTAACCTTATGATAATATGGAGTTGCAGTTCTCATTAACAAATTGAAGACCTCATACTCTACAAAGCTGAATGACAACACATGAACAAGAATCATATGAGCAATGACTTCTCTTACTTTTGCATGGTCATATTTAAAATTTTGCACAAAAGTCACACTTTCTGTCTCAGCTATGATTGTTGTGATGTTGAGTTGTTGTTGCCCTTTCAAATTCACTTTCCTTCTTAGGCAACTATTTAAATATCTAAGCAAGTGTGTTGTGGCACCAGTTTTGCACACTCCAAGTTGGTGCTTGCAATGAATACATTTTGCCTTCACTGTTCCATTAAAAAGTCAAATTTCCTTAAACTCAGTCCACACTTTCGAAATCCACTTCCTTTTCTTCGGACAAAATGGATTTTCCTCATCATCTTTTTCTTTATTTTGATTTGATTCATCAACATTTGTAGTGGCATCATCCATGACTGGACTTGTAGATGAATCTTGAGTAGAAAGAAAAATAACAGAAGGCACTTGAACAATAGGAGTACTTAATTCATTCGAATTTGCGTTTGACATTCTGTTAAAAAAAAAACTACATGTTAATTTTATTAAATACACAAGTCCATTTTACAATAATATATCATATCAATCATGTATTCATAATTAATGAACATACAATAAATATAGATGATTCAAATTAATAGAAATAATTTTATCCAATGGTATACAAACAAGTTAATAGAAGGACAGTAGGAACCTTGAAAACAAAATACTTTAATATATATAATATAAAAAATACACATGCCTGTGAGCCTTATTCAGGATAATCAACACGACAAAAAAAAAAAAGAAACAAACCCTACCCAAAATTTCCAATTTTAGGAAAAGTTACTATAGAGTATTTCAATCTCTCTCTTCCTATAGGGCATTAAGAAAATATTTTTCTAATGGATTTATTATTTTTTTGTAAAAAAAAAAGGGTCTTGAGAATAACTTCATATATGCACTGCTTATTTTATTGTTATAGGAGCTCCTATCCTAACAAGATAAAAGTATGGAGATTATTTATTAAAAGTTTTTATTCTATTGCAATTAATATGTTATATTAAATTTGTAAGAAATTAAAAAGTCAAATACTAATAGTAATGGTCATAAATTAAAAAAATCAAATACAAATTATAACAATAAAGATAATAAATTATATTTACATTAGACCCGATCGGCGGAATGGCGGGGCGTGGCTCACAACGATGGCGAACCATCGTCGAAATGCACGATTGGTGGTGGAGCTATGGATTCAACGATGTCCTCCAGAGATGTGATGGATCTTAGAAGGCGATGAAGAATGGTGAAATGCTGGTATGCGGCAGAAGGTGAGTGATGGGATGGTGCTGGCATGCGGCAGCAATAGAGGTTTGAATTGATTAAATAATAATATTAGTTTTGATTAAAACTAATATTATTATTAGGTTATATGATTAGTTAGGTTATTATTAATTACACAAAACTACGTAATTTTGATTAAAACTACGTAGTTTTAATTCAATTTTAATGAAAATGTATTTATTTATAATTAATTAATTATATAATTTAATTAATGGGTTATAAAAATATTTTTTTATATAATTAGAGTATTTCATTTAAAATTACATTATTTTAATTAAAATTATAAATTTTTAGTAATAATGATATAAATATATTAATAATGATTAATTAAATATTTATAGTAGTATCTAGTTTAAAAAAATTTTTATAATTATATTTTAATTTTAAAAAGTATCTAGTTTTACAATTCAATTTATCAGGTAATACTACTTGAATAATAATATTAAAGAGTATTTATTATTATTTATAATTTTTAAAAATATAATTTTCAATTATTTATAATATTGATATAAGACTGATTAGATTCTTTTAAGTTAAAACTTTTAACCAATAATATTTGGTTAAGACGAAATTTAAAAACAAAATGCTAAAAACTTAAAACTCTTGTAGATAACTATTATGTTTAACCAATAATGCTTTGATACTTTAACCAATAATACTTAGTTAAAACTTTTAACTAATAATGCTTGATTAATATACATTATCTAATTAATTAATTATTATTAATATACTTTGATAATTATTATCATTTTTATATTATATGCTTAATTATATATAAATTTTTTTTATAATTATACTTTAATTTTAAAAAGTATATAATTTTCATAACTCAATTTATAATGTAATACTATAATTTTAAGGAATACTTATTATAATAATTAATATTAGTTATTTGTGATTATACATTAATTTTATGGAATCTTATTATAATATTTATATACAAAAGATTTTTATAATTTAATTTTAAAGAATATTAATTATAATAATTAATCTTAGTTATATTGAAATATTATAATAGTTATATACAAAATATTTTTATAATTTAATTTTAAAGAATACTAATTATAATAATTAATCTTAGTTATTTGTAATTTTCAAGTATTTATAATAGTTTAGATTTTATAACCTTATAGTTATTTTTATTTTTTTAATAATGTATGAACTTGTTCATGAATTTACTTAACGAATTAGTTCACCAGTTTATTTAAACAATATTACTCACGAGTCTATTTAACAAGTCTGCTCGCGAGCCTGCTCAACGAGCCAGCTTGTGAGCCTTCTCAACGAGCCAGCTCGCGAGTCTAAAAAAGAGCCAGCTCGCGAGCCTAAAAATGAGCCAGCTCGCGAGTCTTAACGAATCGAATACTATTGAGCTCAAGCTCGGCTCGTTTAGGTGACGAGCCTCAAAATTGAGCTCAACCTCATCTCATTTAAAAAATGAGCCGAACTCGGTCGAGCTTTTATCGAGCCGAACTCGGTCGAGCTTTTATCGAGCCGAGTCTCGAGTAGGTCACGAATAGCTTGGTTCATTTACAGCCCTAAGTTTTAGTGAGCAGATCACCCAATTACTCTCCTGTTTCACATAACTAGTGGAGATTAAATTTTCTTGAATCTTCTCATGGATGAAATGACAATCAATTTCAATATATTTAGTTCGTTTGTGGTATACTAGATTGGAAGTAATATGAAGAGCAGCCTTATTATAACACTAAAGTTTCGCAGGTGACGCAATATTCATACCAACTTCTTTCAGCAAATGATTTATCCATAGAATCTCACAAGTGGATTAAGCTATGACCCTGTATTCTGACTCGGCACTAGATCTAGATACCACATTTTGCTTCTTATTTTTTCAAGACACTATGTTTCCTTCAATAAATACATAGTAGCCTGTAGTCGACCTTCTATCACTTTTGAATCCCACCCAATTAGTATTAGAAAAACACTCAAGTACAGTATGCCTATAATCACCATAGAGTATACCGAGTCCGGGGACTGACGCGGAACCCTATGGCACAAGCCTCAAACCCACACGCACAAGTAGATATGGAATCCAAAGATTTGATAAACTCACCTCCTATGGCACCCCAAACTTAGAGAAGTTGAAACACCAATGATCGAAGAATTTAGATAAGAATCTGACAAACGCCACAACGAATAGTTGATAAGTTAGCCAAGATTCCTGGTGCAATTGATGAAAGCAAATTCTCACTCTCACTCAAAGCAATACATGCCAAAGGCATGAAAAGAATTCTGAAATTTTGATTTAAAAGCTGCCTCTTACAATTATTTCTTATCCTTATATAGTAAGGAGAAAACAAATAAAACCCTAAGACACTCTTCTTGGACCTGACTTAAACACATAAGGCCCAAGCCCAATCACACACTAACATAACACATAAGTATTAAAACATAAGCCCAAAACATGGCCCAACACTCTAAAACTTAAAAGATAAAGTATGGCCAGAATACAAGCCCAAACAAAGCTAAAATAAAACAAGTGTTAAATAATAAAAAATATAGCAAGCCCATCATAACAAAGCTGAATATTCACAAAAGCCTTACTTGATCTTCACTTTAGGCTTCTCTTTATGTAGTTTTAGCCCATAGGTTTGATTAGGCTCCCTAAGCCTATGATTGCAAGTGTTGTACCAAATCTGTCCATATGAGTTGAACACGCCCCAAATATATATGGATCATATGAATATGATTTTGAACTCCTTTTAGATCCATTTGAATTACATAAGTTTGCTCCACACCATTGTTAGAAATTTGCCCTATTAGATCCGTATCAGGGTCCCTTTTAGATAACATAGAATTTGTTTTAAAGCGGCCCAATATTTCACCGTAGGTGCAAACATGAACTGACTTACAACGCTTACTACAAAAGCAATATCCGGCTGAGTCATCACCATAAGGTAGTTCAGTTTTTCAACCAACCTCCTGTACCTCTCTGGATCATCGTAAGAGTCTCCGTCATCCTTTGTGAGACATATATTAGGAATCATTGGTGTGCTACAGGATTTAGCTCCCATCTTCCCAGTTTCTGCAAGTCAAGGAATTCCCTTTTTACTCCTCAAGACTTCGGCTCCCAAGAAATATTTAAGCTGACTTAAGTTTTTGGTATGAACTCGCATGCACGTAGTTTTTGAGAAAAGAGATCCTTGTACTATCATTCCCTGTAATAACAATGTTATTAACATACACAACAAGGAGAATAATACCAGTATCTGAATTTCTATAGAAGACTGAAGGTCACACTTGCTTTTTTCAATCCAAAATTTTGAACAATTTCACTGAACTTGTAAAACCATGCACAGGGACTCTGCTTCAAATCATACAAAGATTTCTTTAAATGGCAAACTTTTCCATACTCCCCTTAAGTAATAAACTTTGGTGGTTGCTCCATATAAACTTCTTCTTGAAGGTCACCATATAAAAATGCATTCTTCATATCTAAATGGTGTAAAGACCAATGCTGAAAAGCAACTAGGGAGATGAACAAGCGAATCAAGGTCATTTTTGTACAGGAGAAAAAGTGTCAGAATAGTCAATGCCATAGATTTATACATAACCTTTAGCGACAAGACGGACCTTAAGTCTCACCACGGAACCATCTGGATTGACTTTGATGACAAAAACCCATTTATAGCCCACAACCTTCTTGCCAGAGAGTAAATCAATTAGTTCACAAGTATAATTTTCATCTAGAGCCTTGATCTCTTCAAACATTGCATCACACCATCTAGAATGGGCCAGGGCCTCTTTAACTGTCTTAAGTAAAGAAATGACATTTAGACAGACAATTAAGGAGATAGAAGAAAGATACAGGTGATCATAATGTTAGTATATTTTCCCTAAACCATTATCTTGGACTTTTTTGTGTGTCATTTTGGTTATTAATAAAAGAGGTTTTTATTATCATTATTATTTATTTGCATGTTATATAATAATAATTACCATCCCTGGTTACTTATTATTATATTGATAATAATAAAATATAACTAGTATGATTATTGATTGATAATCATGAGATGATTATGTATATGTTGATATAATTCAATAACCATAGATACTTGTTAGAGAACAAAGTATTGGATGGACCCACATTGAGATCACTACATAGGTTATTGTCATAAGTGAATCTCAAAGTAGTTATATCTTAATTCTTTGACTTGAGATTATTATAGTTTTCAACATAAGAACTGTTATGTTTTGACATAACCAAACATTGTCTTTAATCGGACAATCATAAAGGTTATGATTGAGCATGATAGAAATTATGTAGAGGATATTGATAGAATTTGCCCCTCTCTTTGAGAGATATATCTTCTGGGCTCCTCGATAAGTGAGACTGAGAAATGCATGGTCGTGCTCAAATGAATTGATAGTGTAATCAATATCATTCGATTTTATCAGTCTACTTAGAGATCGAGAAATCATAAGTTTGAACATTATAAGTTTGACATTTACTATGACTTATGTTCAAACTAGATATCGTGTGACGAAGAGATACATGTTCTATTTATTAGGTTTTATCGAACTATCGATCCTCATATTAGTTAGGTAGTCATAATGTCTTGCTAGAGGCCGCTTATGATTTATGGGTTTTGTGGGACTGGGCCTATTGCCAATTAATATGAGCCTATTGGGTCACACACAAAAGAACGTTATTGATGTGCTATGTCATATTAATGGGCTAAAAGCCCATTAGTATAATTAATAATAATAAAGATGTTATTATTATTAATATTAATTATTTATTATTATAAGATAATAATATTTAAAAGAATCTGCAGTCTATCTGTAACTGTTACAGATAAATGACTCTATCACAAAGATATTTGAGTATCTGCGAGATTGTGATAGTTGGTTATGAACACAACTCTATCACATAAGATATTTGAGTATCTGCGAGATTGTGATAGTTGATTATGAACACGACTCTATCACATAAGATATTTGAGTATCTGCGAGATTGTTAATAATAATAAAGTTGTTATTATTATTAATATTAATTATTTATTATTATAAGATAATAATATTTAAAAGAATTTACAGTCTATCTGTAACTGTTACAGATAAATGACTCTATCACATAGATATTTGAGTATCTGCGAGATTGTGATAGTTGGTTATGAACACAACTCTATCACATAAGATATTTGAGTATCTGCAAAATTGTGATAGTTGATTATGAACACGACTCTATCAATAAGATATTTGAGTATCTGCGAGATTGTGATAGTTGGTTATGAACATGACTCTATCACATAAGATATTTGAGTATCTGCGAGATTGTGATAGTGGGTGATAAATACAACTCTTTTATGAAAAGAATTGTGGGAAAACAAAACGACTTAAAACGTATAAAACTCTTACTGCGAATGTGGAAGTTAATGTTTTTGGAAAAATCGTTTTGAGCTGCAGATTGGAGGAGCACATAGTTTTATCCATCTTGAGAGAGCTAGTACTCTAGAAGGATAAAAGACGTTCATATGGATACCATAGAGGGTGTTTATTGAAAAAGCAGCACCTTGAGTCCAGAATTGTATCTTCTCGTCGAGTCTAACAAGTTAGTCTCTTATCATTCCTTTCGAAATAAACGAAGCACACGGATCCCGGTAAGGAAAACAGAGATTTTAATTTTTTTCGCTGCATGTTTGGGTTGCAGTAATCTCTGGGTTTCCTAATACATAAAATAAAAACTTAGCAACAGAATAGGTAGACTTATACTATCGTTTACCTTTACAAATACTAATGGAGAGGTCAAGGTCACTCGATGGTGGATCCGGTGGCGAAGAAAATTCTGGTGCAGGACATGTATCATAAGGTATTGGTCTCTGAGAGTAAACTTGATCAACTGACGATTCAACAGGAGACTGAGTACTATGAGGAATGTTACCATCAAATTGTACAGCAGAAGGCACACTCAAAGAGTTCCCACCATTAGATATGATTCTATAGATGAGCCACTCATCGTCCTCCTCTTGACCAGTAGAGGTTTGTATAATAAGATAAAAAGGAATTTGCTTGGAAAAGGCTACATCTATTGAGACTAGATATTTGTTGAGGTCTGGAGAGTAACACGGATACTCCTTTCGAAGGCGAGAATATCCTAAAAAAATACACTTCAAAGTTTTAGGGTCAAATTTAGTCACATGAGGTTTAATATCCCGAACATAGTAAGTGCTATCAAAAAGTCGTAGTTCTAGAGGAAATAATAACTTTTTAGGAAAGAGGACATTATAAGAAGTATTACCATTTAGTACTGTGGAGGGTATATGATTAATGAGAAAGTATGCGGTAGAGATAGCATCGACCCAAAATTGCTTTGGAACTTGCATTTGAAACAACAAAGCTCGAGCAGTCTCAAAGAGATGTCGATTCTTCTTTTCAGCTACTCCATTTTGAGCAGGTGTATCAACACATGACGATTAGTGAAGAATATCATGTTGAGTCATATAAGCTTGGCATGATTATGACATATATTCTTTAGTATTGTCACTTCGCAAAATTTGCACAGAAATATTAAATTGAGTCTTGATTTCAGCACAAAAGGCAGAAAAATGAGAAAACACTTCCGAACAATGCTTCATAAAATAAATCCAAGTAATTCTAGAGTAATCATCCATAAAAGTAATAAAATATATGAATCTAGTCTTATATCCAACCAGACATGGGTCGCAAACATCTGAATGAACTAATTCAAAAGTAGACTCATCTCGTTTACTGACTCTAGGACTTAAAGAGCTTCGATGATGTTTTGCAAAATGACATGACTCACATTCTAGTGAAGATACCTCATAAAATTAAGGACGTAGCTTTTTCAAAACCAGTAAAGAAGGATGTCCCAACCGACAATATGATTCGAATGGAGACATAATACTGAAGCAGGCAACAGACTGAAGCACCCATGCATCCAAAATGTAGAGACTCTCAGATACATGTCCTTTACTAATAATCTACTTCGTCAAAAGATCCTGAATGAGACAAGGATAAGGAAAAAAGGGAACACAATAATTTAGGTATTTGGTAAGATTAGGTAAACTTAGCACAGATGATAGGGTAATAGAAGGAGTAGATTTAATAGTCCCAGAACTCTCAATATTATAGATTGATCCATCAACTATATTAAAAGGATAAGGTACTTTATGATATCGAAAGCTGGTAAAACTGAGGATTACCTGTCATGTGATTCGTGACACCAGAATCAATGACCCATTTATTTGAAGAGAAAATAAGACAAGTTTTACCTATCTCAGCTGTTACTGGAAACGTTGGGATAATTTTAATAATATGTGTCTTACTGTCAGAAATCATTTCAACCATACCAAAACCCTATACTCCTATACCTTCAAACGAATTAAAGGAAGACAATAGAACCTAACCCAGTCAATAGTAACTCAATAAACAATAGGCTACCATTGAAGAACATTTCCCAATCAATGTCGGATGGTTGGAGTTCCATCGAAGACATGTCGGAAATGACCGAGCAACTATCTGGGGAGAAACCGAAAGTCAAACGAACGCCACACGCGCTCCCACGCGCTGTCGGGTGAAACTGGGGCTGAAACTTGGATCGGCTCATGAGCACCACTCGCGAAAGCTGTAATACCCGGCTAGACTCAGACATCGGAATTTCTACCGTCCGGTGGAATTCAAGGATGTCAGCGGTTTCTAGAAGGGTAAGAGACAGGTTTTCTAACATATTTTCAAGTATTTTACAGGTTTAGGGTAGAAAACGAGTTGAGTTTTGTGGAGAATTGGCCAAAGGAGTTTCTGTCATGTTCGGCCCCCAAAGGTTAAGTTCGGCCGCCGAAAGTGCCCAATGTTCGGCCCCCGAAGGTTATGTTCGGCCCCCGAAAGTTGCATGGTTTTGCATGCAGTTTCGGCAGCCGAAGCTGAGGTGGTCGGTTAGTTGTGCATGCTCCTCAGTCCGTGACTTGGCCAGGTGTTCACCTCCAGTTCATGACCAGAGGTTAGGCCACGTCTCCCTTGACTCATCTGCAAGCTTTTAAGCAGCTCATGCAGAGAGTTGATCATTTGCAAAAGGTTTTGAACGTTTTTGAGAGAAAAGAAGAGTTGTGAGGGTTTGAAGCTTTGGAGGAGGAGTTGCTGAGTTTGGTTGTCCCTCTTCTGATTTCAGGAGGTAAGGGAAGTCTTTAAGTTTGTTTTAATGTTTTTTTAACAGCTTTTAGAGGTTAAGGGTAGAGTTGCATGTTTAGGGTTTAGAGTTTAGTTTTTGATGTGTTAATGGTGAAAGCATGATTATGTGTTGTGTTAGTTGTTTTGTTGGGGTTAATAGGTAGTTTGGGACCCCTTTGTGCATATACCAGAGTATGTGTGAGTGAAGATGCTGAGTTATGCATGTTAGAGTGTGTTGGAGACGTTGTGCATGAGAGGAAGCAAGGTTCTGCCTTCTGGAGAACCCAGCTTCGGCCGCCGAAGGGAGGATTCGGTCGCCGAACCCCTTGTGGAGGTAGTTTCGGCTGCCTAAGGTTGCCTCCGAAAGAATGGACTTTCGGATCTGTCATGCACATTCGGCCGCCGAAGGTGCCGCCGAACATGCATGAGTTTCGGCTCTGGAGAGGACATTCGGCCGCCGAACCTGCTGCCGAATGTGTTCTGTCCAGCCTTCTTTTGGATGAGTTATGTGATTATTTTCAGAGGTTAGAAGGGATTATGGGGATTTGTTTAAAAGTTATTCAAAGTATGTGTGACACCTCATTCGAGTCCATTTATGTAGGATTGGACCCGAGAGTTCGAGGAGGTCATCAGAGTTAGAGATATCAGAGTCAGTACAGTATCTGCCAGAATAGCAGAGGTGAGTGGAACTAAACTGAATATGTTATTTTGAGAAATGACACGATTCTAGCATGATCCATGCATCATAAAATGTCATGTTATGTATTAGGTTGTGTTGCATTAGAATCCACGAATATGCTGCATTGCATAAGATGATATTTGTGTGGATGAATGTTGAATGATCCATAGCCCTTGATATCAGTTGAGACACCATGAGAGCATATGAGATATGGCATGAGATAGCCATACCAGGTCGCCCCTGGATAGTCCAGGTCGCTCCTGGTACTATGAGTTAGACAGCTGGGCTGTCAGATTAGATAAGAGAAGTCCAGGTGATGACGTAGTCTCCTTGGCACAGTGGGACATGTTATGATATGAGAGAAATAAGAGAAGTCCAGGTGATGACCTAGTCTCCTTGGCACAGCAGGACATATTATGACATGTAGTAGAGGGCTATTGGTGACAAGTTCATCCTTGAGATGATATGTTTGTGATGTGATGCATTTCATGAGAACATGTAATTAATGAATTGTTTTATTGTTCCTCCTCACTGGGCTGTAGTAGCTCATCCCACTCCCTTAACTCCAGTTTTGCAGGTTCTGAGATTAGCTGTGAGAAGTCAAAGTCAGCAAGAGTAAAGAGGAAGGATATGCATGAATGTATGTTTGTAATAGAATAGTGGACATGATGTAATTAAAAGAGTAATTGTAATGTATAGATATGTACTGTCATATACTGGATAGACTTGTGCTTTCCCTAGTGTCACTGCTATAGTGTAATGTATGATTAATCCCTTTGTACATGAATCCTGTTTTACGTTTCTTGATGAGAAATGTGTGAGTTGGGCTTAACGTATGGCTTTGATGAGATACCAATGGGATGTGTTATAGATTAAAAGGGTTTCAATCCCTTGAACCACAGAGATGGTAGTCCCTGGTATAGGCCCTGAGGGCCCTTTCAGATTGACATATCTGAGGAGCAGTAGTTAAGCCTACAGAGTTTTACAGGATTGTTGAGTCGTTTTATATCATGTATGGGATGTATCAGGTACACAGAGAGTATAGTCGGCTTACTACGGGTCCCGGCGGCCTTAAGCCGATCTGGATCCTAGTGCCAGTGATGGTTCGGGCCGTTACAGAGGGGTACCGGTTTCCGGGTCGTTACAGATTGGTATCAGAGCATAGGGCCTCACGAGTACGGTGTGTTGAGCAGTTTTGTTCAAGGATTAGAGAAATCCCACATCGGAAAGAGGTGTTGTTTGTTATAGGAAGGGAAGCACAATAGGTAAAATCATGTCCACTAGGATAGGATGTGGAGTCCTGTCTTGCATGATGATGTGAAATGCCATGATAAGATGCATGTGCATTATTGATATGTTAGCTATATGTGTTGAGGATTCATGTGTTCTCACATGGATCATTTGATATTTTGTGTGATGTTATGCTTTTCAGAAAGGCAGGATGAGAGGAACTAGTCGATCTGCTAGATTGACAGGAGCTCCGCCAGAGAGTGAGAGCATGGATGCTCATCTCCCTATTCTGCAAAGGGCAATGTCAGATAGTTTAAGCAGAGAAGGTACATCATGGGACCCTGGAAGGTCTGTTGATGAGAGTAGAAGGGGAGTTGTTCAGAGTGGTATGTCAGGGTTTATGAGAGAAATAGAGGAGGATGAGCAGAGTAGAGAGGGTAGCTTTAGCATGAGCAGGTTAGGAGGAGATATGGGTGAGTCTCATGGAGGCACTCAGGCCTCGAGATTTGTTCCACCTCAGTATCCACCCTACCAGTGGGGGGCAGAGTACCCGATGAGAGGTACATCAGATTTTCCTAGGTATCACCCATATCCCACCTTTATGCCCTATCCTTCCTTTTATCCGCCATATCTACCGCCACATCCACAGTATACCATGTTTCCACCCTTCTTTGGTTATCCAAGTTTAGTAAATCCTACCTCAGGGAATGTTGCACCTCCTCCACTACCAGGAGAACCAGTAGCCCCAATTGTTCAAACACCTAAGCCTAGTTCACCTGGAGGAAGTGAGGTAAAGATGATAGATTATTTGAGGTTAGATGGCCCTAAGTTTGAGACTGGTGATGACCCGTTGGAGTATCTTAGAATGGTCAAGATGATAACTGATGAGTTGGGAGCCAGTGAGAGTAGAGCCATTCAGATGGCAGGGGTCACAGTGAAATGTGAGAAGACAAGGGCATGGTTCACCCAGTATGTGAACCCGAGGGTAGAAAGCTTATCCTGGGAACAGTTTGCTATAGAGTTTGCAGGATGGGTTTGTTCAGATAGCTCAAGGGAGCATAAAGAGAGTGACTGTGAGCAGCCAGGGCAGACAGAAAACATGAGTATAGAAAATGACCCAGAGAGTAGTGATCGTTTCCCTTTGGGTAGGGCTGCTGCAACGAAGAAAAAGAAAGTGAGAGGCCTGAAAGGGTCAAAGAAAAGAGAGTTCTGGAATAGGGTACAGTTTGGCATAGGTTGTCGCGAGGGTTCGAGTTCTGGTTGGGGTAGTTCTAGCTGTACGAGGTGCGATAGGAGGCATAAAGGAGTCTGTCGGGCTGGGACAACAGCATGTTTCAGGTGCGGACAGGAGGGGCACATGGCACGAGAGTGTCCCACTATCAGCGTGTCAGCACAGTGCCCACAGACATCCTCAGACCATATCATTCCACCAGAAGCTCCAACCAGAGATAGAAAAAGAGAAGTAGTCCCTTCTTCAGGAGGTTCCTTAAGTGGAAGTCCGTTAGTTTCGGCTCGGATTTTCACCCAGGATCAGCCAGAGACAGACACACGGAACACAGTGGTGCCAGGTAAACTCACTTTTGCGTGTTCTGATGTGTATGGTTTTCTGGATCTTACTAGAATAGCAGTTGATGTGAGAATAGTAAAGTGTAATAGAGTTAGATGTGCAGAGACAAAAGGTCAGTGAGTCGTGAAAGGTTAGTCAGCCAGGAAAAACTCGAGAGCTATAGCCGTGGATTTGAAATCCAGGTAGAGAGAGATCTCTCATCTCTGAGTGTAGACCTCAAGTAAAGAAATAAGGTAGAGAATAGCGTAAGAAAGTGAAGAGTAAGAAAAAGAATAAAAGTAAGGAAGAGAAAAGTAAGCAAAGAAAAGAGTAAATGAGAACATGAGAAAGATAGAGCAAAGAAAGAATAGAATAGAATAAATGTAAAGTAAGAAAGGTTAGAAAGAGATTGTAGGTTAGTCTGGGAGTAGATGGCGATTGAGCTCTAGTTCAGATAGTTCTGGATCGGTGAGGCGTGGAGTTTACACGAAAGTGGTCTGTTAGTATGGGACTACGGCATGTATAGATGCGAGCAGGAAGGACTCATGTTATGTGAGTGTCCTACTGCGGCCCTGATTGGCACAGTCCCAGCAGATGACTTCTAGTAGTGTCACTCAGCCTATAGCTCTAGCCATATTTCAGGACAGTGGGTGAGGCAGGAGAAGAGAGTTCTCCTTTTCTTTGGTCGGTTCCCGAGGGAAGATTCAGTAGCTTAAGCCTGGATCTTCATCCTGACTCAGTAGGCGGCTAACACATCGAACACGGTGACGTCAGATACGTTCACTTGAGGATGTTCAGATGTGTAAGATATAGTGGACCCTGATGTTTCTTTCCTTGTTGTTTTGAGAGCCATAGATAGAGGAGGGTTTGATAACTTCTGGGCTTAGAGAGTTTTCTTTGGGTTGGTAGACCCGAGTGTGATCCATCTGTGGCAGAGTCAGTCTGTCGGTTCAGTTCAGAGTCTGTTGCGTATGGTGAGAGTAGTGGATGCAATCCAGCTGACCTTATGGTTCTAGAGTTGACTAGTGATGTCAATCTAGGGCGGATTGGCTAGCTACTCGAGGTACTACCTAAGTCTGCAAAGACAAGGTAGGAGAGTTCAGAGTTCAGAGGCTCGGATGGATCAGAGTTAGTCCTTAGAGGGGACAACATAGCATACCCAGAAGTTTGATATCAACCCTACAGGCTCGTGCATTCGTTAGGGAAGTTAGTCAGGAGTTTTCTTGCTCTTGTTTGAGCGCATAGCCAGGTCAGGGAACCAGCCTCAGTATTCATAGACAGGAAAAGAGAAAGAGTGTTATATGTTATCCCAGTAGAGTTTGAAAGTTAAGTGAGAATGGAGACGAGATTCATCTTCATCTCTTCTTTTGAAATGGTACCTATAGCATGTAAAAGATAGTAAAGCAGTTGTGAACTTGGTAGATAAGGTTTCTATGTTCCAGTATCGTTGTGAGAAACGAAGGATGAAACCTTGAGATTTTGTTACAACTGTGACTAGTTGCACAAAATCACTACCAAGGACAGGTGTTCCCATGCAGAATGGATGATCTATAGGACCAGCTAGTAGAAGCTGGTTGTTTGCCATAATAGATCTAAGAGTTGGGAACTATATGGCTAAGGTCAGTTAGAGAAAAGTCAATTTAGCAGTTGCGTAGAGGTAAGATCTTTATGATAGTAAAGAGTCTAAACCAGAGGTAAGGGGTAAAACTGCTCAGCGACTCTGAGTATACAAGACAGTATGTCCTAGGTGAGGCAGATGAGATGTTAGCTGCCCTCAGTCAGAAGTTGCTTTTCAAGTTATCCTACAGAAATAGATAGCTAGAGAGCTAGAGCGCTAGAGATAGTCCAGTGTAGTTAAAAGAGAAGAAGTCAGGATAGTAAAGAAGAAGAAAAGCGGGCAAGGATCAAAGTGTGCAGCAAAAGCGTAGAATAGTTTAGAAACATAGAGAAGCATGCCCAGTATCTACTAAGTGTGGTAGATAAGAGAATACGGCATAGAGGCCACGTTCTGTAATATGAGTTCGATTTCGGGGCATGTCTGTATGAATTGTGAAGTGTCACAAGACGATTTCTTCAGTAAGTAGAGAGTTAAGGCGATAGGCAAGGCATGTAGCATTTCCTTAGAATTATTACTCCTCTGACCGGGTTGAGTAAAAAGAAGCAATAGCGCTGAGAAAAGGTAAAAAGAAAGGAAAGTCAGTAGGTAGCAAAGAGCGGCAAATGGACTGTGTATAGACAGAAGTGATCAGTAATCCGTATAGAGTACGAACACAGATTAAGCAGTTAAGGGTCAACAGAGGTAGGAAGTATAGATAACCCGAGAGGGTTCCCGTCAGTCATCTCTGTGCCTCATTGCAGAGGAAGGTGTTAGGTTTTCCTTACTTGCTTCTTTGCATGTGTGGTTATTGTGTGAACATTCGAGGACGAATGTTCTTAAGGGGGGAAGAATGTAATACCCGGCTAGACTCAGACATCGGAATTTCTACCGTCCGGTGGAATTCAAGGATGTCAGCGGTTTCTAGAAGGGTAAGAGACAGGTTTTCTAACATATTTTCAAGTATTTTACAGGTTTAGGGTAGAAAACGAGTTGAGTTTTGTGGAGAATTGGCCAAAGGAGTTTCTGTCATGTTCGGCCCCCAAAGGTTAAGTTCGGCCGCCGAAAGTGCCCAATGTTCGGCCCCCGAAGGTTATGTTCGGCCCCCGAAAGTTGCATGGTTTTGCATGCAGTTTCGGCAGCCGAAGCTGAGGTGGTCGGTTAGTTGTGCATGCTCCTCAGTCCGTGACTTGGCCAGGTGTTCACCTCCAGTTCATGACCAGAGGTTAGGCCACGTCTCCCTTGACTCATCTGCAAGCTTTTAAGCAGCTCATGCAGAGAGTTGATCATTTGCAAAAGGTTTTGAACGTTTTTGAGAGAAAAGAAGAGTTGTGAGGGTTTGAAGCTTTGGAGGAGGAGTTGCTGAGTTTGGTTGTCCCTCTTCTGATTTTAGGAGGTAAGGGAAGTCTTTAAGTTTGTTTTAATGTTTTTTTAACAGCTTTTAGAGGTTAAGGGTAGAGTTGCATGTTTAGGGTTTAGAGTTTAGTTTTTGATGTGTTAATGGTGAAAGCATGATTATGTGTTGTGTTAGTTGTTTTGTTGGGGTTAATAGGTAGTTTGGGACCCCTTTGTGCATATACCAGAGTATGTGTGAGTGAAGATGCTGAGTTATGCATGTTAGAGTGTGTTGGAGACGTTGTGCATGAGAGGAAGCAAGGTTCTGCCTTCTGGAGAACCCAGCTTCGGCCGCCGAAGGGAGGATTCGGTCGCCGAACCCCTTGTGGAGGTAGTTTCGGCTGCCTAAGGTTGCCTCCGAAAGAATGGACTTTCGGATCTGTCATGCACATTCGGCCGCCGAAGGTGCCGCCGAACATGCATGAGTTTCGGCTCTGGAGAGGACATTCGGCCGCCGAACCTGCTGCCGAATGTGTTCTGTCCAGCCTTCTTTTGCATGAGTTATGTGATTATTTTCAGAGGTTAGAAGGGATTATGGGGATTTGTTTAAAAGTTATTCAAAGTATGTGTGACACCTCATTCGAGTCCATTTATGTAGGATTGGACCCGAGAGTTCGAGGAGGTCATCAGAGTTAGAGATATCAGAGTCAGTACAGTATCTGCCAGAATAGCAGAGGTGAGTGGAACTAAACTGAATATGTTATTTTGAGAAATGACACGATTCTAGCATGATCCATGCATCATAAAATGCCATGTTATGTATTAGGTTGTGTTGCATTAGAATCCACGAATATGCTGCATTGCATAAGATGATATTTGTGTGGATGAATGTTGAATGATCCATAGCCCTTGATATCAGTTGAGACACCATGAGAGCATATGAGATATGGCATGAGATAGCCATACCAGGTCGCCCCTGGATAGTCCAGGTCGCTCCTGGTACTATGAGTTAGACAGCTGGGCTGTCAGATTAGATAAGAGAAGTCCAGGTGATGACGTAGTCTCCTTGGCACAGTGGGACATGTTATGATATGAGAGAAATAAGAGAAGTCCAGGTGATGACCTAGTCTCCTTGGCACAGCAGGACATATTATGACATGTAGTAGAGGGCTATTGGTAACAAGTTCATCCTTGAGATGATATGTTTGTGATGTGATGCATTTCATGAGAACATGTAATTAATGAATTGTTTTATTGTTCCTCCTCACTGGGCTGTAGTAGCTCATCCCACTCCCTTAACCCCAGTTTTGCAGGTTCTGAGATTAGCTGTGAGAAGTCAAAGTCAGCAAGAGTAAAGAGGAAGGATATGCATGAATGTATGTTTGTAATAGAATAGTGGACATGATGTAATTAAAAGAGTAATTGTAATGTATAGATATGTACTGTCATATACTGGATAGACTTGTGCTTTCCCTAGTGTCACTGCTATAGTGTAATGTATGATTAATCCCTTTGTACATGAATCCTGTTTTACGTTTCTTGATGAGAAATGTGTGAGTTGGGCTTAACGTATGGCTTTGATGAGATACCAATGGGATGTGTTATAGATTAAAAGGGTTTCAATCCCTTGAACCACAGAGATGGTAGTCCCTGGTATAGGCCCTGAGGGCCCTTTCAGATTGACATATCTGAGGAGCAGTAGTTAAGCCTACAGAGTTTTACAGGATTGTTGAGTCGTTTTATATCATGTATGGGATGTATCAGGTACACAGAGAGTATAGTCGGCTTACTACGGGTCCCGGCGGCCTTAAGCCGATCTGGATCCTAGTGCCAGTGATGGTTCGGGCCGTTACAGAGGGGTACCGGTTTCCGGGTCGTTACATTGGTCACTGTTTTTTGAGGAGCAGCCGGAAATGATGTTGCGGCTCTCCCTATGCCAGGGATGAGATCAAACGGATACATAAACTTGGTGATCCAACAACCAGTTTCTCAATCCGAAAAATCCAAAGAAAACAGACACCCAAAATTAGCTCAAAGGCTCTCATACCATATAACAAGACAATGAATAATTGGGCAATTTTAGTATATTTTCTCTATTGAAGAAGTGTGTGTATATATATAGATTACAAGGTCTTATTAAGAGAACTTCTAAAAATCCTCTATCAATCAATTAGCCTATAATTATTTAATCTTTTTTAATTATGTACAGATTATATTCACACTCTAACAATGTTGAAAATATAGATTCAGTGTTAGAGATTTTAAATTAGGTAATCTTATTTTTTCACTAGCAACTAATATCAAAATGAATTAAAATTTAAATATAAATTCTTGATCATTTGAACAAATAAGGATCAAGACACAGAAGACATATTTCAATAAACAAATTTAAGGACCATAAATTATTCCTACAATAATTGGAAAAAAAAAAAAGACTAAATTTTCTGTGTGTTTAACAACTCTCCCTGAAATTTCTCTCAATTAAGTCAACTAAAATGGATAACTTTTGTTTGGTTCTTCACTAAATTTGCTAGTGGGCTATATTATAATTCTTACACAACCAATTTCCAATTGTGCTGAAACCCACTCCTCTTGTCTTTTCTTCTCCTTTTTCAAAACCCTTTTTGTAATCTTTCTGCTGATTTCTTAACAGCCACATTACTCTGTATATCTAGTGCCTTCTTAGTGCGTACGATTATTATGACATGGATTCTAACATGTTGTTTTGTTTTAGTTTCTTCGACTATAAATAGACATTTAATGTACGAGCTTGGATCATCTATACATTGAGTTGAGACTTTGGGAGACAATGACTCATCCAAAGAATCTAGCTGATCAACTATGTGTAGTTTTAGCGATTACTTTTTTGTGTCAAGTTGGTGTTCTTTCTCAGCTTGAAGTTGGTTTTTATACTAACTCATGTGGTTTAGCTGAGTTCATTGTGAAAGACGAGGTTAGGGCTGCTTTCGCTAAGGATAAAGGAGTCGCTGCTGGTCTTGTAAGAATGCACTTTCACGATTGCTTTGTTAGGGTAAGAACTACATATGTTGATAGCTACCGAGGATGTTTTCTTTTTTAAGCTACATGGAAAGTTCTTAAATGAGATTGAATTTCTGTAAGAGATAATGACAATTAAACACTCATTATTACATATAGGGGTGTGACGCTTCTGTTCTTATTGACTCCACACCCTCAAACACAGCAGAGAAAGACTCGGCAGTCAATAACCCAAGCCTGAGGGGATTTGAAGTCATTGACAAAGCAAAGTCTAGACTAGAAGCTCTTTGTGAAGGAATTGTTTCCTGTGCTGATGTACTCGCATTTGCAGCAAGAGATAGCGTTGAGTTAGTAAGTATATAATATTACCATTGACTAAATCATAACAAATCAAAATTATTACATATAGTATTATTATTATTTGTGCAGACTGGAGGGCTTGGCTATGATGTTCCTGCAGGAAGAAGAGATGGCAAAATTTCATTAGCCTCAGAAACTTTAACAAACTTACCTGGTCCAACATTCAATGTCAACCAGCTTACTCAATCATTTGCAGACAAGGGTTTGTCGCAAGATGAAATGGTTACACTTTCTGGTATTATTATTACTATTTCTACCTAGATATATACTACAACTTTTCTTTTAAAACAATTCAGATTAATCAACAACTAGCAGCTGGAAGTTGTTATTTTCATATCAAACAGTATGTAAGATAATACATGTGCATGAATTATGCAGGAGCACACACCATAGGTCGTTCCCACTGCACTTCCTTCAGTAACAGATTATACAAATTCAATGGAACAAATAGCCAGGATCCAAGCTTAGATGGAACGTATGCAGCCAGGTTGAAGCAGCAGTGCCCACAAGGGAACACTGATCCTAGCTTGGTGGTGCCAATGGACCCTTCTAGTCCAAGCACAACAGACGTAGGTTATTACATAGATGTCCAAGCAAACCGAGGGTTGTTCACTTCAGACCAGACTCTCATGACAAACCCAGCAACAGCAAACCAAGTGAATCTAAATGCAAGAAATGTCAATCTTTGGAGAAGTAAATTTGCTACAGCCATGGTGAAGATGGGTCAAATTGATGTTTTGACAGGTGCAGATTCTGGAGAGATTCGAACAAACTGTAGGGTCGTCAACACCTAACCTTTTTACATGGCAAATTGTCGCACTACTCCAGAATGATTAAAAATAATAGTTAAAAAAAAAATCATCGTTGATCTTCTTGTTCTGTCCAATGATATGATTAAACAAAATTAAAATTACATAAAATATTATAATAATTAAATATTATTAATAAAAATATTAATATTATTAATAAATAAAATAATAATAAAAACTGTATGTATTTATATATATATATAATTATTATATGTTAATTATTGATTATGATAGAATATTATGAAATCTGTGATATTAATGGTTATACCACCGTTGTATATAAATGGGTGTATAATAAAATTCCTCGAGAAATAGGATAACACGTGTCAACTCATTTCCTAATGCCAACGGGTGACGGACGGACAGGCTGGCTGTAACAGAACCCTCGGAGCTTCAGACCTTTCCGATATCCATTTTGAATAGTAAGTCATCTAAATCAGTTGTGCTAGCCGGTTCAACGAGTGCTAGATATAAAGCTGACAACTGTTTTTATTGCCTCTCTTTTTACATATAAAAATATATGGACGGTATTAAGTCGCAAATACCCTTCATGCTCTTAGTGGTTGAGTTGGTAGCAATAGAATACATATGTTCAAGACCATCCTCCTACAATAGATATAAGAAAATGTATTATTTAAAATGACATAAAAATTTTAAATTTTTTACTCTAATCTCATTGCCGGTCTTTTAATATAAATCCAACGTCTTGACATTCTACGGTACCACTCCATATACTCCGAATGAAAATGGAGTGGCTCTGTTGCTGACGGTCGAGTAATTATTCTTCGATCTCAAGTGTTCTAGCGCGCGATCCAATGTGAATACACTTCTGCCCACTTAGTGTCGCTCTTCTGCAAATCAAAATCATGCAGTACAGCAGATTGTAGAGGTTCAGTTAGAATATACTGCTGCATACCAAATTGTCGCATGACACGATCTGACTGATGTCACTCTATAGTGTGAAAGCATACTAGTGGAACAACAACTCTCCAAATTTCTCGTACTTCGCGATAGCATTCGAGGAGCGACTCAATCAGGATTTCAGTGTATGGCTCTCAAATTACCTGAAATTAATATTTAAGTGTTATATACAAATTAATGTAGCATTAAAATATAAATTTTATTTTACAATATTATCTGCTCGGATAATAGTGGATCTAACTGATAACACAACTTCACTAGTACGTGGATGAAAACCACAGTAATCTGTCTGGCATTACTCCACCTGTAGAATACATTATATTATCAAATGTTTTTTTAAATATTAAATTTAAAAAAATAAGTAAAAAATATTATAATATCACATATCTACTGCCTAAGGGAGCATTATGATGTGGTACTCAGTTAGTTAGTATCGGCAATACTGCTATAATACGGTCTCATGCCAATATTTGAAGTATGAATAATGGACCAGATATCTGCATAATGTCAGGATTTATCGCCTTACACAATTGTCTGAACAATCATGCCAGACATGCTCCGTCCCAACTATAATTATCGGCTTTTTTCAGATCGATCAGCAACGATGAAAACATGAGATTCACACGAGAAGTAGATGTATCACTGAAAATAGATCCAATGATCCTCATAATATATGCTCGTGCGAATCTCTGAACAACTTCCTCATTAGCATCATCCGGAAGTTGACTAAACTCCTCAGCTAGCCAGATCATTTTCAAATATCACCATCTTATGGTATTATTAGGTGGAACGACACCTAATAATGTCTCACATACTGTTGGCCAATGATGACATGATCAGCCTGTAACAGCTGCACTATTAACCGGCAACCTAGTAATTAGCTCCACATCTTCAAGAGTAATAGTCATTTTCCCTTTCAAAAACATAAATATATGGGTTTCTGGTCGCCACCACTCAACAAGGGTAGTAATTAGATGTTAATTCAAAGCAAAAAAATCTAAACGTATTACGCCATAAAAATCCGTACGCCGTAGGTGAGATATAATTTGCTCTGAAATATCGTCTAAATGCAAAATTGTACTCGTTCTTTTGCAGCCTATCGCTCCAATTTCTATAGTTTGTTATCATATACCCTTAGACCGATGTTCTGATTGCGCATATAGCAACGATGAGTCATTAAGACTCGGTAAAATATAATCACAATAGTCACAGCGATTGCGTATTTCCTCTATATCCAATTATACAGAATAATATACAATATCACATCACAATCAAATACTATACTAATACACATTTACTAAATTTATTCTATTCAAAATCACAAAAAATATTCAATAACCATATTAAGTTATCATTTATAAATTTTTATCAAACTTAATCACAATTAATTTTTCTCACTAAATCACAATAAAAAAATTATCACTACACTAATATACTTTTACTAAATTTATTCTATCCAAAAATTATATAATTTTCAATCACCATACTACATTATCAATTATAAATTTCTACTACACTTAATCACACTTAATTTTTTTAAACTAAACTAAATAAAAATTATTAATTCATTATACCTGAATCATATTATATATTTTAAAACTAAATTAATTATCAATATTAATTTTTTCACTAAATTACAATAAAAATTATTTATCACTACATTAATATACATTTACTAAATTTTTTCTATCCAAAACCACAATACATATTCAATTACCATATTATATTATCAATTATAAATTTCTAATACACTTAATCACACTTAATTTTTTTACTAAACTAAAAATAAATTATTAATTCATTATAACTAAATCATATTATATATTTTAAAACTAAATAAATTATCAACATTAAATTTTTTCACTAAATAACCATAAAAAATTTAACACTACAATAATATACATTTACTACAATTATTTTATTCAAAAATCACAATAAATGTTATTAATTCATTCTATCCTAAAATTAACATAATTAACACTAAACTAATTTTTTCAACTAAATCATAATTGTATAAATTTTCAATATATATAATAATAATAATTATAACTACATACAAATTTACAACTTATAATTTTATTTTTATATATCAAACAAAAAATATAAATACACATTTAAAAAAAATTGAGTCATAGACAAACCTATTAAAGAGAGAGGGAGGTGCTGAGGGAGATGAAGGGAGATGGTGGAGAGGGAGATAATAGAGAGGAAGAAGTGTGCTGAGGAGGGAGATGGAGAGAAAGGAAGAAATAGGGAAATAGGGAAATGGGGAGATAGGGAAAGAGACTTTGGCTTTAAAGCCAAAGTCTCCACCCTTACTCTGTTCGCTAAGCAGAGTAAGGGGGTTGTGTGTGTATGCAGGCGCCACGCGGGCCTGCACGTATGAAAAGCGTTCGGCACTTTTTGAGGTGATTGACCCTAAGGGTCAATGACCTTCACCTCTTCGTCAGAGATGCAGAGACTCTCTGCACCCCTAAGGTGATAGCTCGTCCAGCACTTAAAGTGTTGGACAGGCATGTTCGGCACCTTAGGTGCCGAACATGCCATGTATACCACCACGGGAGCAATTCAGTGAGCTCCCGTGGTAGGGACCTCATTATTCGACACCAATAGTGTCGAACAATCTGGTCTTGTGGCAGGTGTCGAACAATAATGTTCAAGAACAACAATGGTGTTGAACATGCATGCTCGGCAGTATGACTGTCGAACATGCTTCTTTGACACACATAATCCGAAAATATTTTCGAATTCTGCATGATTTGATAAATAGTGTAACGACCCGAAATCGGACAGCTACCGGCGCTAGGATCCAGATCGACTTAAGGTCGCCGGGACCCGTAGCAAGCCTAGCATACAACCTGTCATACCTGATAAATCCCATTCATGATCACACAATTACATAAAACTTTTAAACTTTTCATCTACCAAGCTCGACCTGTGTATGCACTGAAATTGAATACATAAAAACCCCACAATAGAGCCCTCATCAAATGCTCTAGTTGGGTCAACATTACATAAATCAAGCTTGGTTTACATATCTCAACATACAAAATATTTCATAATGATCATGAACAAAAGGGATTAACTATACACACTAGGGTCAAGCACAATACTAATACTCATTATATTTTGTACAATATTTTACATTACAATGTCTTTCATATCCACAGCTAACTATTACATACATAAACTTTTACTCTTGCCGACTTCCTAGTCTATCCCGAACCTGCAAACCTGGAGGTTAAGGGAAAGGGGTAAGCTACTAGAGCCCAGTGAGCAGAATAGTGAAACAATGTATTAAAACTTATGCTTTCATGAAATCCATCACATCACAAACAAATCACATCAAGGATGGACTTGTCACCAATAGCCCTCTACACATTCCAATGGTGCCAGGGGCATAGAATGGGCCTCGACCTGGACTTTCTCTTAACATAAGATAACATACATAATATAACCAATGTGCCAGGGGCGTAGAATGGGCATCGACCTGGACTTTCTCTTACTCTGTGCCAGGGGCGTAGAATGGGCCTCGACCTGGACTTCCATACCATATCATATCATATCATATCAAGGGCTAATGGGTCATCCAATATCCATCCACATCAACATCATAGTATGCAATGCAATATATTCGTGAATTCTAATGCAAACAACCTAATTTATATCATGGCATTCGTGATGCATGAACATGCTCAAAATTTATTTACTTTGAAACATAAAGATCCATTCTACTCACCTTAGGCTGGCTCTGAACAGACTCTGAAGCAGCTATCTCACTGCTGGGGGTCCTCGGTTCCTCAGGTCCGAACCTACACAGGTGGACTCAAATGAGGGACCAAACATACACTAACATGACTCTAAACATCTCCCCAAAAATCCCCCCTAAAAGGCCATAAAACAGTCATAGAAAACATGCAAAGGAAGGCTGAACAGGGCACTTTCGGCGGCAGGTTCGGCGGCCGAAAGTCCCTCCAGAGCCGAAAGTCATGCACTTTCGGGGGCAGGGTTTGGCGGCCGAAAGTCTGTCCAGAGCCGAAAGTCACCAACCTTCGGCGGCAGGTTCAGGGGCCGAAACTCCACCCCAGAGCCGAAAGTCCAAACTTTCGGGGGCGAGTTTAGGCGGCCAAACTGCCTCCACAGGCAGGTTCGGCGGCCGAACATGGCTTCGGCAGCCGAACCTGAGTTCTTCCAGAATGGGAGAACTCAAGCCTCTCATGCATATTTTGCCTCCCAAACCCTCCAAACTCAAACCAAACCATGCAAAAACATGCATAAACACATTTTTAAGCATTTAGGGGCATAAAACTAGTCTATACCCCAACCACATCAATACATAGTATACAATAAACATACATTTTTCATTTAACTCACATAAACCCTAACCTTTAACAACTACTCTAATCATGCATAAAACCCCCTTAAAACCTCTCAAAACTTACTCAAAACATCAAAGAAGGTGAGGATCAGCGCTTACCTCTTGAAGATCTAGAGAAGGCGTGACCCAACTTGGAGATTTGGGGAAAACGAGTTCCGAAGGTCTCCAAGCTTCACAACTTCGATTTTTGCTCAAAAATCTTCAAAACCAAGTTAAAACTCATCAAAAACATGAACGATTTGAAGGAAAACATCAAAACTAACCATGGAAGGGTTTGGACTCACCTTTGCCCAAAAATGGAGAAGAAAACTCGTCCATTTTCGGACATGGGGCCTTTTATAGGTGGCTAGCCAAACCACCTTCGGGGGCCAAAGGTGCTCCCTAAACTCCACCATGTTCGGCGGCCGAACATGAGGTTCGGCGGCCGAACCTGGCTTTCCTCCCTTGGTGCTTTTCTTTCAAAAACTCAATTTCTTTCTTACTTAAAACCTTAAAACACATGAAAATATTTTAGAAAAACATATTTTACCCTTCTAGAGGTTTCCAATATCCGAGATTTCACCAGAAAATAGGAATTCCGATGCCGGGGGTCTAGCCGGGTATTACAAATAGATTTTTAATTATGCATGATTTAAAAAAAATCTCAAAAAATGAAAGAAGAAATAATGGCTAAGAAGAATAGTGACCATTGGGAGGACCTCAACCCTGAAATACTTGCTTTGATACTAGTTCGACTCCCACCTAACCAAAAGGGTGTCAAACGCCTCCTTGGTGTGCAAGTCCTGGTTCGAATGCATTGTTGGACCCTACTGTTGGTCCCGAATCGACATCCAACAATGGTGTAGGAGTCGGTATCGCTCCATCAATCAAGTTGACTTAGTGGTACTCAAGTTGATTAAGCATAGTAAAGGCACATTTCACCTACTCTCTGCTTACAAGCTCGAGGACGTTGGTTTGGCTTTCGCTACTAACTGGTATTATATATAATGCCTCTCCCTATATATCTCTCTTTCTCCGTCGTTTAACTTGGTTTCCTTAGCTTTAAAGAAATGGGTTTTGTTGTTAAAACAGAGGGAACAAATTGAACCAGAAAAAATCCCTGTCAACAAATAATCTTGAAGTTGATCCTGTTGACGTACATTTTTTTCTATCAAGTTGGCCTTTCGAGACTTTGATTGCGCTTCTTTGATTCTTAAGGAGTTGTCAATTTTCCCCTCAAGGAGTAGGATTTTAAGTTTGGCTATTGCCTTTCTGAATCCCATTCAAGAAGGTGGTAAGTATTTACATAAGCCAATAGGCTTAGTTTTAGCTTTTGAGCATCTTGCTCAGCCTCTTGGCTGATTTGCTTTTTGATGATTGATTAACCAAACCTTGCATGTCTTGTGATATATTTTCTACATACCTTTTCTGGGTCAGATGTAGCATAGCCTGTTTAGAACCAACTTTGCCAAGTGAGAACTTCCATTAATTTTTTTGTTATCGGCTCATTGGTTTCTATTATGTGAAGGGAAATCTAAAAGTTGGGAGAACTTCAAAATCTGACTATACCGGTTACTGAAATTCATATTACAATAAGCACTAAATGATCTTTTCGATAAAGCTAAACGTGGGCTTTTTGCCAATTTGGGGTTATAAGAAAATTTATTTGTAAATTTGGGGTTGGGAGAAAGAAAATTGGGGATTTGGGGTTGGGGTGCCCAGTGGCAGCCAGAAAGGCTGTGTGGTGCCAGTTAAGTAGGCGCCAGGGCCTAGCGCCTCTTTAAGGGGCGCCAAGCGTAAGAGGTGCCAGGCCTCAATCCTAGCGCCTCTTAGTGTTGAGGCCTGATGCCTCTTTAAGAGGCGCCAGGCCTTAATCCTGGCGCCTCTTAGTGTTGAGGCCTGATGTAATACCCGGCTAGACTCCGGTATCGGAATTCCAACCGTCCGGTGGAATCTCGGATGTCGGAAACCTCTAGAAGGGAAAAATTAGGTTTTTATAAAATGTTTTTATGTTTTTAATGGTTTTAAGTATGAAATTAAATGAGTTTTTGCATGAAAAGTCATTGGAGGAAAACCCAGGTTCGGCCGCCGAAGGTCAAGTTCGGCCGCCGAACATGCATGCGTTTTGGAGGCACGTTAGGCCCCCGAAAGCATGAGTTAGGGAAGTCCAGGTTCGGCCGCCGAAAGCCAAGTTCGGCCGCCGAACATTGCATGGATGCGGAGGCACATTCGGCCCCCGAACGTGGCCTGGCCAGCCACCTATAAAAGGGGCACTTAGCCGAAATGGGCGAGCTTTCTCCCATTTTCGACCACAGTGAGCTTCCGACCTTCCCTTTGCAACTCTTGTGTTCTTCTTCCAAATCTCTTCCATTTTTCTTGAGTTTTAAACTCACATTGCAAGTTTTGAGCATTTAAACTAAGTTTTGGAGCTTTGGGAACTCAGGAGCCCATTTGCTTGGATCTCCGAGTTTAGGTCGTCTCTCTCTCGATCTTCAAGAGGTAAGAGCCGATCTTAAGCTCATTGTATGTTTTAAACAAGCATTAAGTTGATTTATGGGTAGAAATGCATGTTTAGGCTTATTGATGAGTTTATGGGTTTTGATGCTTTGATGAACAATGTAGCTTGTTTATGTGTTGTTGGAAGTGTTGTAGATGGGGTATATGATGGTTTGAGACCCCTAGGTGTGATGTATGTGATGTATGCATGTTGTAGAGCAAGTTTATGCATGATTAGAGGTTTTGGGAGGCAAGAGGTTCGTTTGAACCAAGTTTCTGCCCTTTGGCAGAAACCAGGTTCGGCAGCCGAAGGGAGTTTCGGCCGCCGAACCCCCTTTGTGGAGGCAGCATTCGGCTGCCGAAGTTGCCCCCGAAAAGAGACTTTCGTCTCTGTCTGGGACTTTCGACCGCCGAAGGTGCCGCCGAAAGTGCCCGACTTTCGGATCTGTCCAGGACTTTCGGCCGCCGAAGGTGCCGCCGAAAGTGCCCTGTTCAGCCATTTCATGCATATTTCTATGTGATGTTTTCCTGATATTTTAGGGGGTTTTTGGGGAGTTTATTAGAGTTATGTTTATGTATGATTGGTCCCTCATTGGAGTCCACCTGTGTAGGTTCGGACCCGAGGAACCGAGGACCTCAGCAGTGAGATAGCTGCTTCAGAGTCTGTAGAGCTTCAGCCAGAGGTGAGTGGAATGAACCTTAAGTTTTTAAATAAATGAAATATAACTTTTTGGAGCATGTTCATGCATCATATATGCCATGCGATATTTTAGGTTGTTTGCATTAGTATTCACGAATATGTTGCATTGCATAATATGATGTGGATGCGGATTGGCTATTGGATGATCCTCTAGTCCTCCTATGGTATGATATGATGATGATACGGTATGGATCGCCAGTGAGGCCCATTCTACGCCCCTGGACTATGTTAAGAGAAAGACCAGTGAGGCCCATTCTACGCCCCTGGCATATTGGAATGTTATGTTATGTTATGTATGCAAGAGAAAGACCAGTGAGGCCCATTCTACGCCCCTGGCACGATTGGACTATGTTGAGGACTATAGGGGACAATACCATCCTTATGTGATATGTTTGTGATGTGTTGCATTTCATGGAAGCATGAAATATTTAATATATGTTTTCTCTATTCTGCTCACTGGGCTTTATAGCTCACCCCTCTCCCCTAACCCCAGATGTGCAGGCGCAGGGTAGATCAGGAGGTTAGCCAGAGTATGGAAGACATGTTTATGAAATAGTTAGATTGTGGACATGACAATTGTATTATGATATAATGTAAAAGTGTTTTAAGTTATGTTATGTAATTTGAATATTGAGGATAGAGTTGTGCTTGACCAATACAGATTGTTAATCCCACTTGTATGTACATGGTCTTTATGATATGAAATATGAGGTTATGTTTCAGCCAAGCTTATGTATGATGAGATACCCCATTGGAGCATTTTGATGAGGGCTCCAGTGGAGGTTTATGTTATGTTTATGTTTATGTACAGGTTGAGCTTGGTTGTTATATGAGATTGTTTATAGGTTTATGAGTATTGTTGATCATGTATGGGATTAAACAGGATTACAGGTTATGTTAGGCTTGCTACGGGTCCCGGCGGCCTTACGTCGATCTGGATCCTAGCGCCGGTAGCGGTCCGAATTTCCGGACTGTTACAGAGTGGTATCAGAGCCCTAGGTTCATATGGTCGGACCTAGAGTGTCGGGCTCATAGAGGTTTTAGCAGGTCAAGCACAGTAGGAAAAGTCATGTCCACTAGGATAGGATATGGAGTCCTATCTTGCATGATGATGTGATATGCCATGATTATATGCATGTGCATAAATGATATGTTATGTATGCTATGTATGTGATGAGGGTTCATGTGTGCCCACATGAACCATATGATGCTAATGCTTGCTTGATGTGTACTGTGTTTCAGAAAACAGGATGAGAGGAACTCGTCGATCAGCAAGATTGACTGGAGTACCACCTGAGGATGAGGGCATGAGCGCCCGTCCTCCAGCATTGCCTAGGGCAATGTCTAGTAGGTCTAATCGAGAAAGAGCAGCGAGAGACCCTAGAAGGTCTTTAGATCTGGGAAGAAGCAGATCAGTACGAGGAACAGTTCAAGGTGGTATGTCAGAAGATGTGGGAGATGACATGGATGTGGACCAGAGGAGGGATGGCAGTTTGGGGATGAGTATGTCAGAGGAAGGCATGGGAGAGTCCCAAGGAGGCACTCAGGCCTCGGGTTTTGTTCAGCCACCTCATTACCCACCTTTCTCACAGAATCCCGGGTATTCGATGGGAGGTACATCGGATTACCCTAGTTTTAGCCCTTACCCCACACAGATGCCATACCCACCATATTACCCACCATACCCACAGTACCCTATGTATCCACCCCCACCCTATCACCCAAATCCAGCAAACCCTATCTCAGGGGATGCTGCACCTCCTCCACCACCAGCAGCACCTACTGTCCCAAAAACCCAAATACCTCAACCTAGCTCATCTGGAGGGAGCAAGGTCAGAATGACTGATTATATGAAGTTGGGTGCTCCCCAGTTTGAAACCGGTGATGACCCGTTTGTGTACCTTGAGAGGGTCAAGGCGATAACGGATGAGATAGGGGCGGATGACAGTAGAGCCATTCAGATGGCTGGGTTCACACTAAAATGCAAGAAGGCCCGTGAGTGGTTCAAGAACTATGTGAAATCGAGGGTGGATGGTCTATCATGGGCGGAGTTTGCTAATGAATTTGCAGGGTGGGCTTTCCCTGATAGTTCAAGGGAATTGAAGATGATAGAATTCGAGCAGTTGAGGCAAACTGATGACATGAGTGTAGACGAATATACTGACAGGTTTATGGAGTTGCTGCCATTTGCTGGGCAGGACCTTAATACAGACCAGAAGAAGTCAAGGAGGTATATCATGAAGCTCCATTCTAGGTATTCCTCCTTGATACAGGCAGCAGATAGAGAGAGTTTTCACGCCATAGTAGACATGGCTAGGAGGATGGAGGCTAGTGCTATCATCGAGGGAAAAGTCAAATAGTCAGCAGCACAGCCTTCTGGTTCCAGAACCCCAGGAAAGGGAAAAGTGGATCCTTCTTCCTTAAGCTCAGGTAGCAAGAGGTGGGGCAGTACCACCAAGAAGTTTAAGAAGAATAAGTTCTGGAACAAGATCAAGTCAGGTCTGGGATTAGGAAGTGGCTCGAGCTCAGGTGCAGATAATGCAGTATGTAAGAAATGTGGGAGACCGCACAGAGGAGTATGTCTGGTTGGGACGTCAGCCTGCTTCAGATGTGGGCAGGAGGGACACATGGCACGAGAATGTCCTAGAGCAGCTTTTGTGACACAGTCTCAGCAGACAGCTTCTGGTAGTGTGGCACAGCCAGTAGCTCCAGCCATGACACAGGCCAGTGGTAGAGGCAGAGGGAGAGGGTCAGCCTCTTCTTCAGCAGGGTTCAGAGGTGAGGGTCCGTCAGCTCCAGCAAGGATCTTCACCATGACACAGCAGGAGGCAGATGCATCTAACACCGTGGTGGCAGGTAATTTAGTCATTGGGTGTTCTGATGTGTATGCATTAATGGACCCTGGTGCATCTCATTCTTTTATTGCTCCGAGGGCCGTAGAGAGGTTGGGATTAATGGTCTCTGGGTTAGAGTGTCCTCTCTGGGTCAGTGGACCCAAGTGTGATCCATCAGTGGCAGAGTTAGTCTGTCAGTGTAGTCCAGTTTTTGTTGAGGGGAGATGCATGTCCGCCGACCTTGTGGTTCTAGAGTTGACAGATTTTGACGTCATTCTAGGGATGGACTGGTTATCTACCCATGGCGCTACCTTGGACTGCAGGGACAAGGTAGTCAGGTTCAGAGGTCAGGATGGATCAGAGGTCGTCTTCAGAGGAGACAGGAGGGGTACACCTAGAGGTTTGATCTCATCTCTTCAGGCTCGTAGGTTGCTTAGGAGGGGATGTCAGGGGTATTTGGCTCATGTGAGAGAGCTAGACAGTCAGATTAGAGAGCCCGCCGCAGTGCCAGTGGTCAATGAGTTTTTAGATGTGTTCCCAGACGAGTTGCCAGGTTTACCACCTGTTAGGGAGATAGAGTTCGAGATTGAATTGATGCCTGGAACTAGACCGATCTCTATCCCTCCCTACAGGATGGCTCCAGCCGAGTTGAAGGAATTGAAAGAACAGTTGTAGGAATTGGTAGACAAGGGCTTCATCCGACCGAGTACCTCACCTTGGGGTGCTCCAGTGCTGTTTGTAAGAAAGAAGGATGGATCCCTTAGACTTTGTATCGACTACAGGCAGTTGAACAAAGTCACTACCAAGAACAAGTACCCATTGCCAAGGATCGACGATCTATTCGACCAGCTAGCAGGAGCGGGTTGTTTCTCCAAAATAGATCTGAGATCTGGGTATCATCAGCTGAGGATCAGAGAAGAGGATGTGCCAAAGACAGCTTTCAGGACCAGATATGGGCACTATGAGTTCCTTGTGATGCCGTTCGGGCTGACCAACGCCCCTGCAGCATTCATGGACCTCATGAACAGAGTGTTTAGACAGTACCTGGATCACTTTGTTATTGTCTTCATAGATGATATCTTAGTGTATTCCAGGAATGCAGAGGAGCATGCCCATCATCTGAGGACAGTTTTGCAGACCTTGAGGGAGCATGGCTTGTATGCCAAGTTCTCTAAATGTGAGTTCTGGCTGAGGAGCATTTCGTTCTTGGGGCATGTAGTGTCAGAGAATGGGATTGAGGTAGACCCCAAGAAGACAGAGACTGTGACTAACTGGCCTAGACCCACCTCAGTGACAGAGATTAGAAGTTTCTTGGGTTTGGCTGGTTATTACAGGAGGTTCGTTCAGGACTTCTCAAAGATTGCAGCTCCTCTAACCAGATTGACCAGAAAGAACCAGAGGTTCGTATGGATCGATCAGTGTGAAGAAAGTTTTGAGGAGCTCAAGAAGAGGTTAACTTCAGCACCAGTGTTAGCTCTGCCGACTAGTAATGATGACTTCACAGTGTTCTGTGATGCATCCAGAGTAGGCTTGGGTTGTGTGTTGATGCAGAATGACAGGGTGATCGCTTACGCCTCTAGACAACTGAAGAGGCATGAGTTGAATTACCCCACACATGACCTTGAGATGGCAGCAGTAATCTTTGCACTCAAGATGTGGAGGCATTACCTCTATGGGGTAAAATGTGAGATCTTCACAGATCATAAAAGCTTGCAGTACATCTTGAGTCAGAGGGATTTGAACTTGAGGCAGAGGAGATGGGTAGAGCTGCTGAGTGACTATGATTGCAAGATCCAGTATCATCCGGGTAAGGCGAATGTTGTGGCAGACGCCCTAAGCCGGAAGTCACTAGGCAGTTTATCCCACATCACGGCAGAGAGGAGACCGGTGGTGAAGGAGTTTTACAAGCTCATGAATGAAGGTCTACAGTTAGAGTTGTCTGGTAAAGGTGCTTTGATTGCACAGATGCAAGTGACACCCGTGTTTCTGGAGCAGGTGGCTCAGAAACAGCATGAGGACCCAGAGTTAGTGAAGATTGCCAGGACTGTTCAGTCAGGCAAAGATAGTGAGTTCAGATTTGACAATAAGGGGATCCTCCGCTATGGGAACAGATTATGTGTACCAGATGACATAGGGCTTAAGGGAGACATTATGAGAGAGGCTCATAATGCAAGATACAGCGTTCACCCTAGAGCCACCAAAATGTATCAAGATCTGAAAAGAGTATATTGGTGGCCAGCTATGAAGAGGGAAGTGGCACAGTTTGTGTCAGCCTGCGAGGTATGTCAGAGGGTGAAGCTGGAACATCAAAAGCCGGCTGGAATGCTTAACCCGCTACCTATTCCAGAATGGAAATGGGAAAATATAGCTATGGATTTAGTAGTGGGGCTACCGGCGGCGTCCAACAGGTTAGACTCCATATGGGTGATTGTGGACAGACTTACTAAATCTGCTCACTTCATTCCAGTTAGGAGCAACTACTCTGTGGATAAGTTAGCGCAGGTGTATGTTGATGAGATTGTCAGACTGCATGGGGTCCCGGTATCTATAGTGTCAGATAGAGGGCCCCAGTTCACCTCCAGGTTTTGGCGGAGTCTGCAGAGTGCTATGGGTACCAGGTTGGATTTCAGTACTGCCTTCCATCCCCAGACCGATGGACAGTCAGAAAGGACCATCCAGACAATAGAAGATATGCTCAGAATGTGTGTGCTGGATTTTGACGGTTCTTGGAGGCAGCATCTACCTTTGGTAGAGTTTGCCTACAATAACAGCCATCATGCTAGCATCGGGATGGCTCCATATGAAGCTTTGTATGGGAGGAAGTGCAGATCACCCGTCTGTTGGGAGGAAGTAGGAGAGAAGGCCTTGGCAGGGCCTGAGTTAGTAGAGATCACCAGCAGGGTGGTACCCATCATCAGAGAGAGAATCAAAACTGCTACAAGCAGGCAGAAGAGTTATGCAGACCTCCACAGGAAACAGGTAGACTTTCAGGAGGGGGATCTAGTATTGCTCAAGGTGTCTCCAATGAAAGGGGTGGTTCGGTTTGGTAAAAAGGGTAAGCTAGCTCCACGGTACATCGGACCCTTTGAAGTCTTGCAAAAGATTGGGAGTGTATCGTATAAGCTGGACTTGCCTGCATCTATGGAAAGAATCCATCCGGTTTTCCATGTTTCCATGTTAAGAAGGTACGTGTCAGATCCGAGCAAGGTTCTTAGTGAGCCTGATGTAGAGATCTAAGAGGATCTCACCTATGTTGAACAGCCAGTGCGGATCATAGACACCCAGATCAGGAAGTTAAGAAACAAGGAAATCCCGATGGTGAAAGTCCTGTGGAACCACCACAATTTGGAGGAATGTACCTGGGAGACACGGGAGTCCATGCTCCAGCAATATCCCCACCTCTTTTAAGGTTTGTCCCTATGTGTTTTGTATGTGTGTTATGTTATTTTACTATGCATGTACTAGTTGAGGAACATTCGGGGACGAATGTTCTTAAGGGGGGGAGAATGTAATACCCGGCTAGACTCCGGTATCGGAATTCCAACCGTCCGGTGGAATCTCGGATGTCGAAAACCTCTAGAAGGGAAAAATCAGGTTTTTATAAAATGTTTTTATGTTTTTAATGGTTTTAAGTATGAAATTAAATGAGTTTTTGCATGAAAAGTCATTGGAGGAAAACTCAGGTTCGGCCGCCAAAGGTCAAGTTCGGCCACCGAACATGCATGCGTTTTGGAGGCACGTTAGGCCCCCGAAAGCATGAGTTAGGGAAGTCCAGGTTCGGCCGCCGAAAGCCAAGTTCGGCCGCCGAACATTGCATGGATGCAGAGGCACATTCGGCCCCCGAACGTGGCCTGGCCAGCCACCTATAAAAGGGGCACTTAGCCGAAATGGGCGAGCTTTCTCCCATTTTCGGCCACAGTGAGCTTCCGACCTTCCCTTTGCAACTCTTGTGTTCTTCTTCCAAATCTCTTCCATTTTTCTTGAGTTTTAAACTCACATTGCAAGTTTTGAGCATTTAAACTAAGTTTTGGAGCTTTGGGAACTCAGGAGCCCATTTGCTTAGATCTCCGAGTTTAGGTCGTCTCTCTCTCGATCTTCAAGAGGTAAGAGCCGATCTTAAGCTCATTGTATGTTTTAAACAAGCATTAAGTTGATTTATGGGTAGAGATGCATGTTTAGGCTTATTGATGAGTTTATGGGTTTTGATGCTTTGATGAACAATGTAGCTTGTTTATGTGTTGTTGGAAGTGTTGTAGATGGGGTATATGATGGTTTGAGACCCCTAGGTGTGATGTATGTGATGTATGCATGTTGTAGAGCAAGTTTATGCATGATTAGAGGTTTTGGGAGGCAAGAGGTTCGTTTGAACCAAGTTTCTGCCCTTTTGCAGAAACCAGGTTCGGCAGCCGAAGGGAGTTTCGGCCGCCGAACCCCCTTTGTGGAGGCAGCATTCGGCTGCCGAAGTTGCCCCCGAAAAGAGACTTTCGTCTCTGTCTGGGACTTTCGGCCGCCGAAGGTGCCGCCGAAAGTGCCCGACTTTCGGATCTGTCCAGGACTTTCGGCCGCCGAAGGTGCCGCCGAAAGTGCCCTGTTCAGCCATTTCATGCATATTTCTATGTGATGTTTTCCTGATGTTTTAGGGGTTTTTGGGGAGTTTATTAGAGTTATGTTTATGTATGATTGGTCCCTCATTGGAGTCCACCTGTGTAGGTTCGGACCCGAGGAACCGAGGACCTCAGCAGTGAGATAGCTGCTTCAAAGTCTGTAGAGCTTCAGCCAGAGGTGAGTGGAATGAACCTTAAGTTTTTAAATAAATGAAATATAACTTTTTGGAGCATGTTCATGCATCATATATGCCATGCGATATTTTAGGTTGTTTGCATTAGTATTCACGAATATGTTGCATTGCATAATATGATGTGGATGCGGATTGGCTATTGGATGATCCTCTAGTCCTCCTATGGTATGATATGATGATGATACGGTATGGATCGCCAGTGAGGCCCATTCTACGCCCCTGGACTATGTTAAGAGAAAGACCAGTGAGGCCCATTCTACGCCCCTGGCATATTGGAATGTTATGTTATGTTATGTATGCAAGAGAAAGACCAGTGAGGCCCATTCTACGCCCCTGGCACGATTGGACTATGTTGAGGACTATAGGGGACAATACCATCCTTATGTGATATGTTTGTGATGTGTTGCATTTCATGGAAGCATGAAATATTTAATATATGTTTTCTCTATTCTGCTCACTGGGCTTTATAGCTCACCCCTCTCCCCTAACCCCAGATGTGCAGGCGCAGGGTAGATCAGGAGGTTAGCCAGAGTATGGAAGACATGTTTATGAAATAGTTAGATTGTGGACATGACAATTGTATTATGATATAATGTAAAAGTGTTTTAAGTTATGTTATGTAATTTGAATATTGAGGATAGAGTTGTGCTTGACCAATACAGATTGTTAATCCCACTTGTATGTACATGGTCTTTATGATATGAAATATGAGTTTATGTTTCAGCCAAGCTTATGTATGATGAGATACCCCATTGGAGCATTTTGATGAGGGCTCCAGTGGAGGTTTATGTTATGTTTATGTTTATGTACAGGTTGAGCTTGGTTGTTATATGAGATTGTTTACAGGTTTATGAGTATTGTTGATCATGTATGGGATTAAACAGGATTACAGGTTATGTTAGGCTTGCTACGGGTCCCGGCGGCCTTACGTCGATCTGGATCCTAGCGCCGGTAGCGGTCCGGATTTCCGGGCTGTTACACCTGGCGCCTCTTTAAGGGGCGCTAGGCCTCAGTCCTAGCGCCTAAAGCCAGGCTTTCTTATTTAAACCGACTCCTCTCCCATTTCTCCCTACTCTTTTTCTTTTTATCTAATACTTTTCTCTCTTCTTCCTTCTCCTTAAAAAGCCTACTCAAAATTTTTTAGCTTCACGGCATATGTTTACGTTGTTCCAAAAGTTTTACGAGATAAATTAGCTAAAGATATAGTGAAAAAAATGTGGGAAGGAATCTTTAAATTAAGAATGGATTGTCAGAGCAATTTTTTCTAATACGTTGTATGGCTCAACTATTGTTTGCAAGAAATAATTTGTTCTGGCTATAACATGCGGGACATAGAAATTGTTGATGTTTTGATTGAAACAGTTCCGTTGTGTTATTTTAAAATTTCAGGTACTATTTGGGTAAAAAGCAAAGTAGGAAATTATTCTAATGTAGTAAATTTTTATTTTCATATTTATGAAAAATTGGATTATGCATCTTGGATGCACCTGCAAAAATATCTTTCCATTTCGCAAGAAGAATACTGTAAGAGAGAAAATAGAAAATTAAGAGGTACGTATACAGTTTAATTTAATATTGAATTGTTTATTGTATAGTTTTAAGAGTATATTGACTGACATATTGATATCAGGAAGAGGTGAAGAATATTTAAATCCGCTAAATGATCAAGCGAAGGACTTAGATTCGGAAAATATAAAAAAAAATAGTTAATTTATAATGTATGTAATTAGTTGTTATTATTTTCAATTTTTAATAGTTTATTTTTTTTATTTTAAAATGTGTATTATATAATGTTAAATCGAAACTCCATTTGTAATACCCGGCTAGACTCCGGTATCGGAATTCCTACTGACCGGTGGAATCTCGGATGTCGGAGACCTCTAGAAGGGTAAAACTATGTTTTCATGAAATGTTTTAATGTTTTTGATGATTTTTGAATGAAAAGAAAATGAGTTTTTGAACAAAAACAACCTTGGAGGAAAGCTCAGGTTCGGCCGCCGAACCTCAAGTTCGGCCGCCGAACATGCATGCGTTGCGGGTGTGCTTTAGGCCCCCGAAAGCATAAGTGAGGGAAGTCCAGGTTCGGCCGCCGAACCTCAAGTTCGGCCGCCGAACATGGCATGCATGCGGAGGCACATTCGGCCCCCGAACGTGGCCTGGCCAGCCACTATAAAAGGGTCCTTTAGCCGAAAACGGGCGAGCTTTTTCTCCATTTTCAGCCAAGGTGAGCTCTCCGCCGTCCCTCACCGATCTTTGATGTTTTTCCTCTAGATCTTTCAAGTTTTTCAATTGTTTTAACTTTGTTTTGAAGATTTGAGCTTTTGAGCAAAGTTTTGGAGCTTGGAGGTTCAAGAATCCAACCTCTCCCACCTTCGAGTTTTAGGTCGTCTCTCTCTCGATCTTTAAGAGGTAAGAGCCGATCTTAAGCTCATTGTATGTTTTAAATAAGTTTTATGCAAGATCTATGGGGTAGAAATGCATGTGTAGGTTTTTAGTGAGTTTTGATGATTTTTGAGTTTATGGACAATGTGGCTTGCAAATGCTTGTGTATGTGTGTTGTAGTTGGGGTTTAAGTTAGTTTGAGACCCCTAGGAGCTTGTGTGCATATTTTGGTTGAGCTAAATGCATGATGGTATGAATTGGAGGCGGTTGTGCATGTTTGAACCAAGTTTCTGCCCTTCGGAGAAACCAGGTTCAGCAGCCGAAGGGACTTTCGGCCGCCGAACCCTCTTGTGGAAGCAGCCCTCGGCTGCCGAAGCTTGCCCCCGAAAGAGGACTTTCGCCTCTGTCTGGGAGTTTCGGCCGCCGAAAGTGCCGCCGAACATGCATGAGTTTCGTCTCTGTCTAGGAGTTTCGGCCGCCGAAGGTGCCGCCGAACCTGCCTGACTTTCGGCTCTGGAGGGACTTTCGGCCGCCGAACCTGCCGCCGAAAGTGCCCTGTCCAGGCCTCCTTTGCATGTTCTTCTATGGTTGTGTCATGATGTTTTAGGGGGTTTTGGGGAGATGTTTTTAGAGTTATGTTCTAGTTGTTTGGTCCCTCATTTGAGTCCACCTGTGTAGGTTCGGACCCGAGGAACCGAGGACCTCAGCAGTGAGTCAGCTGCTTCAGTCAGTGTCAGAGCTAGCCAGAGGTGAGTGGAATAACTCTTATGCTTTTAAATAAATAAATCAGTTTTGAGCATGTTCATGCATCACGGATGCCATGTGATATTTTAGGCTGTTTGCATTAGAAATCACGAATATGTTGCATTGCATAAAATGTTGTTGATGCGGATGAATGTTGAATGATCCATTAGCCCTCATATGTTATGACATGATGATATGATATGGAAGTCCAGATGTGGCCTGCACTACGCCCCTGGCACTATGTAAGAGAAAGACCGGACGTGGCCTGCACTACGCCCCCGGCACCATGGAATATGTAAGTTATGTTATGTTATGTATAAGGGAAAGACCAGGTGTGGCCTGCACTACGCCCCTGGCATGTTTGGATTATGTAGAGGGCTAAATGGTGACAAGTTCATCCTTGATATGATTAGTTGTGATGTGATGCATTCCATGATAGCATGTGTTTTAAATGCTTTATGATTCTGCTCACTGGGCTCTAGTAGCTCACCCCTCTCCCAATTTCCCCAGGATTTGCAGGTACGGGTTAGACAGGGAAGTCAAGAAGAATAATGAAGTCACATGTATGTAATAGTTAGAATGTGGACATGACAGATTGTATTATGATGTATAGATATGTAATGTAACGATTTTGAGGTTAGAAGTGTGCTTGACCATAGTATGATGTAATCCCTTTTTGAAACATGATCTTAATGTTATTGATGTCCATGTTTAGCCAACTCAACACTTGTTATGCCACCCATTGAGGGCATTGATGAGATCCCACAGAGGGGTCAAGTTTATGATTATGTATATGTTCAGTGCATGCACAGGTTGAGTTTGGTGTATGAAAGAAAAGTTTTAAATTTTTATGTATGTTGTTGATCATGTATGGGATTAAACAGGTTTACAGGTAACATGTCAGGCTTGCTACGGGTCCCGGTGGCCTTAAGCCGATCTGGATCCTAGCGCCGGTAGCGGTCCGATTTTCGGGTCGTTACAGGAATGGTATTAGAGCCCTAGGTTCATATGGTCGGACCTAGAGTGTCGGGCTTATAGATGTTATAGAAAGGTCAAGCACAATAGGAAAGGTCATGTCCACTAGGATAGGATGTGGAGTCCTGTCTTACATGATGATGTGAAATGCCATGATTATATGCATGTGCATTAATGATATGCTATGATGTGTGATGCAGGTTCATGTGTGCCCACATGAACCATATGATGCTAATGTTTATGTGATGTGTACTGTTTTTCAGAAAACAGGATGAGAGGAACTCGTCGATCAGCAAGATTGACTGGAGTACCACCGGAGGATGAGGGCACGAGCGCCCGTCCTCCAGCATTGCCTAGGGCAATGTCTAGTAGGTCTAATAGAGAAAGAGCAGTAAGAGACCCTAGAAGGTCTTTGGATCTGGGTAGAAGCAGATCAGTCAGAGGAACAGTTCAGGGAGGAGCGTCAGAGGACATGGGGGACGATATGGATGTAGAGCAGAGGAGGGATGGCAGTCTGGGAGTTAGCATGTCAGAAGAAGGAATGGGAGAATCCCAAGGAGGCACTCAGGCCTCGGGATTTGTTCAGCCACCTTACTACCCACCCTTCTCACAAAACCCTGGGTATTCGATGGGAGGCACATCGGATTACCACAGCTTTAGCCCTTATCCCACACAGATGCCATACCCACCTTATTATCCACCATATTCTCAGTACCCAATGTATCCACCCCCACCTTACTATCCAAATCCAGCAAACCCTACCCCAGGGGATGCTGCACCTGTAACAGCCCGCTTACCGGACCATCACCGGCACTAGGATCCAGATCGGCTTAAGGCCGCCGGGACCCGTAGTAAGCCTACTGTCAACTGTGTGTACCTGATAAATCCCATACATGATCATACTTAAGCTTAAAACTGTTACTTACTTTTTTTTTTTTTATCTTTGCTTGACTATCTTTTCTTTTCTTGAAACTTTTCTCATCAACTAAGCCTGGACTATGCATGCTCTGTCTGTATGCACTCGAAGAGTGATACCTACTATGGTACCATACAGTAACTACAGAGATAGAAAGCCTACCATGCACCAAGCCTAGCGCATCATAACAACATTATCTCAATCATCAAATGATCATGTGCAAAGGGATAAACATACACTAGGGCCAAGCACAATTCTATAACTCCATACATAACTTGCTATTACATCATTACTAGACATTACATAAACTCTGTACTGTACATCATTATCAAAATAATCATGTCCACTATTCTATACTATTACATATGCTTTTACCCTTGCTATCTCTTTCTCTTTCTCTTCTCTGAGGCCCTGAAAAATGGGGTTAGGGAGAGGGATGAGCTGCTAAGCCCAGTGAGCAGAATCTATAAAAATCACATTTAAAACATGCTATCATATGATGCATCACTGCACAAACATTTCACATCTCGGATTGGACATGATCCCAAAACTCCCTCTGTCGGTGCCCGGCCCCCAAAGGAGCTCACACAGGTCTTTCACTAACTACTCATGGTGCCCGACCCTATAAGGGCTCTCACAGGACTCATCCAAGGTAAATGCCCGGCCCCCAAAGGAGCTCACACAGGACATACAATAATGACAGACTTATGGGCTATTGAGATCGCCTCGGTCCAATCCACATATACAAGTAATAATGCAATGCATCAACTTGGTGAATACTAATGCAAAGCATCCTATATAAACATGGCATTAATGATGCATGAATCATGCTAAAACAGTTCTTAACTTTTAAAATAAAGTTCTGTTCCACTCACCTCTGGCAACTGCTGAGCAGTCTCTGTAACTCTAACTCTGTGGGCCTCCTTGGTCTCTCGGGTCCGTACCTACACAGGTGGACTCAAATGAGGACCAAACTTACTTAAACATAACTCTTAATATCTCCCCAAAACCCCTCTAAAACATCATAGGCATGCATGGAAAAATGGGCAAAAGAAGGCTGGACAGAGCACCTTCGGCGGCACTTTCGGCGGCCGAAACCCCTCTCCAGAGACGAAACTCATGCATGTTCGGCGGCACCTTCGGCGGCCGAAAGCCTCGTCCAGAGACGAAACTCATGCACTTTCGGCGGCCGAACTCCCTCTTTCGGCGGCCGAAAGTCTCTTTCTCACCCAAAAGCCTAGCTTTCGGGGGCAAGGTTTGGCAGCCGAAACTGCCTCCACAAGGGGTTCGGCGGCCGAACCTTGCTTCGGCGGCCGAACCTGGATTCTCCAGAAAGGCAGAATCCGAGCACAACTTATGCTCTCAGCCTCCAAAATCCTATCAAACACCCATAACATGCATACCAACACTTCTCAACTAACATATAACATATCTCATGCATATAGGGGCCTAAAAACTAGCTCAAACCCCAAAAACAACAACAAAACTCATACTAACTCATATGATTAACATATGCTCAAACTCATGCTTATACCCCAAAACATGCCATAAAACTCTCTAAAACTCTTACACCTTGCTTTAAACATAAGGGGAGGTGAGGATCCATGCTTACCTCTTGAAGAACTAGAGGATTGATGATCCAAGCTTGGAGATAGGAGAAAACTCAATCAAACTCTCCAAGTGCTCAACTTTGCTTCCTTTTGCTCAAATCTCTAAAACAAAGCTCAAATCAAGTTAAAACATGCAAGATTTGAGGAAAACATGAGAAATCACACCAAGGAGAGCTTGAACCTACCTTTGACCCAAAAACAGAGTGTGTAACACTCAAGTCTCGGGCAAAGGGGCTTTTGTAGTGGCCAACTGACTCTTCCTTCGGCGGCCTAACGTGCATGCGAAACCATGCAACTTTCGGCGGCCGAACTTCACCTTCGACGGCCGAACCTGGTTTTTGTCCCCTTGGCCTTTTCATTTCAAAACTCAATTTTCTTAACTCAAAACATGCAAACATGATAAAAACACTTAAAACCATCTTAAAAACCTTTCTTATACCCTTAGGGCAAGCTCCGACATCCTCGAATCCCGACTTCCAACGGAAAATCCGCCGGAACGTAGGAATTCCGATACCGGGGTCTAGCCGGGTATTACATTCTCCCCCCCTTAAGAACATTCGTCCCCGAATGTTCCTCTCTAACTCAAACATACTCAAAACATAACAGAAAGAACAAAAGAAGCTAATACTAACCTCAAAAGAGATGGGGGTACTGTTGGAGCATAGACTCCCGTGTCTCCTAGGTGCACTCTTCTATATTATGGTGGTTCCAGAGGACTTTCACCATCGGGATCTCCTTGTTCCTTAGCTTTCTGATCTGGGTGTCAATGATCCGTACTGGCTGCTCTACATAGGTGAGATCTCCTAGGATCTCCACATCTGGTTCGCTAAGAACCTTACTCGGATCTGACACAAACTTCCTTAGCATCGAAACATGGAAGACTGGATGGATTCTTTCCATAGACATAGGCAAATCTAGCTTATACGACACATTCCCGACCTTCTGCAAAATCTCGAAAGGCCCGATGTACCGTGGAGCTAGCTTACCTTTCCTCCCAAAACGAACCACCCCTTTCATTGGAGACACCTTCAGCAAGACCAGATCCCCCTCCTCAAACTCTATGTGTTTCCTGCGAACGTCTGCATAGCTCTTCTGCCGGCTAACAGCAGTCTTGAGTCTCTCTCTGATGATGGGAACCACTCTATTCGTGATCTCTACTAACTCAGGCCCTGCAAGGGACCTTTCTCCAACCTCTTCCCAACAAACTGGTGACCTGCACTTCCTCCCATACAGAGCTTCATATGGAGCCATCCCTATGCTAGCATGGTGACTATTATTGTAGGCAAACTCCACTAAGGGTAGATGCTGCCTCCAAGAACCACCAAAATCTAGCACACACATTCGAAGCATATCTTCTATGGTCTGGATGGTCCTCTCTGACTGTCCGTCAGTCTGTGGATGGAAAGCAGTGCTGAAGTCTAATCTTGTGCCCATAGCCTCTTGCAGACTTCGCCAAAACCTGGAGGTAAACTGGGGTCCTCTGTCAGACACTATAGAAACAGGAGCCCCATGTAACCTCATAACTTCCTCAACATATACCTGCGCTAGCTTGTCCACAGAGTAGCCACTCCTGACAGGAATGAAGTGAGCAGATTTAGTCAGTCTATCCACAATCACCCATATGGAGTCTAGTCTGTTGGACGTCACCGGTAACCCCACTACAAAATCCATGGCTATGTTCTCCCATTTCCATTCTGGAATCGGCAGTGGGTTAAGCATTCCAGCCGGCTTCTGATGCTCTAGCTTCACCCTTTGACATATCTCGCAGGCGGACACAAACTGTGCCACTTCTCTCTTCATTGCTGGCCACCAATATACTTTCTTCAGATCTTGATACATCTTGGTGGCTCCAGGGTGAATGCTATATCTCGCATTATGAGCTTCTCTCATAATGTCTCCTTTCAAACTGATGTCATCTGGTACACATAGTCTATGCCCGTATCGGAGAATCCCTTGGTCGTCGAATCTGAACTCTTCGCTCTTGCCTGACTGAACAGTCCTGGCAATCTTGACCAACACTGGATCCTCATGTTGTTTCTGAGCCACCTGCTCCAGAAACACGGGTGTAACTCTCATCTGTGCAATCAAAGCACCTGTACCAGTTAACTCTAACTGTAGCCCTTCCTCAACTAACCTGTAGAAGTCCTTCACCACCGGCCTCCTCTCTGCCGTAATGTGAGATAAACTACCTAGTGATTTCCGGCTTAAGGCATCGGCTACAACATTTGCCTTTCCCGGATGATACTGGATCCTGCAATCATAATCACTAAGCAATTCCACCCACCGTCTCTGCCTCAAGTTTAACTCTCTCTGACTCAGGATGTGCTGTAGGCTCTTATGATCTGTAAAGATCTCACATTTCACCCCATAGAGGTAATGCCTCCACATCTTGAGTGCAAAGATAACAGCTGCCATCTCAAGATCGTGTGTTGGATAGTTCAGCTCGTGCTTCTTCAGCTGTCTAGAAGCATAAGCTATTACTCTGTCATTCTGCATTAACACACAACCTAATCCCACTCGGGATGCATCACAGAACACTGTGAAGTCTTCATCACTAGTAGGCAGAGCTAACACCGGTGCTGAAGTTAATCTTCTCTTTAACTCTTCAAAGCTCTCTTCACATTGGTCCGACCATGTGAATCTCTGGTTCTTTCTGGTTAATCTGGTCATAGGAGCCGCTATCTTGGAGAAGTCCTGAACGAACCTCCTGTAGTAGCCTGCCAAACCCAAGAAACTCTTGACCTCTGTCACTGTGGTGGGTCTAGGCCAATTGGCTACAGCTTCTATCTTCTTGGGGTCCACTGCTATACCTTGATCTGACACTACATGCCCCAAGAATGAAATGCTCCTTAGCCAGAACTCACACTTGGAGAACTTGGCATATAAACCATGCTTTCTCAAGGTCTGCAGGACTATCCTCAGATGATGGGCATGCTCCTCTGCAGTCCTGGAATACACCAAGATATCATCTATAAAGACAATAACAAAGTGATCCAGGTACTCTCTGAAAACTCGGTTCATGAGATCCATGAATGCTGCAGGGGCGTTAGTCAACCCGAACGGCATCACTAAGAACTCATAATGCCCATATCTGGTCCTGAAAGCTGTCTTAGGTACATCCTCTTCCCTAATTCTCAGCTGATGATAGCCCGATCTCAGATCTATCTTAGAAAAACAACCTGCTCCTGCTAGCTGGTCGAATAGATCATCGATCCTGGGGAGAGGATACTTATTCTTGGTAGTGACTTTGTTCAACTGCCTGTAGTCGATACAAAGTCTAAGGGATCCATCCTTTTTCTTGACAAACAACACTGGAGCACCCCAGGGTGAGGTACTTGGACGGATGAAACCCTTATCTACCAACTCCTGTAGCTGCTCTTTCAACTCTTTTAGCTCTGCTGGTGCCATCCTGTAGGGAGGAATAGAGATCGGTCTGGTACCAGGCACTAACTCTATCTCGAACGCTATTTCCCTATCAGGTGGTAGTCCTGGAAGCTCATCTGGAAACACATCTGGGAACTCTCTGACTACGGGCACTGAACTGGGGTCCCTAACCTGACTGTCTAGCTCTCTCACATGAGCTAGATATCCCTGACATCCCCTCCTGAGCAACCTACGAGCCTGTAGGGCTGATATCAGACCTCTAGGCGTGCCCCTCCTGTCTCCTCTGAAGACAAACTCAGATCCATCCTCATCTCTGAACTTAACTACCTTGTCTCTGCAGTCCAAGGTAGCACCATATGCAGATAGCCAATCCATCCCTAGAATGACGTCAAAATCTGTCAACTCTAGAACCACAAGGTCAGCTGGAAGGCATCTACCATCTATAAACACTGGACTATGTCGACAGACTGTCTCTGCCAACGATGGATCACACTTAGGGCCACTGACCCATAGGGGACACTCTAACCCAGACGTCATCAAACCCACTCTCTCTATGGCTCTGGGAGCAACAAAGGAATGCGAAGCACCAGGGTCTAACAAAGCATACACCTCAGAACACCCAATGAGAAAATTACCTGACACCACGGTGTTAGAAGTGTTTGCCTCCTGCTGTGTCATCGTGAAAATCCGCGCCGGAGCTGACGGACCTCCACCTCTGGGACCTGCAGATGAAGAGGCTGACCCTCTCCCTCTGCCTCTGCCCTGCGTCATAACTGAAACTGGTGGCTGTGGCATGCTAGCTGGAGCTGTCTGCTGGGATGGTGCCGTGAAAGCTGCCTGAGGGCACTCACGAGCCATGTGTCCCTCCTGGCCGCACCTGTAACATCCTGTAATCCCAAAGCGACAAACTCCTCTGTGCGCTTTACCGCACCTGCTACACACTGGAACCTCTGAGCCTGAACTCATGCCACTGCCTAATCCCAGACCTGCTTTAATCTTATTCCAGAACTTATTCTTCCTCGACTTCTGCGTGGAACCACTCCACTTCTTACCACTGGAAGTTGCTGCACCCTGTGACGAGGGATCTGACTTACCCCTACCTGGGGTCTTAGAACCTGAAGACTGTGCCGGCTGCTGTTTCACTGTACCCTGTATAATGGCACTAGCCTCCATCCTCCGTGCTAAAGCCACCACGGTGTGGAAACTCTCCCTCTCGGCTGCATGGATCAAAGAGGAATACCTGGAATGCAGTTTCATAGCATACCTCCTAGCCTTTTTCTGTTCCGTATCATAGGCCTGTCCTGCATACCGCAGCAACTCCAGAAACCTGTCAGTAAACTCATCAATACTCATATCCTCTGTCTACTTGAGCTGCTCAAACTCTATCATCTTTAGCTCTTTCGAGCTATCTGGGAATGCCCATCCGGCAAACTCATTAGCAAACTCCTCCCAAGACATGTTATCCAACCTAGGGTCCACATAGACGCCAAACCATTCCTTCGCCTTCTTACATTTTAAAGTGAACCCTGCCATCTGAATGGCTCTGGTCTCATCTGCCCCTAGCTCATCTGCTATCATCTTGACTGCTTTGATGTACTCAAACGGATCATCTCCTGATTGGTACTTAGGAGCATCTAACTTTAGGTAATCAGTCATCTTTACCCTGCTCCTCACAGATGGGCCAGGTTGAGGTGTTTGGATAACTGGGGCTTCAGGTTCTACCACTGGTGGTGGTGGTGGGGGAGGTGCAGAACTTTCTGGTGTAGGGTATGCTGGACTGGGGTAAAAAGGTGAGGGTGGATACATGGGATATGGTGGATATGGGGGGTAATACGGTGGATAAGGCATATATGTGGGATATGGGTGAAAACTAGGATGATCCGATGTACCTCCCATCGAATATCCTGGGCCCTGTGGGTAGGGCTGATAGTGGGGTGGATAACCATACCCCGAGGCCTGATCGCCTCCCTGTGATGATCCCACATCCTCCTCCGTAGTGCCAACACCTAACCCTCCATCCCTTCTTGGATCCACATCCATCTCTTCCCTTGTATCACTAGATCTTCTTCTCTGTTCTGTTTCCCTCCTGCCTTCATCAAACGACCTTCTAGGGTCCCTTGATGATCTTTCTCTACCTGCCCTTTGGGACATAGCTCTTGGCAAAGCAGGGGGACGCCCTTCCATACCCTCATTCTCAGACGGAGCTCCAGTCAATCTAGCTGATCGACGGGTTCCTCTCATCTTAGTTTCTGAAAACATAACATAAACTGTAGTATCATAGGATCAAGGTAACAACATGAACCCTCAACTCATAGCATAACATATCATGAAATGCACAGGCATAAAAGCATGGCATTACACATCAAGACAGGACTCAACATCCTATCCTAGTGGACATGATCTTCCTATTGTGCTTGCCCTCTAAAACAACCTCTTTCCGATGTGAGATATCTCTAATCCCTGAGCATCTTAGCTCAGCACACCGTACTCTAGAGGCCCTATGCTCTGATACCAATCTGTAACAGCCCGCTTACCGGACCATCACCGGCACTAGGATCCAGATCGGCTTAAGGCCGCCGGGACCCGTAGTAAGCCTACTGTCAACTGTGTGTACCTGATAAATCCCATACATGATCATACTTAAGCTTAAAACTGTTACTTACTTTTTTTTTTTTTTATCTTTGCTTGACTATCTTTTCTTTTCTTGAAACTTTTCTCATCAACTAAGCCTAGACTATGCATGCTCTGTCTGTATGCACTCGAAGAGTGATACCTGCTATGGTACCATACAGTAACTACAGAGATAGAAAGCCTACCATGCACCAAGCCTAGCGCATCATAACAACATTATCTCAATCATCAAATGATCATGTGCAAAGGGATAAACATACACTAGGGCCAAGCACAATTCTATAACTCCATACATAACTTGCTATTACATCATTACTAGACATTACATAAACTCTGTACTATACATCATTATCAAAATAATCATGTCCACTATTCTATACTATTACATATGCTTTTACCCTTGCTATCTCTTTCTCTTTCTCTTCTCTGAGGCCCTGAAAAATGGGGTTAGGGAGAGGGATGAGCTGCTAAGCCCAGTGAGCAGAATCTATAAAAATCACATTTAAAACATGCTATCATATGATGCATCACTGCACAAACATTTCACATCTCGGATTGGACATGATCCCAAAACTCCCTCTGTCGGTGCCCGGCCCCCAAAGGAGCTCACACAGGTCTTTCACTAACTACTCATGGTGCCCGACCCTATAAGGGCTCTCACAGGACTCATCCAAGGTAAATGCCCGGCCCCCAAAGGAGCTCACACAGGACATACAATAATGACAGACTTATGGGCTATTGAGATCGCCTCGGTCCAATCCACATATACAAGTAATAATGCAATGCATCAACTTGGTGAATACTAATGCAAAGCATCCTATATAAACATGGCATTAATGATGCATGAATCATGCTAAAACAGTTCTTAACTTTTAAAATAAAGTTCTGTTCCACTCACCTCTGGCAACTGCTGAGCAGTCTCTGTAACTCTAACTCTGTGGGCCTCCTTGGTCTCTCGGGTCCGTACCTACACAGGTGGACTCAAATGAGGACCAAACTTACTTAAACATAACTCTTAATATCTCCCCAAAACCCCTCTAAAACATCATAGGCATGCATGGAAAAATGGGCAAAAGAAGGCTGGACAGAGCACCTTCGGCGGCACTTTCGGCGGCCGAAACCCCTCTCCAGAGACGAAACTCATGCATGTTCGGCGGCACCTTCGGCGGCCGAAAGCCTCGTCCAGAGACGAAACTCATGCACTTTCGGCGGCCGAACTCCCTCTTTCGGCGGCCGAAAGTCTCTTTCTCACCCAAAAGCCTAGCTTTCGGGGGCAAGGTTTGGCAGCCGAAACTGCCTCCACAAGGGGTTCGGCGGCCGAACCTTGCTTCGGCGGCCGAACCTGGATTCTCCAGAAAGGCAGAATCCGAGCACAACTTATGCTCTCAGCCTCCAAAATCCTATCAAACACCCATAACATGCATACCAACACTTCTCAACTAACATATAACATATCTCATGCATATAGGGGCCTAAAAACTAGCTCAAACCCCAAAAACAACAACAAAACTCATACTAACTCATATGATTAACATATGCTCAAACTCATGCTTATACCCCAAAACATGCCATAAAACTCTCTAAAACTCTTACACCTTGCTTTAAACATAAGGGGAGGTGAGGATCCATGCTTACCTCTTGAAGAACTAGAGGATTGATGATCCAAGCTTGGAGATAGGAGAAAACTCAATCAAACTCTCCAAGTGCTCAACTTTGCTTCCTTTTGCTCAAATCTCTAAAACAAAGCTCAAATCAAGTTAAAACATGCAAAATTTGAGGAAAACATGAGAAATCACACCAAGGAGAGCTTGAACCTACCTTTGACCCAAAAACAGAGTGTGTAACACTCAAGTCTCGGGCAAAGGGGCTTTTGTAGTGGCCAACCGACTCTTCCTTCGGCGGCCTAACGTGCATGCGAAACCATGCAACTTTCGGCGGCCGAACTTCACCTTCGGCGGCCGAACCTGGTTTTTGTCCCCTTGGCCTTTTCATTTCAAAACTCAATTTTCTTAACTCAAAACATGCAAACATGATAAAAACACTTAAAACCATCTTAAAAACCTTTCTTATACCCTTAGGGCAAGCTCCGACATCCTCGAATCCCGACTTCCAACGGAAAATCCGCCGGAACGTAGGAATTCCGATACCGGGGTCTAGCCGGGTATTACAGCACCTCCTCCTCCTCCAGCAGAACCAGCAGCCCCAGTTGCTCAACCTTCTAGACCTAGCTCAGCCAGTGGGAGCAAGGTCAAGATGACCGACTACATGAAGTTGGGTGCTCCCCAGTATGAAAAAGGGGATGACCCGTTTGTGTATCTTGAGAGGGTCAAAGTGATCACTGATGAGATTAGGGCTGACGATAGTAGAGCCATTCAGATGGCTGGGTTCACACTTAAGTGCAAGAAGGCACGAGAGTGGTTCAAGAATTATATGAACCCGAGGGTGGACAGCATGTCTTGGGAAGAATTTGCAAACAAGTTTGCAGGATGGGCTTTCCCAGATAGTTCAAGGGAGTTGAAGATGATAGAGTTTGAGCAGTTGAGGCAGACTGATGAAATGGGTGTAGAGGAGTTCACAGACAGGTTCTTGGAGTTGTTGCCGTTTGCAGGGCAAAACCTTGATTCAGATCAGAAAAGGTCAAGGAGGTATATCATGAAACTCCACTCTAGATATTCCTCCTTGATCCAGTCAGCAGATAGGGAGAGCTTCCATGCCATAGTGGATATGGCCCAGAAAATGGAGGCCAGTGCCATCGTTCAGGGGACAGTTAAACAGTCAGTGGCACAGCCTTCTGGTTCTAAGACCCCAGGCTCTTCTTCAATGAGTGCAGCAACTTCAGGTAGCAAGAAGTGGGACAGAGGTCCCAGGAAGTCTAAGAAGAACAAGTTCTAGAACAAGGTTAAGTCCAGTCTGGGACTAGGGAGTGGCTCAAGCTCTGGTGCGGATAATGCAGTTTGTGCAAGGTGTGGTAAGCCACACAGGGGAGTATGTCGGTTTGGGACGACAGCCTGTTACAGATGTGGTCAGGAGGGGCATATGTCTCGAGACTGTCCAAGAGCGGCCCCGATGGCACAGTCCCAGCAGACAGCTTCAGGTAGTGTACCGCAGCCAGCAGCTCCAGCCATGACTCAGGCCAGTGGCAGAGGCAGAGGGAGAGGGGCAGCCTCTTCTTCAGCGGGTTTCAGAGGTGAAGGTCCATCAGCTCCAGCACGGATCTTCACGATGACTCAGCAGGAGGCAGATGCATCTAACACCGTGGTGGCAGGTAACTTAATCATTGGTTGTTCAGATGTGTATGCCTTGATGGACCCGGGCGCATCTCATTCTTTTATTGCACCGAGAGCCGTCCAGAGGTTAGGGTTGATGATCTCTGAGTTAGAGTGTCCTCTCTGGGTCAGTGGACCCAAGTGTGATCCATCAGTGGCAGAGTCAGTCTGCCAGTGTAGTCCTGTGTTTGTTGAGGAAAGATGCTTGTCCGCCGACCTTGTGGTTATAGATTTGACAGATTTTGACGTCATTCTAGGGATGGACTGGTTATCTACCCATGGTGCTACCTTGGACTGCAGGGACAAGGTAGTCAGGTTCAGAGGTCAGGATGGGTCAGAGGTAGTCTTCAGAGGAGACAGGAAGGGTACACCTAGAGGTCTGATATCAGCTCTTCAGGCTCGTAGGTTGCTTATGAGGGGATGTCAGGGGTATTTGGCTCATATGAGAGAGCTTAGCAGTCAAGTTAGAGAGCTTGCCTCGGTGCCAGTGGTTAGAGAGTTTCTAGACGTCTTCCCAGGCGATCTGCCAGGTTTACCACCTGCTAGGGAGATAGAGTTCGAGATAGAATTGATGCCTGGAACCCGACCGATCTCTATCCCTCCCTACAGGATGGCTCCAGCCGAGTTGAAAGAATTGAAAGAACAGTTGCAAGAGCTGGTAGACAAGGGCTTCATCTGACCGAGTACCTCACCCTGGGGTGCTCCAGTCTTGTTTGTCAGAAAGAAGGATGGATCCCTTAGACTTTGTATCGACTACAGACAGTTGAACAAAGTCACTACCAAGAACAAGTACCCTTTGCCAAGGATCGACGATCTATTCGACCAGCTAGCAGGAGCGGGTTGTTTCTCCAAAATAGATCTGAGATCTAGGTACCATCAGCTGAGGATCAGAGATGAGGATGTGCCAAAGACGGCTTTCAGGACTAGATATGGGCATTTTGAGTTCCTTGTAATGCCGTTCGGGTTAACTAACGCCCCTGCAGCATTCATGGACCTCATGAACAGAGTGTTTAGCCAGTACCTGGATCACTTTGTTATTGTCTTCATAGATGATATCTTAGTGTATTCCAGGAATGCAGAGGAGCATGCCCATCATCTGCGGTTGGTTTTGCAGACCTTGAGGGAACATGGCTTGTATGCCAAGTTCTCTAAGTGTGAGTTCTGGCTGAGGAGCATTTCGTTCTTGGGGCATGTAGAGTCAGAGAATGGGATAGAGGTGGACCCCAAGAAGACAAAAACTGTGGCTAACTGGCCTAGACCCACTTCAGTGACGGAGATTAGGAGTTTCTTGGGTTTGGCAGGTTACTACAGGAGGTTCGTTCAGGACTTCTCGAAAATAGCAGCTCCTCTGACCAGACTAACCAGGAAGAATCAAAAGTTTCTGTGGACCGACCAGTGCGAAGAGAGTTTTGAAGAGCTTAAGAAGAGGTTGACTTCAGCACCAGTTTTAGCTCTGCCATCTAGTGATGAGGACTTTACAGTCTTTTGTGATGCGTCCCGTGTGGGACTGGGTTGTGTACTGATGCAGAATGAGAGGGTGATTGCTTATGCTTCTAGGCAGCTAAAGAAGCATGAGTTGAATTACCCCACACATGACCTTGAGATGGCAGCAGTAATCTTTGCACTCAAGATGTGGAGGCACTACCTCTATGGGGTAAAATGTGAGATCTTCACAGATCATAAAAGCCTGCAGTACATCCTGAGTCAAAGAGATTTGAACTTGAGACAGAGGAGATGGGTAGAGCTGCTGAGTGACTATGATTGCAAGATTCAGTATCATCCGGGTAAGGCGAATGTCGTGGCAGACGCCCTAAGCCGGAAGTCACTAGGCAGTCTATCCCACATCACGGCAGAGAGGAGACCAGTGGTGAAGGAGTTTTACAAGCTCATTAATGAAGGTCTACAGTTGGAGTTGTCTGGTACCGGTGCTTTAGTGGCCCAGATGAGAGTGACACCTGTGTTTCTGGAGCAAGTGGCTCAGAAACAGCATGAGGATCTAGAGTTAGTAAAGATTGCCAGGACTGTTCAGTCAGGCAAAGACAGTGAGTTCAGATTTGACAGTAAGGGGATCCTCCGCTATGGGAGTCGATTGTGTGTACCAGATGACATAGGGCTAAAAGGAGACATTATGAGGGAGGCTCATAATGCAAGATACAGCATTCACCCCGGAGCCACCAAGATGTATCAAGATTTGAAGAAAGTTTATTGGTGGCCAGCGATGAAGAAAGAAGTGGCACAGTTTGTGTCAACCTGCGAAGTGTGTCAGAGGGTGAAGCTGGAACATCAGAAGCCGGCTGGAATGCTTAACCCACTACCTATTCCATAGTGGAAATGGGAGAATATAGCTATGGACTTCGTAGTGGGGTTACCGGCGGCGTCCAACAGATTGGACTCCATATGGGTGATTGTGGACAGACTCACCAAATCTGCTCACTTCATCCCTGTCAGGAGTGGCTATTCTGTGGACAAGTTGGCGCAGGTGTATGTCGATGAGATCGTCAGGCTGCATGGGGTTCCTGTTTCAATAGTGTCGGATAGAGGGCCCCAGTTCACCTCCAGATTTTGGTGGAGTCTGCAGAATGCCATGGGTACTAGATTGGATTTCAGTACTGCCTTCCACCCCCAGACGGACGGACAGTCCGAAAGGACCATCCAGACTATCGAGGATATGCTTAGAATGTGTGTGCTGGACTTTGGCGGTTCTTGGAGGCAGCATCTACCTTTGGTGGAGTTTGCCTACAATAACAGCCATCATGCTAGCATCGGAATGGCTCCATATGAAGCTTTATATGGGAGGAAGTGCAGGTCACCTGTTTGCTGGAAAGAAGTTGGAGAAAAGGCCTTGGCAGGGCCTGAGCTAGTAGAGATCACCAGCAGGGTGGTACCCCTAATCAGAGAGAGAATCAAGACTGCTGCAAGCAGACAGAAGAGTTATGCAGACATCCGTAGAAGACAGGTAGAGTTTCAGGAGGGGGATCTGGTATTGCTCAGAGTGTCTCCAATGAAAGGAGTGGTTCGCTTTGGGAAGAAAGGTAAACTAGCCCCACGATACATCGGACCCTTTGAAATCTTGCAGAAGATTGGGAATGTGTCGTACAAGCTAGATTTGCCTGCTTCAATGGCAAGAATCCATCCGGTTTTCCATGTTTCAATGTTGAGGAAGTTTGTGTCAGATCCGGGCAAGGTTCTTAGTGAGCCTGATGTGGAGATCCAAGAGGATCTCACCTATGTTGAGCAGCCAGTGCGGATCATAGACACCCAGATCAGAAAGCTGAGAAACAAGGAAATACCGATGGTGAAAGTCCTATGGAACCACCACAATATGGAGGAGTGCACCTGGGAGACACGGGAGTCCATGCTCCAGCAATACCCTTATCTTTTCTGAGGTTAGTTCCCTGTGAGTTTTATGTGCTTTGCATGTATGTTATGTGTATACCATGCAATGTGTTAGTTGAGGAACATTCGGGGACGAATGTTCTTAAGGGGGGGAGAATGTAATACCCGGCTAGACTCCGGTATCGGAATTCCTACCGACCGGTGGAATCTCGGATGTCGGAGACCTCTAGAAGGAAAAAACTATGTTTTCATGAAATGTTTTAATGTTTTTGATGATTTTTGAATGAAAAGAAAATGAGTTTTTGAACAAAAACAACCTTGGAGGAAAGCTCAGGTTCGGCCGCCGAACCTCAAGTTCGGCCGCCGAACATGCATGCGTTGCAGGTGTGCTTTAGGCCCCCGAAAGCATAAGTGAGGGAAGTCCAGGTTCGGCCGCCGAACCTCAAGTTCGGCCGCCGAACATGGCATGCATGCGGAGGCACATTCGGCCCCCGAACGTGGCCTGGCCAGCCACTATAAAAGGGTCCCTTAGCCGAAAACGGGCGAGCTTTTTCCCCATTTTCGGCCAAGGTGAGCTCTCCGCCGTCCCTCACCGATCTTTGATGTTTTTCCTCTAGATCTTTCAAGTTTTTCATTTGTTTTAACTTTGTTTTGAAGATTTGAGCTTTTGAGCAAAGTTTTGGAGCTTGGAGGTTCAAGAACCCAACCTCTCCCACCTTCGAGTTTTAGGTCGTCTCTCTCTCGATCTTTAAGAGGTAAGAGCCGATCTTAAGCTCATTGTATGTTTTAAATAAGTTTTATGCAAGATCTATGGGGTAGAAATGCATGTGTAGGTTTTTAGTGAGTTTTGATGATTTTTGAGTTTATGGACAATGTGGCTTGCAAATGCTTGTGTATGTGTGTTGTAGTTGGGGTTTAAGTTAGTTTGAGACCCCTAGGAGCTTGTGTGCATATTTTGGTTGAGCTAAATGCATGATGGTATGAATTGGAGGCGGTTGTGCATGTTTGAACCAAGTTTCTGCCCTTCGGGAGAAAACAGGTTCGGCAGCCGAAGGGACTTTTGGCCGCCGAACCCTCTTGTGGAAGCAGCCCTCGGCTTCCGAAGCTTGCCCCCGAAAGAGGACTTTCGCCTCTGTCTGGGAGTTTCGGCCGCCGAAAGTGCCGCCGAACATGCATGAGTTTCGTCTCTGTCTAGGAGTTTCGGCCGCCGAAGGTGCCGCCGAACCTGCCTGACTTTCGGCTCTGGAGGGACTTTCGGCCGCCGAACCTGCCGCCGAAAGTGCCCTGTCCAGGCCTCCTTTGCATGTTCTTCTATGGTTGTGTCATGATGTTTTAGGGGGTTTTTGGGAGATGTTTTTAGAGTTATGTTCTAGTTGTTTGGTCCCTCATTTGAGTCCACCTGTGTAGGTTCGGACCCGAGGAACCGAGGACCTCAGCAGTGAGTCAGCTGCTTCAGTCAGTGTCAGAGCTAGCCAGAAGTGAGTGGAATAACTCTTATGCTTTTAAATAAATAAATCAGTTTTGAGCATGTTCATGCATCACGGATGCCATGTGATATTTTAGGCTGTTTGCATTAGAAATCACGAATATGTTGCATTGCATAAAATGTTGTTGATGCGGATGAATGTTGAATGATCCATTAGCCCTCATATGTTATGACATGATGATATGATATGGAAGTCCAGATGTGGCCTGCACTACGCCCCTGGCACTATGTAAGAGAAAGACCGGACGTGGCCTGCACTACGCCCCCGGCACCATGGAATATGTATGTTATGTTATGTTATGTATAAGGGAAAGACCAGGTGTGGCCTGCACTACGCTCCTGGCATGTTTGGATTATGTAGAGGGCTAAATGGTGACAAGTTCATCCTTGATATGATTAGTTGTGATGTGATGCATTCCATGATAGCATGTGTTTTAAATGCTTTATGATTCTGCTCACTGGGCTCTAGTAGCTCACCCCTCTCCCAATTTCCCCAGGATTTGCAGGTACGGGTTAGACAGGGAAGTCAAGAAGAGTAATGAAGTCACATGTATGTAATAGTTAGAATGTGGACATGACAGATTGTATTATGATGTATAGATATGTAATGTAACGATATTGAGGTTAGAAGTGTGCTTGACCATAGTATGATGTAATCCCTTTTTGAAACATGATCTTAATGTTATTGATGTCCATGTTTAGCCAACTCAACACTTGTTATGCCACCCATTGGGGGCATTGATGAGATTCCACAAAGGGGTCAAGTTTATGATTATGTATATGTTCAGTGCATGCACAGGTTGAGTTTGGTGTATGAAAGAAAAGTTTTAAATTTTTATGTATGTTGTTGATCATGTATGGGATTAAACAGGTTTACAGGTAACATGTCAGGCTTGCTACGGGTCCCGGCGGCTTTAAGCCGATCTGGATCCTAGCGCCGGTAGCGGTCCGATTTTCGGGTCGTTACACCATTAGAGTCTATTTTTTCTGCATTTCCCTGGTAATCACTGGATAATCCCTCAAGCCGACTTAGCTTATTTTCTTCAGATTTTCCTGAGTTATTTTCTACAATCCCTTATTCAGGATATTTCGTCTTTGCAACTTAGGATCCAGTTATTGGGGAGAGTTCAAGACCTCAATCTCAACCTCTTGATTTAAATCTATTTATGGCAGATGATGATGTTGGAAATTCTCAAGAGATTCAACAGAAGTCATCATTTGACGAACGTCGTATAACACAAGACACCCTGATAAGAGGAAACCACGACACTGTAGCACAAGCGGTCATCTACATGATCATCATTAAAAATCAATATTGTGAATTTTGTATAATTGAATTTAATTATTATTAATATCATTCTTATTTATTAAATTAAATTTATTCATATCATTATTTTCACTATTATTTGTTAATTATAAATTATTAACTTCACCTAAACATCAATAAAAAATTATGAAACATTTAATAAATTTTAATTTTAACACATATAAACTAATAATATATTAAAATTTATAAAATTTTACTAAATTTTATATTCAATAACAATTAAATATATTGAAATAATAATTATATATAATATATTTTATTATTTTTTAAATTAATTATAAAGGTACTTAAACTATGGGCAGTACCAGAACTCTCTTGGCGTCTCTTTAAGAGGGGCGTCTATTTAACAGACGCCACTCACATAGGACAATCACGCTATAGTCAACCCCCAAACCCCCCTAAATATTTTTCTCCCAATCCCTACTTCACAAATAAAAAATCTCTCTTGAATTGACAAAAAGCCTGCTAAATTTGTAGTCAGCCTTTTTTTGCAATTTAGTAATTACGGTTTATTGATAGTTTTGCTTTCATTTGATCAAAAGGAACCAAGAAACTGTCCTTCAAACTATAGTCTCACTGGTTGTTGCTCATTACTAAGTTATCCTGCATCGCTATTTCTTCCTCTTTTTTTTTTTTTTTTTTTTTTTTTTTTTTTTTAATAAATTTACTTAATAGAGTAATGAGTTTTTCATATCTACCAACCGTGCAATTCATTTCACAAATGGTTGGAAGAAACTCGTCTACAGCATTTTCTGTGGATTACATACTGTTAATCGACTTCACAAACATTAATGTTTAAGCTGTGCTCTTTGCACCCCCCCCCCCCCCCCCCCCCTCGTTTGTGGTGTGGTTGTGTTGATAATGCGGCTAGGAGGAGAATATATTAGGAAGACAGCAAGATATTTTATCGTGTTAATTTTCTTTGAATGAGCGTGTAAAATGAAACTATAACATTTGCCTGATTTCCTGGATGCTTGTAGTGAAAACTTCGAGAATTCCAAGACATCTGTGAAGCATAACCTGGTGTACAATTTGTTTTGAAAAGCATGAAGACAAATTCTTCTCTTTCTTTTCTTTATTGCATTCAAATAAAGTATATACTATTTTCAAAGACACTAGAAAGGCACATTGATATTCATAAGGATGATGTCTTTTAGTTATTTAGTATTGAGACAAATATGGATTCTAATGTTTGAGAAACTTCAGGACTTGACGTGTCAAATCACCCAAGCTCAGGAAATTCCTTCTGCATATTTAATTTTCATGTTGGTAGCCTCCAGAGGATGTTCTCTGTTTTTCATGATATAAAATAATCACCCAAAATAATAAATTAATCTTACATGATTCTTGAATAAGAATATATAGTTTTTGGTCCAGTGTATATTATTTTTCTTCTTCTCTTTTCTTTAGCGGGAGATACCTCAAGGAACTGAGAATTCCCATGAGTAATGTCACTGATAAGATGGTGGAAAAAGCATGCTGAATCACTATCGAATTTGACGATCTTGGACATCAGTTATTGTTTGAAGATCACATGTGAAGGGCTTGTAGCATTTGGAGATAACTGCAAATCCTTGATACATCTGAGAAATATGCCACCACCTGAATGGGAGACGCCTGTGAAAAGAAATTCTTCACACCTGAACGATTGTGAGACAATGGTGATTTGCCAACACAATGTCAGGGCTTCAGCATCTTGAACTTGCTTTTGGCTCATTTGGAGATTCTGGTCTTAATGCCATTCTTACCAAGTGCAAGGCTCTTTCTCATCTTGATATTCAAGGCTGTTGGGGTGTGGAGCTGAAAGATGATATGCAGTATACATGCATGCAGCTTAGCTTTTTCAGGGGCCCCTGGATTGATGACTATGTCAGTGAGAGTGATGTGGAAGATGACGAGGCTGCTTCTGCAGATACTGAATCTGATTAGTCTAGATTTTGCAGATATAGCGCTTTGGTTTCTTTTTTAAATATACGTGCTTAAGTTAATGACTGAAACGAAAAAATCAGTATTGAAATTATTGCCTTTGTTTGGGTGGAGAAGAATGAGATGATTTTCTAGAAAGAAAGGATACTTCATCTTAAATTTACTGTCTGTCGGACACGAGTTTTATTTTATTAATGCTGATCAGAGTTTTAAATTAGAGAATATGATCTGCATGTCCCTTGCTGCATGGCTATTCAATCTTCAAGGTCAAAGAAAGACTTCCTATACTTTGGGCATGGGCAAAAAGTTCACTGATCGGCATTTTTAATAGATTATGATTTTGCATGTTTCTCCGCGCCACATTCTCGACACTCCAATGTGCTCTGTATCATCAGTATCAACACCTTTAAACCACAAATATATCAGGATTTCAAGATTGCTTCTCAAGTTATCCCAACTCTTCAGCTATCTAAGATGACCGAGGCATTACCAGTGTAGATTCAAATATTTGTAAAATGCATCAAACAAAAACAGAACCTATAACTCAAAAACTGCATTGAAAAAGAACTCTCAAGTTTGACAAAAACAAAGGATAATTCAGCTACCTGATGATCGGTGAACCAATCAGACTATGTTAACTAGAAGATCCAAGAACTCATTAACATAAAATAAGATGGCAAGATAATGCATGAAACCGCCAAATCCCACTTAAGTAGTGAGCTCCATAATAGCACTAACAATGTCCCCATTATGTGTTTTGAGAGCCTTGACAGCCTTACTCCTTGATACTCCGGCTTGTGTCATAACTAGATCAATGTCTCTCGGCTCAACCCCAGTCTCATCAACTTCTTCCTCCTCTTCATCAGCCTGTGAAGCAGCAGCTGCACCGGAAATATCTGATTTTGGAAGTACAGATGCCATGTCAGGCACCCTAAACTGTTGGGCTGCCTGTGTCTGCAGTTGAGAACTCAAATCCTCTATCTTAGCCTCCCCAAATATGACATATGTCTCAGAATTTGGGCTCTTAAAAACATCCGGTTTTGAGATGAAAAATAGTATCTGAAACCACAATAAAATTTTAGTAAATTGAGACAAATCATAGAGGACAATAAACATATATGAAGACAAAAATCAGAGAAAGCTTACATTTTTTGTTCTCTTGATGGTCACCCTACTAACACCGGTAACAGGTTTCATGCCCAGCTTCAACATTGCCTTACGACTCTTCTTTTCACTTCTGCTCTGCTTAGAACTCCCATTTGCCCCTGCATGTTAATTCCCAATTGATAAGTTCAGTAGAAGAGGTCTAAGCCTTTCAAACAAAAATGACAAACATGAAACAGAAATTATATGACAAGTAATTCAATAAGCTGTATGCAACATATTAAAATCAAAATTGCTGCTACATTGATTCATATGCTGGTGGAGAGTCAAATATGAATTCAAGGACAGAAACATTAAACATTTGAAATTTGGGGATCTTTATGATTATGGACTGGAATGGTACATTGATTCCACCTTAAACCATCAAATCAGAAACATCATGTAAAAAGTAGCCACAACACTAACACATTTGAGAGATAGAACATACAAAAAGAAAAGGGAAAGAGGAGGAGAGAAAGATTAATGCAAATATAATAAGACAAGAAATAAAACACCACCTATTCAAAAGTTTAGCCAGGAAAGGAAGAAATTCCAAGAGGAAATAGAAAAGCATATTGCCCCAATAACAGGAGCAAAACACCATGAACAAAATTTTTTTTGCAGTTGCAAAACAAGTGAAATGTCTGCAAGACCAGCTTTAGAATAGAATGAAAATTATGCCAAAGGTCCTGAAACCAGATGTTCAAGCACTAGAGCTAACTGATGCCAATAAGTCATCCCAAATTTATGGGGTAGAATGCATGATTCAAGCAGTGCATTCTCAAATAGAACTATAATAAATTAAGGTCTTCTAACATTTGTAATGTTGGTCTTCACATGTCCATTCTTGCCAATAGAGTGAAAACAAATTGTCCCCCTAAACTACCAAAACTCAAAAATAAAATACAGTTCAAAGCGGATGATGTAATCATGCCTTTTAAAATCAACATTGACACAATAACCACAGATTTAATCAACCATTCTTTTGGGGCAAATGTCCCACCAACAGTGGAAAGAAAATCCATACTCGTAGTTCTAAAACTTATTGTAAAATCATCAAAATAGGAAAAAATTTTAAAAAAACTCCAAGTTTCTTTCAAGGAACAATTACTTTGTCAAATTTCAAGGAACAATTGATCCTTTACCACAAAAAATTTGCAGTAGAAAATGACATGAGAATAGGTACTAAACCCAGTAAGCTGTGAAGCAACTTCGAATTCACAGGGATACGAAAAAAACCAGATTCATTAATAAGTTATATTTTCCAAATAAAAGAAAAAGAAAAAAAAAAGCACAATTAATAGGCGAAAACAAAAAGGTGGCACCTGGGGTTCCATCTTCCTTGTCATCGTCCTCATCGTCATCGTCGTCCTCTTCGTCTTCATCATCCTCCTTCACGTCCTCTACAACAGGTTCATCCTCGAGCTAAACAGAAACATAAAAGAAATGACGTACGACATACAGAAATCAAACATATGTAGACACGTGATAAAGGAATACCTTAAGCTTTTGTTGGGTCTCCTCCTCAGTGGAAGAGATCAGGTCGGCTACTTCAGGCTTGGGGGCATCAGCCTCAACAACGGGACCCGGAGACATGGCTGCCTGGTTTGGGATAACGAGGAATCGCAATTGAGAGAACTGGTTTTAGGGATAGAGAAATAGTAGTACTCTTGTTACTAAAGGCGAGGGTTTCTCCAAACCGGGCCTCATTTTTCAGACAATACAATACTGGCCCAGAAACATTTCAGAATCATAAGGGCCCGTTTGGGTGAATGTGGGAAGGAAGGAAAAAATATTTTTTAAAATATTATTATTTAAAATGCTATTTTTTATCACCATATTTAAAAATTATTTATTTTATTTTAAAGTATTAAATTTAACGTTAAACTTATTTTATTAATGGCATAACGATAACTATATAATAAAAAAAATTAATCAAAGGTTTTCCTTCAAGATTTTAAAATTTTGAATATATATAAAAAGAATATATAATTTTTAAAAGCTCTAAAAACCTTCACTTGGAATATGTTTAATGTGCTCATGGATCATACACTGAACCAGCACCATCTTTCAATGAATAGCTTACAATCCTTCAACTTCAGAGCTTTGAAGAATTTGTGGGTAAATACATAATCATTCATCAAGAAATGTATAGATAGAACATAGCAGCACATAATCCTCCTAAATCTGTGATGATCAACATATTGAAACCTATGTATATTGCCCAAATCTCAAATTCAGGGCATGAATTTGACCAACTATTAACAAAATATTCAACATCTGGTGCTGTGTGTTTCATGTACCAGTGGCTGCAAAATGCAAGGAACAAAAAATCAACAAAAACCCACATGGCAATGAAAGGAAGAATCGTTCAACTGCAAGGAGGAGGCTGGTTTTTCCCCAAACTTCTTTTTAACTTCCAAGCATCAATGTGCTCTGATGCATGGCAATGCGCTGATTTAGGATCCTCCCAGTACTTGCAAGGAGCAACTGAATCGCAGACGTAGCAGTAGCACTGAAATCAATTAAAAAACCAGCAATCAACTACTTTGTTATTGCTACCCAAAGGCGTGATTTTAATAGAAATTGAAGATACCATATGGCAGAAATTCTCATGCGGTGTTGTGTCGAATGGGTATTTGAGACAGAGATGCCTTGAATGTGGGTAATCTCTGCAAGCCACCTACGTATAAAACAACATTCAAATAACAATATTTAGTTGATTGTTGTTGTTCCTTGGCATCAGAGAATGTAACCAGCAGACTAGAAGGAGGGAAACAAGAACAAAAACCTGTCCCTTTTCGGCAACGACAGAGAGATCATCATTGGAGGAGACAGAGAGGTTGGAGATAGAGGGAATAGGTTCTACAGGATCAAAATCAAGAATAAAACAATCGTAAATGTCGTCAAATATCTTCAAGTCTACCTTCTTTTTAAGGCAAAAAATGGGTCGAAGCGGAGTTCCTTGATCCTCGACGGAGGAGGAAGAACATGTCGATTCCTCCATCTCTACAGCCTTTTCCATGTTTTTCATGACTCAAAAGCTTTTAGTATGCGATTGTATGATGGATTCTTTCTGCCGCAGAGCAACTCAAATTTCGAAATTGGGAGTTGGAACTTGGAAGTGGGAAGTGACCGTTGTACTCACCAAAAGTGTACAGCCGCTGCCATCTGCCATCTGCCACACCTTGTGTATGGAAAAGAGTGAGCTTGGGCTTTGAAAATTGGCAATCGCACTAACTCACAATTTCGTCCATTATTCAAATTCAATATGGCCCAATATCCCAAGAGGCAATTTGCCTATCCTCCCCCGCTCCCAATTAAATTCCCGACCTTTGCTTCTCGACAATCACAAATCCCTTAAGAATTTACACAATGTTTGGATAGATGGAAAAATAAGGAAAGAAAGAAAGTAGGAGAAAAATAGAAGTGAATTTGAGAATGAAACAAAAATAAAATGAGGAAATTATAATCTCTCCAATTTAAGAGAAGACGGAGAGAATCGAAGGATTGTGTATTATTTAAATTAAATTATAATTAAATTTATATTACTTTTGAATTTGTAAAAATAAAAGGATAAAATATTAATTTTACACAGAATATTTTCTTTTCTTTTCTTTTCAATTTTTAGCTTTTCAAACAATGAAAAATAAAATTATTTTCACTTTTTTTGTTTTTTTATTTTCTTTTATTCAAATAAGTGAAGGTTTCCTTCTTTATTTTTTTTCTTGCATTGATATTTTGCTAAGTACAAGCTATGCTATAAAACAATATGTTGCTATTTTCATTTTTTTTTATATGTGTTGTTATTTTGAATTAAATAATATATTTATTATAAAATAATTATAATTACAAAATAAAATTTATTATTATCGTAAGTATGAACTATGATGACCGTTCTGGTATTCGGACTCAGGTTGGGCCCAAGAAAAGGGAAACAGTCCTAAAACTCAGTAGAACCCACCAAGTAGGCTAACCTATCAATGCGCCACCCAGCCCGTGATTGAAGTAGGCCAGATTAACCTAAGGCCTGAACCCCTCGGAAGAGGTCCTAGCACAAGTGATGTGACGGGGAGTAGGAGAACAGGCCCGACTATGCCCCGATCATACCAGCATGCGCATCAAAGGGGAATTAAATAGCACCTGATGAGTATGGGCTAGCAGGTATGTCCATACATACGGAACTACGTGATAGAGACAGGTGTCACTGTAGTAGGGTGACGGTTATACGTCATTAGAGGATAAAGGAAAAAAGGAATAAAGGGGAATATGTGATCTCTCATACTAAGCCTAGACACACTCTTGTAAAACCCTATTCTCTGGATCTCAGATTTTTCAATTTCATAAACACTCACTGAGATCCACATGACTAATCACAACGAAAACCACACCAGCAACACCCCAAATGATTTGAGCTCCACTCAAGAAGGTTAGTAGTTTTCATTTTTCAGTCTCACAACCCCATCAAACCAACTGTCTGTATTGTTCAATCCCTCGCTGAGCTCGGCAAGGAATCAATCCAAAACAACCTTATCTGACCAAGAGCTATAAACCATGGCTTTTCAGCTACAGAACATCGCCCATTAGCTGGGGCAGATACTGAAATATAAGGGCCTTAATACCCCATTGAACATACCCCCTATAGCTGAAGGCTTCAACGCCACTAAATCCCAACCCACCTTCAAGTACTAGATCTCCCAACAAAGTAGCCAGAGAATAGGATAAAAAAGTGGAGGGGCCGCTTGAGAAGATGAGCCTGCAATCAGAGCTAGAGGCCGAAGGGTAAGAGAGCTCATTGAGAACGATGAAGCGGAGAGCTATTTTGCTGGGCCAACAGGGAGGACAGAAAGCGAAGAGTGGGAGGGAAGATACCGCCTGGAGAAAAGGCCAAGGCAAGAGGAGACAAATGTAGACCGGAAGTTGCAGAGAATGAAGGAACAACTCCTAGTTGAATTGGAGGCAAAGGATAACAGTCAGGCCCTCCTACCCACATTCTCACCTTTTTCAAGGCAAATTCAGTAAGAGACCATCTCAAAGAAGTTCATGATGCAACCGATGGCGGCTTATGACGGTGCTGAAAACCCCCAGAGCACATCCTGAACTATAAGACGTTCACGGAGCTCCAAATTTTCTAAGACACCCTGATGTGTAAAGTTTTCTCCACCACTCTCACAGGACCAGCTAGAGCGTGGTTTAACAACCTGAAGGCAGGGAGTATTAAGAGTTTTGTGAACCTAGCCAACATATTTGTCAGTTAGTTCATTGCAGGGGTCCTGACTGAGAGGAAGACCAGCTATCTGGAGACGGTCCGACAAAGGAAGAATGAATCTCTGAGAGAGTACGTGGCTCGTTTCAACTCAGAGGCCTTGCAGATCCCCAAGCTGGATGAGGCAAAAGCGGTGGAAGCTATGCAGAAAGGGACTACGTCCCCTGAGTTTTTGGTCGTTGTGTAGGAAGCCACCCACCACCCTGGCGAAAATGATGAAGAGAGCAGAAAAGTAAATAAAGCAAGATGACGCCTTAACCACCAGCATATTCGCTAGGGAGGTTGGAGACAGGGGAAAGGCCGCGGAGGAGAGAATGCCCGAGAGGTAGGAAAAGAGGCAAAATTGGGGACCTGAAATGAACAGACAACCCTAGGATAGAAGAGAGCAGAGAACTTACTAGCTGCGGATCCCTGAGGCCATCATCCCTCTGAATGTATCCAGAGCCCAAGTGCTCATGGCAGTGCAAGATAAAGACTTCATTCAATGGCCTAAACCCATGAGAGCTGAGGCCAGCCAAATGATAAATACTGCTAATACCAACAGCTGCTACCAGCTAATCAATGAAATAGAAAGACTGATCAAGAGTGGGCACCTCCGGAACTTTGTGAAAAAGCTAGAAGGATAGAGGCCCCAGCAGAATGCAGTGGCAGAGAGACCTATAGACAGGGAGCGAGGCCTGTGAATGACGACTCCAGCGGAACCATTAATATGATCGTGGGAGGAACTGGAGGTCGGATGAGCAGGAGAGGGAAGAAGAGAAGCTGGAATGGAGAGGGGAGCAGCAATGAAGTCTTACAGATAGTAGAGCACTCCCCAATGACCATCTCCTTTTCTCCCGAAGATGCTCACGGGATCCAAATACCCCATGACAATGCCTTAGTCATTGAGGTCGTCATGCACAACTTTAGGGTCCGCAAGATCTTGGTAGACCATAGAGTAAAGTGAACCTGCTACCCTACAGAGTCTTTCAGCAAATGAACCTACTAGAGAGCAGCTGGTGAGGGATCAGGCCTCGATCAAGGGGATAGGGGGAACTCCAGTGGTAGTAGAAGGGAAGGTAAAGGTGGCTCTGACGTTGGGAGAACCGCTCCTATCACGTACCCACTATGCAATCTTTCTGGTGGTGAAGCTCCCCTTAAGCTACAACGTCATTCTAGGAAGGGCAGTGCTGTATGATTTTGAAACAGTAATCAGCATCAAGTACCTGACCATGAAGTTTTCCATTGAGGCAGGGGTGGGAGTAGTCTGAGGGAGGCAGGAAGAGGCCCAAGCGATGTATCTGGCCACAGTGACAGAGCCAAGCGCGACACCTGAAGAGGTGAATCCAGAGGTTATAGAGGTCCGGGATGAAAAGAAAGAGGCCAAGACGGAGTACATTGATGAGCTAGAAACATTTCCACTATCTGAAGAAGAAGCTGACAAAGTCATCAACCTTAACACGAGCCTTGACAAAGATCAGAAAGAAGCAGCAATGACTCTTATCAGAGGACATGCCTCAAGCTTCGCCTGGAACCCTTCTAACATGTCCGGAATAGACCCTGAGGTGATGACCCACAAGCTCAACGTCCTCCCCGGAGCAAAGCCAATAAAGCAGAGAGAGTGTTCGAGAAGGAGAAACAACAAGCCACTCGAGAAGAAGTTCAAAAGTTAGAGGAGGCTGGGTTCATTAGGGAAGTGGTGTATCCACAGTGGTTAGTAAATCCTGTGTTAGTTAAAAAAAATCAATGGCAAATATCGAATGTGTATAGATTTTACCGACCTAAACCAAACTTGCCCTAAAGATTGTTATCCCCTTCCCGACATTAATAAAATAGTTGATTCTACGGCCGGTTGTGATTACATGTTATCCCTTGATGCTATGTCTGGCTATCATCAAATTCCTATGGACAGATTGGATGAAGAGAAGACTTCGTTCATAACCAAAGATAGGACCTACTGCTATAAGGCTATGCCCTTTGGGCTGAAAAATGCATGAGCGACATATCAATGACTAATGAATAAAATCTTCAAGGACCAGATAGGGAGAAACATTGAAGTGTATGTTGATGACATGGTGGTGAAAAGCCAGACCTTCCAGCAGCACTTGGCCGACCTAAAAGAAGTATTTTAGGTGCTAGAACAGTACAGAATGAGGCTGAATCCTGTGAAGTGCACTTTCTTTATTAGAGGAGGAAAGTTTCTGGGCTACATGGTTAGTGGAAAGGGCATTAAGTCAAATCTAGAGAAAGTGGAAGCCATATGGAAGATGCCAGAGCCGACCTGTGTGAGGGATGTGCAGAAGCTCACAGGAAGGGTGGTAGCACTCAACCGATTCATGTTAAAGTCTACAAAATGGTGCCTGCCATTCTTCAAAAAGCTGAGAAAAGTCCCAAACTTCGATGGACAGAGGATTGCCAAGAGACCTTCAAAAACCTCAAGCGATACCTTAGTTCACCGCATGTGCTCAGTAGCCCACTAGCTAGGGAAGAACTCTTGATATATCTAGCAGCCTCAAAACAAGCCATAAGCGTCGTGCTGGTGAGAGAAGAAGGAGGAGAGAAGAAGCCAATCTTTTATGTCAGCAAGGTGCTCAAAGATGCCGAGGTCAAGTACATGAACATAGAGAAGCTGGCGTTTGCCTTATTATTGGTGGTGAGGAAATTCAGAGTATAACTTGAAAGCCACTAGGGAGTTGTGATGACAGATCAGCCCCTAAAGTAAATCCTACACAGACCTGAAACCTCAGGACGGATGCTGGCCTGGTCTGTCAAAATCAGCCCATACTGCCTTGAATACCGACCTCGGACAACCATCAAAGCGCAGGCCCTGGCTGACTTCATAGCTGAGTGCTCCTTCAATACAGAACAATAAGAATAGAACAAAGGGTTGCCAAGCCCAGTCGAAGGAAGGGATAAAGACCAGCCACCACGAGAGTTCAGCTAGAATCTATTTATGGATGGGGCATCCAACGCTAGGGGTAGTGGAGCTGGAATACTTCTGAAGGTCCTAGAGGGATTCAAGGTCTGCTATGCCCTATGCCTAGAGTTTACAACCTCTAATAACATGGCAGAATACGAAGCCCTCATAAACGGAATGCTGATAGCATCAGAAGTAGGGGCAACCGACATCAAAATAAGTAGTGACTCCCAGCTAGTAATCAATCAAATAACAGGGGCATATCAAGCAAGGGACCCCATAATCCAGAAATACTTGGCCAGAGTACGAGCTGTGGAAGGTGAGCTCAACGAGTAGGGAATTGTTCTACAGTACCAGAGGATACCTAGGGAGGAAAACGAAGAAGCAAATCTACTTAACCAGTTATCCGAGGAAGAATTGGAACAGCTCCCAGATGAGGTGTATATACAGCACATAAGTGTCCCCACCTTTGAGAAGCCCACCACAGTAATGGAAATTGGAGAAGGGCAGAATTGGATAACCCCATACCTGGAGTATTTGGAGACCGAGAAGCTACCTGAAGATAAAATGGAAACAAAAAGAATTGCAGCTCAGGCTGCTAATTATCAAGTGGTAAGAGGAACCTTGTACCGGAGGGGGAAATTCAGCCCGTGGCTCAGATGTGTGGGTCCTGAAGAAGCTGTCAGGGTAATTGAAGAGATATACTAGGGAATCTGTGGGGCACATGGAGGAGCAAGCACGTTGGCAAATAAAATTTTTAGGCAAGGGTACTATTGGCCCACGGTTAAGAAAGAAGTAGAAGAGTTCGTTAGAAGATTTGACATCTCCTAAAGATTTGTCAACGCTATCAATGGCCCAGCTACACCACAGTCTAGTATTTCCAACCCTTGGCCATTCTCACAATAGGGAATAGACATCTTAGACCCTTTCCCTAAAACCACAGAGCATAAGATGTTTGTGATAGTAGCGGTGGAGTACTTCTCCAAGTGGCTTGAGACTGAGGTCGTGCCCACCATTACAGCATGCAAGGTGATAGACTTTGTCTAGGGCAGCATCATCTGCAGATTTGGGATATTGAGGACACTCATATCTGACAATGGCAAGCAGTTTGACTGTAAATCCTTCAGGGATTTCACAAAGAACATGGGCATTTGGCATAAGTTCTCCTCGGTAGCCCATCCCCAAACAAATGGCCAGACGGAGGTCACAAATCGAGCTATCCTTCAGGGACTGAAGAAGCGGCTAGATGGAGCAAAAAAGAATTGGGCAATTGAGCTCAACAGCATCCTATGGGCATTTCGGACTACCCTCAGACATCAACGAAGGAAACACCGTTCGCATTGGCATTCGGCACCGATGCAGTAGTCCCCATAGAGTTACAGATTCCTTATTACCGTGTCTAGTTCAACAGCGAAGACATCAATGGGGAGAAGCTGAGAAGCAATTTGGATGTCCTAGAAAAAATCAGAGAGGAACCCCAAATATGCACCGTTGCTTATCAGCAAATGGCAGCCCGGTATTACAACCACAAAGTTAGGGAAAGGAGCTTGAAAGCTAGAGACCTGGCCCTAAAAAGATTAGAAGCGACGGGGAAGAGAGCAACAGTGGGAAAATTGGCACCAACTTGGGAGGGCCCGTTCAGGATAACTAAAGTTGCCAAGCCTGGGGTACACTGAATTGAAGATCTATAAGGGAACCCGGAGCCTCATGCATGGAATATCCAGCACATGAAGGGGTATTTTGCTTAAAGAATGTGCAATGTAAAACTTTGTATTGAAAATGTAATTGAATGAGAAATGTTGCCTCTATTCCCTGTACCTTGAGTGTCCTCAAAAAAGGCAAAGAAACTCTTAGTGAGGTGGGTGACTGGTCTTAAAAAATGACCGCCAACACCATAAAACCGGCTGAGAGGAAGAAGCCCTCAGTAAGGTGGGTGAATGTTCTCAAAAAATGACCACCAGCACCATAAAACCGGCTTAGAGAAAGAAGCTTTCAGTGATGTGGGTGACCGACCTTGAAAAATGACCGCTGGCGCCACAAAAGTGGCTGAGAGGAAGAAGCCCTCAGTGAGATGGGTGACTGGTCTTGAAAAATTACTGTCGGTACCACAAAATCGGCTGAGAGAAAGAAGCCCTCAGTGAGGTTGGTGACTGGTCTCGAAAAATGATCACCAGCACCACAAAACCGGCTGAAAGAAGAAGCCCTCAGTGAAGTGGGTGACCGGTCTCAGAAAAGACTGCCGACACCACAAAACCGGCTGAGAGTATGAAGGACGATGAAGAAGACATAAAGGCATTAAGCCTCTCCTCAACAAAAAACTAAAGCTAAATAAGCAAAAGTCAAACTGAAAGATGGCCCATGTGAGTCTCAACAAGTAAGTAGAAAATTGGGTTCGACCTCACAAAAGAGCTCGGGGCATCCAAGTGTAGGATGCAAGATTTCGAACTCCCGAGCTCATAACACAGACAAGTTCATAGGCTATGAACTGAGCTCACAGTTCGAATAAACTCGCAGCCTATAAATGCTCGTCAAGATAAGCTAAGTATGAGAAATAATAATAAAAGGCCGAGCACGCCATTTGGGTGGGCCCACAGGCTATGAACTCGCAAAAATAGTTGAAACGCAAAAAATAGCCGAGCTCGTAGTTGGGACAAGCTCAAAGCCTAACAAGCGCGAAAACGACCTCAACATAAAAAGGTAACCAAGCTCTTAGATTGGATGAGATTGCAGCCTTTAAATCATATGATGAAATAGGCCAAAAAGACAAACAGTATCCGAGCTTGTAAGCATTTATGATAAAGGTAGGCTTTGTAACGACCCGGAAACCGGACCGCTACCGGCGCTAGGATTCAGATTGACTTAAGGTCGCCGGAACCCGTAGCAAACCTAACATACATCCTGTACATCTGATAAAATCTCATACATGATCATACATTTTCATAAAAATGTAAAACTTTTCGTCTACCAGGCTTGACCTGTGCATGCACCAAAACTGTATACATAAAAATCCAATACTAGAGCCCTCATTAAATGCTCTAGTTGGGTCATGTAATATCCGGCTAGACCCCGGCATCGGAATTCCTACCTTCCGACCGAATCTCCATTGAAATCCAAAATTCTCGGATGTCAGAGCCTTTTAGAAGGGTAAAATAAAGGTTTTCTAAAATGTTTTATATGTTTTTATGGTTTTAATGAAGAAAGAAAATCAGGTTTTGAAAGAAAAAGCCATGGAGGAGAAACCCAGGTTCGGCCGCCGAATATGGGGAGTTTGTGGAAGCACCTTTGGCCCCCGAAGGTGGTCTGGCCAGCCATCTATAAAAGGCCCCTTGTCCGAAAATGGGCGAGTTTTCTCTCTCTATTTTTGGGCATAGGTGAGATTTTGCCCTTCCATGGTCGATTTGTTGTTTTCCTTCAATCTCTTCAAGTTTTTGATGAGTTTTACTTTGTTTTGAAGATTTTTGAGCTAAAGATCAAAGTCTTGAAACTTGGAGACCCCCGGAGCTTGTTCCTCCACATCTCTAAGTTTGGGATCGCATCTCCTCTCGATCTTCAAGAGGTAAGTGTAGATCCACGTCTTTTATAATGTTTTAAGTAAGTTTTAAGAAGGGGTTAAGGGTTTTGATGCATGTTTAGAGTAAATGTAAAATGTTGGGGTTTATATTAGTTTTATGCTCAAATGTATGCTATGTTGATGTTTGTTGGGGTATAGGCTAGTTTTATGCCCCTATATGCTTGAAAATATGTTTATGTATGCTTTTGTGTGAGTTGGTGTGAGTTGTGAGGTTTTGGGGTGGCTGGATGTGCATGTGAGGCTTGGGTTCTGCCATTCTGGAGGACCCAGGTTTGGCCGCCGAACCTGCCTGGAGGCAGCTTTAGGCCACCTAAACTTGCCCCTGACCCCCGGAGCTTGTTCCTCCACATCTCTAAGTTTGGGATCGCATCTCCTCTCGATCTTCAAGAGGTAAGTGTAGATCCACGTCTTTTATAATGTTTTAAGTAAGTTTTAAGAAGGGGTTAAGGGTTTTGATGCATGTTTAGAGTAAATGTAAAATGTTGGGGTTTATATTAGTTTTATGCTCAAATGTATGCTATGTTGATGTTTGTTGGGGTATAGGCTAGTTTTATGCCCCTATATGCTTGAAAATATGTTTATGTATGCTTTTGTGTGAGTTGGTGTGAGTTGTGAGGTTTTGGGGTGGCTGGATGTGCATGTGAGGCTTGGGTTCTGCCATTCTGGAGGACCCAGGTTTGGCCGCCGAACCTGCCTGGAGGCAGCTTTAGGCCACCTAAACTTGCCCCTGAAGGTTTGGACTTTCGGCTCTAGAGGGGAGTTTCGGCCGCCGAACCTACCCCCGAAGGTTGGTGACTTTCGGATCTATGAAGGCTTTCGGCCGCCGAACCTACCCCCGAAAGTGCCTAACTTTTGGATCTGTAGGGACATTCGGCCGTCGAACCTACCGCCGAAAGTCCCCTATCCAACCTTCCTTTGTTAGTTTTCTATGTATGTTTTATGGTGTTTTAGGGGGATTTTTGGGGAGTTGTTTATAGTCATGTTAGAGTATGTTTGTTCCCTCATTTGAGTCCACCTGTGTAGGATCGGACCTGAGGAACCGAGGTGATCAGCAGTGAGATAGCTGCTTCAGAGTTAGTTCAGAGTCAGCCAGAGGTGAGTAGAACATAACTCTTTTATTTTTAAAGCAATCAAACTTTTTAAGCATGCTCATGCATCATGATATGTAATAGGTTGTTTGCATTAGAATTCACGAATATGACGCATTGCATTATTTATTGTTGGTGTGGATGGACAACAGGATGACCCATTAGCCCTCTAGATATTATGTTATGTAACAAAAGACCAGGGCTGCCATTCTACGCCCCTGGCATAGAGTACAGGAAAGGCCAGGTGTGGCCTGCACTACGCCCCTGGCACATAGCTTATGTTATGTAATAGAAGTCCTGAGGAGCTCCACCGAGGGTCGGGCACAGAGTAGAGGGATTTTTGGGTCAGTCCATCCGTGATGTGAATTGTTTGTGCTGTGAAGCATTCATGAAAGCATATGTTTATTATGATGTTTTTATAGTTCTGCTCACTGGGCTCTTGTAGCTCACCCATTTCCCCTAACTCCCAGGTCTGCAGGGTCAGAGATAGCAGGAGGTCAGCAAGGGTATGGTCATGTATATGTAATAGCCTAGTAGTGGACATGAAGTGTAAAAATGACGCAACGTAATGTAAAGAAATGTATTGAGGATTAGTATTGTGCTTTGCCCTAATGTTTATGGTTAATCCCTTTTTGTACATGATTTATATGAAATGTTTTAATGATAAGAAATGTTGAACCAAGCTTGATGTATGATATGTTGACCCACTAGAGCATTTGATGAGGACTCTAGTATGGGGTTTTATGTTTACAGTATGGTGCATGCACAGGTCAAGCTTGGTATATGTGAAAGTTTAAAGTTTTTATGAAAATGTATGATCATGTATGGGATTTTATCAGGTATAACAGGATGTATGTTAGGCTTGCTATGGGTCCCAGCGACCTTAAGTCGATCTAAATCCTAACGCCGGTAGCGGTCCGGTTTCCGGGTCATTACAGGTCAACATCTCATATGTCAAGCCTGGTTCAACATATCTCATTATTAAAAATATTTCATAAAGATCATATGCCAAAAGGGATTACCCATACATTAGAGCCAAGCACAATCATATTATGCAATGCATCATATTCGTGAATTCTAATGCATGAACATGCTAAAAATTTCATTTGCTTTAAAACATAGTTCAGTTCTACTCACATCTGGCTGACTCTAAAACAGCTAACACTGCTGGCCTCCTCGGTTCCTCAGGTTCGATCCTACACAGGTGGACTCAAATGAGGGACCAAATAAACTCTAACATGACCCTAAACAACTTTCAGAAAACCCCCTAAAATATCATAAAACATGCATTGAAAACAGGCAAAGGAAGGCTGGGCAAGGGACTTTCGGCGGTAGGTTCGGCGGCCGAAAGCCCCTATAGATCCGAAAGTCAGACACTTTTGGGGGCAGGTTCGGTGGCCGAAGGTCCTTCTAGAGCCGAAAGTCACCATCCTTCGGGGCAGGTTCGGCGGCCGAAACTCCCCTCCAAAGCCGAAAGTCCCAACTTTCGGGTGCGAGGTTAGGCGGCCAAAACTGCCTCTCCTGACAGGTTCGGCGGCCGAACCTGGATCCTTCTGAGTGGCAGAATCCAATTCTGCCATTATGCTCCAAGCCACCAAAACTTCCACAACATGCATTCAACTATTCTAAAACATGCATAAACACATTTTTAAGCATATAGGGGCATAAAACTAGCCTATACCCCAACAAACATCACATTTAACATACATTTATCATTAAACTAATATAAACCCTAACATCTGTAACGACCCGGAAACTGGACTGCTACCGGCGCTAGGGTCCAGATCGACTTAAGGTCGCCGGGATCCGTAGCAAGCCAAACATACATCCTGAATACCTGTCAAATCCCATACATGATCCTACATATCCATAAACATGAGAACTTTTTCTTTTCTTTTACCAAGCTCAACATGTGCATGCACATAAACATAAACATAAACCACACACTGGAGCCTCATCACATACTCCAATGGGGTATCTCATCAGACATCAGGCTTGGTTGAACATAAACATCAAAAAACATAGATCATGTATATACATGGGATTATTCAAACATATTATGGTCAAGCACAATTCTAATCCTCAATATCAATATTACATAACATGACTGATCATAACCTTACATCATTTTTCAAATCATCATGTCCAAATCTAACTATTACAATTCACATGACTTTACTCTTCTTGATTCCCTGATCTAGCCCGTACCTGCAAACCTGGGGGATATAGGGGAAAGGGGTGAGCTACTAGAGCCCAGTGAGCATAATACTGAAACATTTAAAACATATGCCATCATGTAATGCATCATATCACAGACAATTCACATCAAGGGTAAACCTGTCACCAAATAGTCCCAGCATCATATCCGTGCCAGGCCATAGAATGGGGTCCTGGTCTTCCTGTCATATCATAACATTACTTACCATTGCCCCAGGGCCTCATCTGGGCACCTGGTCTTCGCGTTCCATACCGTGCCAGGCCGTAGAATGGGGTCCTGGTCTTTCATACCGTGCCAGGTCATAGAATGGGGTCCTGGTCTTTCCTCAGGGACTAATTGGATCATACAGCATTCACCCACATCCACAACAAAGAATGCAGTGCAACTAATTCGTGGATTCTAATGCAACAACCTACTATATCACATAGCATTCGTGATGCATGATTCATGCTAAAACTTGCATTAATTTAAAACATAAGGTTTATTCCACTCACCTCAGGCTAACTCTGACAATGAACTGAAGCATTTGACTCACTGCTGGGGTCCTCGGTTCCTTGGGTCCGAACCTACACAGGTGGACTCAAATAAGGGACCAAACATACTAGAACATGACTCTAAAACATATTCCCCAAAACCCCCTAAAACACCTCAAAACAATCGAAGAATTCATGCAAAGGAGGGCTGAACAGGGCACTTTCGGCGGCAGGTTCGGCGGCCGAAAGTCCCTCCAGAGCCGAAAGTCATGCACCTTCGGCGGCACTTTCGGCGGCCGAAGGTTCTCTCCAGAGGCGAAACTCATGCATGTTCGGCGGCACCTTCGGCGGTCGAAAGTCCCCTCCAGAGACGAAAGTCCACTTTCGGGGGGCAGGCTTCGGCAGCCGAAAGCTTGCCTCCACAGGCAGGTTCGGCTGCCGAAAGTCCCTTCGGCTACCGAACCTGAGTTTCTCCCAAAGTGGCAGAAACTCAGCTCTTATGCACATTTGCCTCCCAAAAACTTCAATCATGCATACAACTCAACCAAAACATGCATAAACACATACATAAGCTCCTAGGGGCTTCAAACTATCCTAAACCCCAACTACAACACGTCAAAAGCAACTCAGCAACCTACATTGTCCATAAACACAACTCAAAACCTAACAAAGCTCAACTGACCCAAGTATGCATTTCTACCCCATGAATCAACTTGAAACTTCTGTAACGACCCGAAAATCGGACCGCTACCGGCGCTAGGATCCAGATCGGCTTAAGGCCGCCGGGACCCGTAGCAAGCCTGACATGTAACCTGAAAACCTGTTTAATCCCATACATGATCAACAATCATACATAAAAAATTTAAAACTTTTCTTTCATACATTCTATCATACACCAAACTCAACCTGTGCAGGCACTGAACATAGCCATAATCATAAACTTGACCCCTCTGTGGGATCTCATCAATGCCCCCAATGGGTGGCATAACAAGTGTTGAGTTGGCTAAACATAGTCATCAATAAACATTAAGATCATGTATCAAAAAGGGATTACAATATACTATGGTCAAGCACACTTCTAACCTTAATATCATTACATTACATATCTATACATCATTATACAATCTGTCATGTAACGATATTAAGGTTAGAAGTGTGCTTGACCATAGTATATTGTAATCCCTTTTTGATACATGATCTTAATGTTTATTGATGACTATGTTTAGCCAACTCAACACTTGTTATGCCACCCATTGGGGGCATTGATGAGATCCCACAGAGGGGTCAAGTTTATGATTATGGCTATGTTCAGTGCCTACACAGGTTGAGTTTGGTGTATGATAGAATGTATGAAAGAAAAGTTTTAAATTTTTTATGTATGATTGTTGATCATGTATGGAATTAAACAGGTTTTCAGGTTACATGTCAGGCTTGCTATGGGTCCCGGCAGCCTTAAGCCGATATGGATCCTAGCACCGGTAGCAGTCCAATTTTCGGGTCGTTACAGAATGGTATCAGAGCCCTAGGTTCATATGGTCAGACCTAGAGTGTCGGGCTCATAGATGTTATAGAAGGTCAAGCACAATAGGAAGATCATGTCCACTAGGATAGGATGTGGAGTCCTGTCTTACATGATGATGTGAAATGCCATGATTATATACATGTGCATTAATGATATGCTATGATGTGTGATGCAGGTTCATGTGTGCCCACATGAACCATATGATGCTAATGTTTATGTGATGTGTACTATTTTTCAGAAAACAGGATGAGAGGAACTCGTCGATCAGCAAGATTGACTGGAGTACCACCTGAGGATGAGGGCACGAGCGCCCGTCCTCCAGCATTGCCTAGGGCAATGTCTAGTAGGTCTAACAGAGAAAGAGCAGTAAGAGACCCTAGAAGGTCTTTGGATCTGGGTAGAAGCAGATCAGTCAGAGGAACAGTTCAGGGAGGAGCGTCAGAGAACATAGGGGATGATATGAATGTAGAGCAGAGGAGGGATGGCAGTTTGGGAGTTAGCATGTCAGAAGAGGGAATGGGAGAATCCCAAGGAGGCACTCAGGCCTCGGGATTTGTTCAGCCACCTTACTACCCACCCTTCTCACAAAACCCTGGGTATTCGATGGGAGGCACATCAGACTACCACAACTTTAGCCCTTATCCCACACAGATGCCATACCCACCTTATTATCCACCATATTCACAATACCCAATGTATCCACCCCCACCTTACTATCCAAATCCGGCAAACCCTACCCCAGGGGATGCTGCACCTCCTCCTCCTCCAGCAGAACCAGCAGCCCCAGTTGCTCAACCTTCTAGACCTAGCTCAGCCAGTGGGAGCAAGGTCAAGATGACCGACTACATGAAGTTGGGTGCTCCCCAGTATGAAAAAAGGGATGACCCGTTTGTGTATCTTGAGAGGGTCAAGGTGATCACAGATGAGATTGGGGCTGATGATAGTAGAGCCATTCAGATGGCTGGGTTCACACTTAAGTGTAAGAAGGCACGAGAGTGGTTCAAGAATTATGTGAACCCGAAAGTGGATAGCATGTCTTGGGAGGAGTTCGCAAACGAGTTTGCAGGATGGGCTTTCCCAGATAGTTCAAGGGAGCTGAAGATGATAGAATTTGAGCAGTTGAGTCAGACTGATGAGATGGGTGTAGAGGAGTTCACAAACAGGTTCTTGGAGTTGTTGCCATTTGCAGGGCAAAACCTTGACTCAGACCAGAAAAGGTCAAGGAGGTATATCATTGTAATACCCGGCTAGAGTCCGGCACCGGAATTCCTATTGTTTGGTGGAATCCGGGGTGTCGGAATTCTAGAAAAAGGTAGAATTTATGTTTTACTAAGTGGTATGATTTGTAGTGATGTTTTACGGTTACTGGAAGTGAGTTTTGAGTTGAAATAATCTAAGGCAGTTGAGCCAAGTTCGGCCGCCGAAGATAAGTTCGGCCGCCGAAAGTGCTCAATATTCGGCTTCCGAATTCAGGTTCGGCCCCCGAATGTTGCATGGTTTTGCATGCGATTCGGCAGCCGAAGCTGAGTTGCTTAGCCAGCAGTTTTGTATCCCTTAGTCAGCATTTTGGACAGGTGTTATCACCAGCTCATGTCCAGACGTTGGCCACGTCTCCCCTGGTTTATTTGCTGAGTTTGAGCAGCTCATGCAGAGTGTTTTGATTGTGCACAAGGGTTTGAATGGTTTGAAGCAAAAAGCTAAGTTTGTGAGAGTTTGAGAGTTTGAGGAGAGTTGGTCCGTTTTTCTTGTTCAGAGTGTTCATCTTCGTGTTACAGGAGGTAAGTGATGCTCTTGAACATGTTTTTATGTGTTTTCTGAAGGTTTTATGGCAGGTAAGGGAGAGAGATGCATGTTTAAGTGAGAAGTAGTGGTTTTGATGAAGTTATGCATGTATACATGTTTCTGTGTTTGTTTGATTTGTTGTTTGGGGTTATTAGATAGTTTTGGACCCCTGTGATCATATACATGCGTATATGTGTGTTGAGGAGTATGGTTTGAATGGGTGAAGGGAAGGAGAAGATGGTTTGCCGTTGAAGCTGAGTTCTGGATGAACTCAGGTTCGGCAGCCGAAGGTTCATTCGGCCGCCGAACCTCTTGCATGGTGGCTTGGCTGCCACAGCCTGTTTTGCATGTTCGGCTCTGTTTGGGGGATTCGGCCGCCGAAGGTGCCGCCGAAGGTGCTTGAGTTTCGTCTCTGGAGAGGACATTCGGCCGCCGAACCTGCCGCCGAAAGTGTTCTGTCCAGCTTTCTTTTGCATGCTTTGCAGGGATAGTTGAGTGAGTTTAAGGGGATTCTTGGGGAAGTTTAAGAGAGTTATTCTACGCTTGTTTGGTCCCTCATTTGAGTCCATCTGTATAGGTACAGACCAGAGGAACCAGAGAGAGCAGCAGTGAGTACTGCTCCAGAGGTTCAGAACCTGCAGAGTCAGTCAGTCCAGATAGCCAGAGGTGAGTGGAACTAAACGTAATTCTTTTACTTGTAAAATGGAATGTTTTAGCATATCTCATGCATCATGTTTATGCCATAGGTTGATTGCATTAGTATCCACGAATATGTTGCATTGCATTGTTAATTGTTGATGTGGGTAAATGCTGAATGATCCCATAATCACAGACAGGAAGTCCAGGAGCCTTTGACTACGCCCTGGCAGGTATAGTGAAGTCCAGGAGCCTTTGACTACGCCCTAGCAGGTATAGCAAAGTCCAGGAGCCTTTGACTACGCCCTGGCAATGGTAAGTACAGAGGTGTTATATACACATATACATATATGACAGGAAGACCAGGTGCTCGATTCTACGCCCTGGCACAGAGTTACTGGGACTATGTGGTGACAGGTTTACTCTTGATGTGGCTTGTCTGTGATATGGTGCATTTCATGAGATCATATTTTACTGAGATGTTTTACTGTTCTACTCACTGGGCTATAGAGCTCATCCCACTCCCTTAACCCCAGTTTTGCAGGTTCAGTGTACAGTGTACAGGGACAGTCCAGCAGAGTGCAGGAAAAGTAAAGAGATCTGTAATAGCTTAGAGTGGACATGTAATATTAAAGAGATGTAATAGTTGTTGCTTGACCTAGTGATGTATGTTTTGTACATGATCTGTATATGTATATCTGTTTTCCTGTATGTGAAAACCAGGCTTAACAGGTATGAGTTAACCCATCTAGAGCAAGCTCTAGTCAGGGATACAGAGTACAGAGTACATGAGTACAGAGTACAGAGATAGTGCATGCACAGGTTAAGCCTTGGTTCAGAAAAGAGTTTTATTTTCACAGAAAATGTATGATCATGTATGAGGTTTACAGGTACACAGAGAGTATAGCAGGCTTGCTACGGGTTTTGGCGGCCTTAAGCCGACCTGAATCCTAGCGCCGGTGACGGTCCATTTTGGGGTCGTTACAGATTGGTATCAGAGCCCTAGGTTCACATGATCGGACCTATAGAGACAGTGTTGGGCTCAGACAGGTTAGAAGTGGTCAAGCACAATAGGAAATCATGTCCACTAGGATAGGGTCTTGAGTCCTATCTGCTATGATATGCCATGAGTGTATGATTGCTATGTGATGTTTATGTGCTAAAGTGGTATGTTATATGTTGTGTTTCCAGAATAAAGATGCGAGGAACTCGTCGATCAGCTCGATTGACTGGAGTCCCACCAGAGAATGAAAGACCAGCTGCTCGTCCTCCTGCATTGCCAAGGGCAAGGTCTCAGAGATCTAGCAGGGAAGGTACGTCAATAGACCCTAGAAGGTCTGTCGACGAGAGCAGAAGAGGAACAGCTAGGGGAGGAAGATCAGAGGAAAGGAGGGAAGCTATGGAGATTGATCAGTCTAGAGATGACAGCATGGGAATAGGCAGTTTTGAGGAAGGTATGGGAGAGTCGCAGGGAGGTGCTCAGACCTCAGGTTTTGGCTATCCAGAGTATCCGATGGGAGGTATGTCGGAGTACTCGAGTTTTGTGCCATATCCTCCTTATATGCCTTATATGCCTTATCCTTACTATCCACCATATCCGATGTATCCCTCTTCCCCTACCCATCCAAGTGCAGCACACCTAGAGCCAAATGAACCAGTATTACCATCAGAACCAGTAGCCCCTGTTGTTGACAGACATGACCCTAGCTCATCTGGAGGTAAAGTCCAAATGACGGAGTACTTGAAATTGGATGCTCCTAAATACAACACGGGAGAGGATCCATTTGATTACCTCAGAGCAGTTAGGATGATAACCAGTGCATTGGGAGCAGATGATAGGAGAGCCATTGAGATGGCAGGTTTCACACTAAAATGCAAGAAAGCCAGAGAATGGTTTAAGAATTATGTGGAGCCTAGAATGGACAGCATGTCATGGGGAGAGTTCGCCAATGAGTTTGCAGGGTGGGCTTTTCCTGACAGTTCGAGGGAGATGAAAGTAATTGAATTTGAACAGTTGAGACAGACAGATGAGATGAGTGTTGATGAATTCACAGATAAGTTCCTGGATCTGCTTCAGTACGTGGGTCAAGCCTATGATACTGATCAGAAGAAAGCAAGGAGATATACGATGAGACTGCATCCCAGGTATGCTTCCTTGATTCTTCCAGCAGAAAAGGAGAGTTTCCACACGATAGTAGACGCAGCCAAGAAAATGGAAGCTAGTGCCAATATTCAGAAACAGTCAAAGGCACAGGCTTCGGGTTTTAAAGCCCCCACACCAAGCAGTAAAAGATGGGATAGAGCAAAGGGAACAAAGAGTAAGTTCTGGAGTAAAGTCAAGTCAGGTCTGGGAATAGGTAGTGGCTCAAGCTCTGGCACAGCTCAAGCTCTGGCACAGCTCCAGTCTGCAGACGATGCGGAAAACCACATGGAGGAATTTGTCGGTTGGGATCTACAGCTTGTTTTCGATGTGGACAGGAAGGGCATATTGCTCAGGATTGTCCGCAGATGACTTTTGCACCATCCCAGCAGATGAGTTCAGGCAGTGTGGTACAGCCAGTTGTACGGCCAGCAGCTCCAGTCATGCCTCAGACTAGTGGCAGAGGTAGAGGGAGAGGGGTAGCCTCTACTTCAGCAGCAGGTTCCCGAGGTGGAAATCCGGTAGCCCCAGCACGGATTTTCACAGTGACACAGGAGGAGGCTAACACGTCGAACACAGTGGTGTCAGGTAATCTCATCATTGGGTGTTCAGATGTGTATGCTTTGATGGACCCCGGTGCTTCTCATTCCTTTATTGCTTCGAGAGCCATAGAGCGATTGGGTTTGATCAGTTCTGAGTTAGAGTATCCTCTCTGGGTCAGTGGACCTAGATGTGACCCATCAGTGGCAGTGTCAGTCTGTCGTTTCAGTCCAGTATTCATAGCGGGTAGATGCCTTCCAGCTGACCTTGTGGTTCTAGACTTGACAGATTTTGATGTCATTCTAGGGATGGATTGGCTATCTGCATATAGTGCTACGTTGGACTGTCGAGAGAAGCTAGTGAGTCTCAGAGACCAGGATGGGTCAGAGTGTGTCTTCAGAGGAGACAGGAGAGGTACACCCAGAGGTATGATTTCAGCCCTTCAGGCTCGTCGTTTGCTTAGGAGGGGTTGTCAGGGGTTTCTAGCTCATGTGAGAGAGCTAGACAGTCAGGTGAGGGAACCAGCCACAGTACCAGTAGTCCGAGAGTTTCTCGATGTGTTCCCAGACGATTTGCCAGGACTACCACCTGATAGGGAGATAGGGTTTGAAATTGAATTATTGCCAGGTACCAGACCTATCTCTATTCCTCCCTACAGGATGGCGCCAGCTGAGTTAACAGAGTTGAAAGAACAGTTGCAGGACTTGGTAGATAAGGGTTTCATCCGCCCTAGTACCTCACCTTGGGGTGCTCCAGTACTCTTTGTCAGAAAGAAGGATGGATCCCTTAGACTTTGTATCGACTACAGACAGTTGAACAAGGTCACTATCAAGAATAGGTATCCCTTACCTCGGATTGATGATCTATTTGACCAGCTAGCTGGAGCAGGTTGTTTCTCGAAAATAGATCTGAGATCTGGGTATCATCAGTTGAGAGTCAGAGAGGCAGATGTGCCTAAGACAGCTTTCCGGACCAGATATGGGCATTATGAGTTCTTAGTGATGCCGTTCGGGTTGACTAACGCCCCTGCAGCATTTATGGATCTCATGAACAGGGTATTCAGTGAGTTTCTGGATCACTTTGTCATTGTGTTTATCGATGATATCTTAGTGTATTCCAGAGATGCAGAGGAGCATGCCCAGCATCTGAGGATCGTTCTGCAGACACTGAGAGAGCATGGTTTATATGCCAAGTTCTCGAAGTGTGAGTTTTGGTTGGGGAGCATTGCCTTCTTGGGACATGTGGTATCAGCAGAGGGTATTGAGGTAGACCCCAAGAAGATAGAGGCTGTAGCTAACTGGCCCAGACCCACGACAGTGACTGAGATTAAAAGCTTTCTGGGACTGGCAGGGTACTACAGGAGGTTCGTTCAGAACTTCTCAAAGATAGCAGCTCCTATGACCAAATTGACGCAGAAGAACCAGAAGTTTATCTGGTTAGACCAGTGTGAAGAGAGCTTTGAGGAGCTCAAGAGGAGATTGACAACAGCACCAGTGTTAGCTCTGCCTGTCAGTAATAAAGAGTTCACAGTGTTCTGTGATGCATCTCGAGTGGGATTGGGTTGTGTATTGATGCAGAGTGATAGAGTAATAGCTTATGCTTCTAGACAGTTGAAGAAGCACGAGTTGAATTACCCTACCCATGACCTGGAAATGGCAGCAGTTATCTTTGCACTTAAGATGTGGCGGCATTACCTCTACGGGGTTAAATGCGAGATCTTCACCGATCACAAGAGTTTACAGTACATCTTAAGTCAGAGAGAGCTGAATTTGCGGCAAAGAAGATGGGTCGAATTGCTCAGTGATTATGATTGTAAGATCCAGTATCATCCGGGTAAGGCGAATGTTGTCGCAGACGCCCTAAGCTGGAAGTCACTAGGCAGTTTATCCCATATAGCAGCAGAACGGAGACCGGTTGTGAGGGAGCTTTATAAGCTCTTTGACGAGGGATTACAGTTAGAGTTGTCTGGTACAGGTGCGTTGATAGCACAAATGAGAGTGACACCTGTGTTTCTGGAGCAGATAGCTCAGAGACAGCACGAGGACCCTGAGTTGATGAAAATTGCCAGGACTGTTCAGTCAGGCAATAGTGTAGAGTTCAGATTTGACAGCAAAGGGATCCTTCGCTATGGGAGTCGACTTTGTGTACCAGATAGGGGCAGTGTGAAGGAAGACATTATGAGGGAAGCTCATAATGCAAGGTATAGTGTTCACCCAGGAGCCACCAAGATGTATCAGGATCTGAAAAGGGTTTATTGTTGGCCAGCCATGAAGAAAGAAGTAGCGCAGTTCGTGATAGCCTGTGAGGTTTGTCAGAGGGTGAAATTAGAGCATCAGAAACCAGCCGGAATGCTTAACCCATTACCGATTCCAGAGTGGAAATGGGAGAACATAGCCATGGATTTTGTAGTGGGTTTACCAGTAGCGTCCAACAGGATAGACTCTATATGGGTGATTGTGGACAGACTCACGAAATCTGCTCATTTCATTCCAGTTAGAAGTAACTATTCTGTGGATAAGTTAGCACAGGTGTATCTGGATGAGATAGTGAGATTACATGGAGTTCCAGTGTCTATAGTTTCAGACAGAGGACCTCAGTTTACCTCCCGCTTTTGGCGGAGTCTGCAAAGTGCAATGGGCACAAGATTGGATTTTAGTACTGCTTTCCACCCACAGACTGATGGACAGTCAGAAAGGACCATCCAGACCATAGAGGATATGCTTCGCCTATGTGTGTTAGACTTTGGCGGTTCTTGGAGGCAGCATTTACCTTTGGTGGAGTTTGCCTACAATAACAGCTATCATGCGAGCATCGGGATGGCTCCTTATGAAGCTTTGTATGGGAGGAAGTGCAGATCCCCTGTTTGCTGGGAAGAGGTAGGAGAGAAGGCTCTTGCAGGGCCAGAGGTAGTAGACATTACCAGTAGGATGGTGCCCATGATCAGAGAGAGAATCAGAACAGCTCAGAGCAGACAGAAAAGTTATGCAGACGTTCGCAGGAAGCAGTTAGAGTTTCAAGAGGGTAATTGGGTATTGCTAAAAGTGTCTCCAATGAAAGGAGTGGTTCGTTTTGGAAAGAAAGGTAAATTGGCTCCACGGTACATTGGACCCTTTGAGGTATTGCAGAGGATCGAAAATGTGTCGTATAAGCTGGATTTACCTGCTTCTATGGAGAGAATTCACCCGGTATTTCATGTTTCTATGCTACGACAGTTTGTGTCAGATCCGAATCAGGTTCTGAGTGAGCCTGAGGTGGAGATTCATACGGATCTCACCTATATAGAGCAGCCAGTGCGGATTCTGGACACGCAGATCAGACAGCTAAGGAACAAGGAGATTCCGATGGTGAAAGTTCTATGGAACCACCATAATCTAGAAGAGTGCACCTGGGAGACGCGGGAGTCTATGCTCCAGCAGTATCCACATCTGTTTTGAGGTTAGTTTCCTCCTTGTGTTTTGTTTTTGTTGTTTTAGGAACATTCGAGGACGAATGTTCTTAAGGAGGGGAGAATGTAATACCCGGCTAGAGTCCGGCACCGGAATTCCTGTTGTTTGGTGGAATCCGGGGTGTCGGAATTCTAGAAAAAGGTAGAATTTATGTTTTACTAAGTGGTATGATTTGTAGTGATGTTTTACGGTTACTGGAAGTGAGTTTTGAGTTGAAATAACCTAAGGCAGTTGAGCCAAGTTCGGCCGCCGAAGATAAGTTTGGCCGCCGAAAGTGCTCAATATTCGGCTTCCGAATTCAGGTTCGGCCCCCGAATGTTGCATGGTTTTGCATGCGATTCGGCAGCCGAAGCTGAGTTGCTTAGCCAGCAGTTTTGTATCCCTTAGTCAGCATTTTGGACAGGTGTTATCACCAGCTCATGTCCAGACGTTGGCCACGTCTCCCCTGGTTTATTTGCTGAGTTTGAGCAGCTCATGCAGAGTGTTTTGATTGTGCACAAGGGTTTGAATGGTTTGAAGCAAAAAGCTAAGTTTGTGAGAGTTTGAGAGTTTGAGGAGAGTTGGTCCGTTTTTCTTGTTCAGAGTGTTCATCTTCGTGTTACAGGAGGTAAGTGATGCTCTTGAACATGTTTTTATGTGTTTTCTGAAGGTTTTATGGCAGGTAAGGGAGAGAGATGCATGTTTAAGTGAGAAGTAGTGGTTTTGATGAAGTTATGCATGTATACATGTTTCTGTGTTTGTTTGATTTGTTGTTTGGGGTTATTAGATAGTTTTGGACCCCTGTGATCATATACATGCGTATATGTGTGTTGAGGAGTATGGTTTGAATGGGTGAAGGGAAGGAGAAGATGGTTTGCCGTTGAAGCTGAGTTCTGGATGAACTCAGGTTCGGCAGCCGAAGGTTCATTCGGCCGCCGAACCTCTTGCATGGTGGCTTGGCTGCCACAGCCTGTTTTGCATGTTCGGCTCTGTTTGGGGGATTCGGCCGCCGAAGGTGCCGCCGAAGGTGCTTGAGTTTCGTCTCTGGAGAGGACATTCGGCCGCCGAACCTGCCGCCGAAAGTGTCCTGTCCAGCTTTCTTTTGCATGCTTTGCAGGGATAGTTGAGTGAGTTTAAGGGGATTCTTGGGGAAGTTTAAGAGAGTTATTCTACGCTTGTTTGGTCCCTCATTTGAGTCCATCTGTATAGGTACAGACCAGAGGAACCAGAGAGAGCAGCAGTGAGTACTGCTCCAGAGGTTCAGAACCTGCAGAGTCAGTCAGTCCAGATAGCCAGAGGTGAGTGGAACTAAACGTAATTCTTTTACTTGTAAAATGGAATGTTTTAGCATATCTCATGCATCATGTTTATGCCATAGGTTGATTGCATTAGTATCCACGAATATGTTGCATTGCATTGTTAATTGTTGATGTGGGTAAATGCTGAATGATCCCATAGTCACAGACAGGAAGTCCAGGAGCCTTTGACTACGCCCTGGCAGGTATAGTGAAGTCCAGGAGCCTTTGACTACGCCCTGGCAGGTATAGCAAAGTCCAGGAGCCTTTGACTACGCCCTGGCAATGGTAAGTACAGAGGTGTTATATACACATATACATATATGACAGGAAGACCAGGTGCTCGATTCTACGCCCTGGCACAGAGTTACTGGGACTATGTGGTGACAGGTTTACTCTTGATGTGGCTTGTCTGTGATATGGTGCATTTCATGAGATCATATTTTACTGAGATGTTTTACTGTTCTACTCACTGGGCTATAGAGCTCATCCCACTCCCTTAATCCCAGTTTTGCAGGTTCAGTGTACAGTGTACAGGGACAGTCCAGCAGAGTGCAGGAAAAGTAAAGAGATCTGTAATAGCTTAGAGTGGACATGTAATATTAAAGAGATGTAATAGTTGTTGCTTGACCTAGTGATGTATGTTTTGTACATGATCTGTATATGTATATCTGTTTTCCTGTATGTGAAAACCAGGCTTAATAGGTATGAGTTAACCCATCTAGAGCAAGCTCTAGTCAGGGATACAGAGTATAGAGTACATGAGTACAGAGTACAGAGATAGTGCATGCACAGGTTAAGCCTTGGTTCAGAAAAGAGTTTTATTTTCACAGAAAATGTATGATCATGTATGAGGTTTACAGGTACACAGAGAGTATAGCAGGCTTGCTACGGGTTCTGGCGGCCTTAAGCCGACCTGAATCCTAGCGCCGGTGACGGTCCATTTTGGGGTCGTTACAATCATGAAACTCCACTCCAGATATTCCTCCTTGATCCAGTCAGCAGATAGGGAGAGCTTCTACGCCATAGTGGATATGGCCCGGAAAATGGAGGCCAGTGCCATCGTTCAGGGGACAGTTAAACAGTCAGTGGCACAGCCTTCTGGTTCTAAGACCCTAGGCTCTTCTTCAATGAGTGCAGCAGCTTCAAGTAGCAAGAAGTGGGACAGAGGTCCCAGGAAGTATAAGAAGAACAAGTTCTTGAACAAGGTTAAGTCCAGTCTGGGACTAGGGAGTGGCTCTAGCTCTGGTGCGGATAACGCAGTTTGTGCAAGGTGTGGTAAGCCACACAAGGGAGTATGTCGGTTCGGGACGACAGCCTGTTTCAGATGTGGTCAGGAGGGGCATATGGCTCGAGAATGTCCAAGAGCAGTCCCGATGGCTCAGTCCCAGCAGACAGCTTCAGGTAGTGTAGCGCAGCCAGCAGCTCCAGCCATGACTCAGGCCAGTGGCAGAGGCAGAGGGAGAGGGGCAGCCTCTTCTTCAGCGGGTTTCAAAGGTGAAGGTCCATCAGCTCCAGCACGGATCTTCACGATGACTCAGCAGGAGGCAGATGCATCTAATACCGTGGTGGCAGGTAACTTAGTCATTGGTTGTTCAGATGTGTATGCCTTGATGGACCCAGGCGCATCTCATTCTTTTATTGCACCGAGAGCCGTCCAGAGGTTAGGGTTGATGATCTCTGAGTTAGAGTGTCCTCTCTGGGTCAGTGGACCCAAGTGTGATCCATCAGTGGCAGAGTCAGTCTGCCAGTGTAGTCCTGTGTTTATTGAGGGAAGATGCTTGTCCGCCGACCTTGTGGTTCTAGATTTGACAGATTTTGACGTCATTCTAGGGATGGACTGGTTATCTACCCATGGTGCTACCTTGGACTGCAGGGAGAAGGTAGTCAGGTTCAGAGGTCAGGATGGGTCAGAGGTTGTCTTCAGGGGAGACAGGAGGGGTACACCTAGAGGTCTGATATCAGCTCTTCAGGCTCGTAGGTTGCTTAGGAAGGGATGTCAGGGGTATTTGGCTCATATGAGAGAGCTTAGCAGTCAGGTTAGAGAGCCCGCCTCGGTGCCAGTGGTTAGAGAGTTTCTAGACGTCTTCCCAGACGAACTGCCAGGTTTACCACCTACTAGGGAGATAGAGTTCGAGATAGAATTGATGCCTGGAACCCAACCGATCTCTATCCCTCCCTACAGGATGGCTCCAGCCGAGTTGAAAGAATTGAAAGAACAGTTGCAAGAGTTGGTAGAAAAGGGCTTCATCCGACCGAGCACTTCACCTTGGGGTGCACCAGTTTTGTTTGTGAAGAAGAAGGATGGATCCCTTAGACTTTGTATCGACTACAGGCAGTTGAACAAAGTCACTACCAAGAATAAGTACCCGTTGCCTAGGATCGACGATCTATTTGACCAGCTAGCCGGAGCAGGTTGTTTCTCCAAAATAAATCTGAGATCGAGGTACCATCAGTTGAGGATCAAAGAAGATGATGTGCCAAAGACAGCTTTCAGGACCAGATATGGGCATTTTGAGTTCCTTGTAATGTCGTTCGGGTTAACTAACGCCCCTGCAGCATTCATGGACCTCATGAACAGAGTGTTTAGCCAGTACCTGGATCACTTTGTTATTGTCTTCATAGATGATATCTTGGTGTATTCCAGGAATGCAGAGGAGCATGCCCATCATCTGTGGTTGGTTTTGCAGACCTTGAGGGAACATGGCTTGTATGCCAAGTTCTCTAAGTGTGAGTTCTGGCTGAGGAGCATTTCGTTCTTGGGGCATGTAGTGTCAGAGAATGGGATAGAGGTGGACCCCAAGAAGACAGAAACTATGGCTAACTGGCCTAAACCCACTTCAGTGACGGAGATCAGGAGTTTCTTGGGTTTGGCAGGTTACTACAGGAGGTTCATTCAGGACTTCTCAAAAATAGCAGCTCCTCTGACCAGACTAACTAGGAAGAATCAGAAGTTTCTGTGGACTGACCAGTGCGAAGAGAGTTTTGAAGAGCTTAAGAAGAGGTTGACTTCAGCACCAGTTTTAGCTCTGCCATCTAGTGATGAGGACTTTACAGTCTTTTGTGATGCGTCCCGTGTGGGACTGGGTTGTGTACTGATGCAGAATGAGAGGGTGATTGCTTATGCTTCTAGGCAGCTAAAGAAGCATGAGTTGAATTACCCCACACATAACCTTGAGATGGCAGCAGTAATCTTTGCACTCAAGATGTGGAGGCACTACCTCTATGGGGTAAAATGTGAGATCTTCACAGATCATAAAAGCCTGCAGTACATCCTGAGTCAAAGAGATTTGAACTTGAGACAGAGGAGATGGGTGGAGCTGCTGAGTGACTATGATTGCAAGATTCAGTATCATCCGGGTAAGGCGAATGTCGTGGCAGACGCCCTAAGCCGGAAGTCACTAGGCAGTCTATCCCACATCACGGCAGAGAGGAGACTAGTGGTGAAGGAGTTTTACAAGCTCATTGATGAAGGTCTACAGTTGGAGTTGTCTGGTACCGGTGCTTTAGTGGCCCAGATGAGAGTGACACCTGTGTTTCTAGAGCAAGTGGCTCAGAAACAGCATGAGGACCCAGAGTTAGTGAAGATTGCCAGGACTGTTCAGTCAGGCAAGGACAGTGAGTTCAGATTTGACAGTAAGGGGATCCTCCGCTATGGGAGTCGATTGTGTGTACCAGATGACATAGGGCTAAAAGGAGACATTATGAGGGAGGCTCATAATGCAAGATACAGCGTTCACCCCGGAGCCACCAAGATGTATCAAGATTTGAAGAAAATTTATTGGTGGCCAGCGATGAAGAAAGAAGTGGCACAGTTTGTGTCAGCTTGCGAAGTGTGTCAAAGGGTGAAACTGGAACATCAGAAGCCGGCTGGAATGCTTAACCCGCTACCTATTCCAGAGTGGAAATGGGAGAATATAGCTATGGACTTCGTAGTGGGGTTACCGGCGGCGTCCAACAGATTGGACTCCATATGGGTGATTGTGGACAGACTCACCAAATCTGCTCACTTCATCCCTGTCAGGAGTGGCTACTCTGTGGATAAGTTGGCGCAGGTATATGTAGATGAGATCGTCAGGCTGCATGGGGTTCCTGTTTCGATAGTGTCGGATAGAGGGCCCCAGTTCACCTCCAGGTTTTGGCGGAGTCTGCAGAATGCCATGGGTACTAGATTGGATTTCAGTACTGCCTTCCACCCCCAGACGGACGGACAGTCCGAAAGGACCATCCAAACTATCGAGGATATGCTTAGAATGTGTGTGCTGGAATTTGGCGGTTCTTGGAGGCAGCATCTACCTTTGGTGGAGTTTGCCTACAATAACAGCCATCATGCTAGCATCGGGATGGCTCCATATGAAGCTTTATATGGGAGGAAGTGCAGGTCACCTGTTTGCTGGGAGGAAGTTGGAGAAAAGGCCTTGCCAGGGCCTGAGCTAGTAGAGATCACCAGCAGGGTGGTACCCATAATCAGAGAGAGAATCAAGACTGCTGCAAGCAGACATAAGAGTTATACAGACATCCGCAGAAGACAAGTAGAGTTTCAAGAGGGGGATCTGGTATTGCTCAAGGTGTCTCCAATGAAAGGAGTGGTTCGCTTTGGGAAGAAGGGTAAACTAGCCCCCCGATACATCGGACCCTTTGAAGTCTTGCAGAAGATTGGGAATATGTCGTACAAGCTAGATTTGCCTGCTTCAATGGAAAGAATCCATCCGGTTTTCCATGTTTCAATGTTGAGGAAATTTGTGTCAGATCTGGGCAAGGTTCTTAGTGAGCCTGATGTGGAGGTCCAAGAGGATCTCACCTATGTGGAGCAGCCAGTGGGGATCATAGACACCCAGATCAGAAAGCTGAGAAACAAGGAAATCCCGATTGTGAAAGTCCTGTGGAATCACCATAATATGGAAGAGTGCACCTGGGAGACACGGGAGTCCGTGCTCCAGCAATACCCTTATCTTTTCTGAGGTTAGTTCCCTGTGAGTTTTATGTGCTTTGCATGTTGGATATGTGTATGCCATGCTATGTGTTAGTTGAGGAACATTCGGGGACGAATGTTCTTAAGGGGGGGAGAATGTAATACCCGGCTAGACTCCGGTATCGGAATTCCTACCGTCCGGTGGAATCTCGAATGTCGGAGACCTCTAGAAGGATAAAACCATGTTTTCATGAAATGTTTTAATGTTTTTTATGATTTTAAGTAAAGATGAAATGAGTTTTTGAATAAAAACAACCTTGGAGGAAAGCTCAGGTTCGGCCGCCGAAACTCAAAGTTCGGCCGCCAAACATGCATGCATTTTGGGTGAGCCTTAGTCCCCCGAAGGCATAGGTGAGGGGAGCCCAGGTTCGGCCGCCGAACATGGCATGCATACGGAGGCACATTCGGCCCCCAAACGTGGCCTGGACAGCCACTATAAAAGGGTCCCTTAGCCGAAAACGGGCGAGCTTTTTCCCCATTTTCAGCCAAGGTGAGCTCTCCGCCGTCCCTCACCGATCTTTGATGTTTTTCCTCTAGATCTTTCAAGTTTTTCATTTGTTTTAACTTTGTTTTGAAGATTTGAGCTTTTGAGCAAAGTTTTGGAGCTTTGAGGTTCAAGAACTCAAATCTCTCCCAACTCCCAAATCTCTCCCAACTACAAAGATGGGGAGAAAAAGCTCACCCGTTCGGACATGGGGACCCTTTTATAGGTGGCTGGCCAGGCCACTTTCGGGGGCCTAATGTGCCTCCGCATGCATGCCATGTTCGGCGGCCGAACATAAGGTTCGGCGGCCGAACCTGGACTTCCCTCACTTACGCCTTCGGGGGCCTAAAGCACTCCCGAAGCACATGCATGTTCGGCGGCCGAACCCGAGTTTTCCTCCAATTCCATTTTCATGCAAAAACTCATTTTCTTTCTTGCTTAAAAACATAAAATGCATTAAAACATTTTATAAAAACATGGTTTTACCATTCTAGAAGTCTCCGACACCCGAGATTCCACCGGACGGTAGGAATTTCGATACCGGAGTCTAGCCGGGTATTACATTTTAGATCTACTCTAAACATGCATCAAAACCCTCAACCCCTTCTTAAAACTTACTTAAAACATAAAAGAATGTGAGGATCCACGCGTACCTCTTGAAGATCGAGAGGAGAGGTGATCCAAACTTGGAGATTGGGAGAAATCGAACTCCAGGGGTCTCCAAGCTTCAAAACTTTGATCTTAACTCAAAAATCTTCAAAACAAGGTAAAACTCATTAAAAACTTGAAGGAATCAAAGGAAAACATAAAATCAACCATGGGAGGGCAAAATCTCACCTATGCCTGAAAATAGAGAGAGAAAACTCGCTCATTTTTCGACAAGGGGCCTTTTATAGGTGGCTGGCCAAACCACCTTCGGGGGCCAAAGGTGCTCCCGCAAGAGTCCAATATTCATTCGGCGGCCGAACCTGGCTTTTCCCTCCTTGGTCTTTTCTTTTAAAACTCAATTTCTTTCTTCATTAAAACCATAAAAACATATAAAAATATTTTAGAAAACCTTTATTTTACCCTTCTAGAAGGCTCCGACATCCGAGAATTCCGGATTCCAACGGAGATTTCGCCGGAAGGTAGAAATTTCGATGCCGGGGTCTAGCCGGGTATTACAGGCTTAGTATAAAACGATTGAGCTCGCAACGTAGACAGACTCACATGTAAAAAACTCACAAAAAAACCCCAAGTATAAAGCGTCCAAGCTCGCAACCCGGACGGGTCCAAAAGACCACCACATGCAGAAAAGCTTATATGCAAAAATGATCATTCCTCCCCAAGCATAAACGAGTTCGTCACATAAATGTGTGAAAATAAACTAAGTACAACGCATCCGAGTTCGTAGCACTAAAAAGGTCATAGAGAAATAACCTAAGTACTCCCATAAAAATGGGGAAAGACTTACACGTTGAATACATAACAAAACTCCGAACTCGAAGCTCGGATCTACCCACTTGATCAAAATTACACAGATATTTTGGTCCGTTGAATAAGCAAGTTGAGATTTATCAGCTAAGCACAGAACTTAAGGCACTTCATTCTAACATAAGTTAGAAGAAGCTCGCAGGCTTGAAAGCGAAGACGAGTTAAGTAATTACAACGTAAATTAAACTAAGTCCTAAAGGACTGACTAGCTCAATGGAATAAAGAAAGAAATACGCTCAAAAAATAATCTAAGTACAAATGAACATACACTGAGATGAAATACCCTTATTATTAAACATTTACAGGTCATCATACATCAAAATTCTAAGCCAAAAACAGGAAGAAGAATACAATAAATAAACACAAAGGCAAATACACAGAAGAAATATCTTTATTTATTTATTTGAATGAGTTACAGATACAATAAGGGAAGAGGAGCCCGAACTAACAAGTTCATTCAGGGGCTTATCTATGGTATCTTCCCTCTAAGGCCCAGCTGACAAGAGAGGAGCTCTCCTAGGCAAAGGATTGTTGTCCTCTCCATAGCATATCTCCTCGCCATCGGAGTCGACTTTGGGAGCTCGAAGGGCCACTAACGAAGTGGAGGCAGCATCTCTAGTTGCCTTCATGCCTTGATTATACCCGGAAGCGAACATGCAGAAGGCTTCGTTATATATTTTCTCTTTCATCTCATCAAAGGCCTTATACTCTTCAAGGTGCACTTCACAGGCTTGCTGAATCTTGGCCTTCAGTTCAACAGAGTCTTTGTATTCTTGGAGGCGCTCCTCATAGGCCAGCTGGACCCTATCTTCTGCAGACCGGGCATCCCTCAGCAGGGCAGAACACCTCTTCTCCAAAGCAGTGACCTCTTGGTGGAGTTGTTGTTGCTGAAGCTGAGACTCCTCTGCTGCCAAGGCCATGCCTTTCAAATCCTCGGCATGCTTGTTGAGCTCCTATTGAAGGACAGTAGCACGAGCCAAACCCTTATCGCGCTGAGCCCTAGCTTCGTCACACTGAGCCCGGGCCTCATTCCGTTGATGGCAGAACTCCTCTAAGGAAGACAACTACGCTAAAGTCTCATCCCGTCGAGACTCTGCCATAGAGGCTCGCTCGGAAGCCCTACCGACCTCCTCCTGCATCTCCCCCAGGTGCTTGATGAGGTCCTTGAGTTAATTTTTGAGGTCGAGTATATGTCTGTAAGCCTCACCTGTGACCACGATGTTCTACTCATGGCGGGCTTCATCAATAAGTTGGTCCATCGAGCTCTGGAGGAATTGATCCCGAGCGTCGATCTCCATAAAAATGCCTAGTGTCTAGTAGAAAAAGAGATGACAATCAAAGAATGAGAAAACAAGGGAAAATGAAACATGCCTAAGGAAATTAAGACAACTCACCATGAGGAGCATCTCTCGAAGATTTTCCCCTAGGTCCTCCCAGGACCACGAGTGGAAGGCCACCTGTTGCTTGGTGAAGTAGGCCAGATGACTGGCGAGAGTAAGGAAGCGCAGATCAGAGACATCAGAGACCCCTCCAAACATCCTCTTGCATAGCATCTCGGCCACAATGGCTGTCGCGGACCCAGGAGTCACCTCAACAGCATTAAGGAGATCATTGTCAGGGGCTGAAGACAACTGCCCTACAGCCTGCTTCCCCTTATCGGCAGGAGGGGGAAGAACAGCTTTTAGAGGCCCTGCCACCCATGCCCTCTTAACGGCCTGGGTGACCTTGGAAGCCTGGGCTTGCTTGCTAGTGACAACACCAATTACAATGGCGCCAACAGCCTTCTAAGATTGAGCTGTAGAAGGAGCAACCTGGGCCCTCCCTTTGGAGCCATTCTCCGTGCACTCGTTAATGGTAATAGGCTCCTTAGAATCCAGAGTGGAGGTCGATTTGGGCCTCAGAGTCGTCGAAGACTTAGAAGAGCCCGAAGCTTTCCCTTAAACGGAAGCCGAGAGGCTGCAGAAAGAGAACCCTTGGACGTGAGCACCAGTGCTCGGGAAGAAGCAAGGGCAGAGGCAGCAGTCCGACCTGCCACAGTGGGAGAGACGGCATGAAACACCTCCCGAGTCACGTCCGCCATTGATCGACCTGTAACGACCCGAAAATCGGACCGCTACCGGCGCTAGGATCTAGATCGGCTTAAGGCCGCCGGGACCCGTAGCAAGCCTGACATGAACCTGTAAACCTGTATAATCCCATACATGATCAACAATCATACATAAAAATTTAAACTTTTCCTTCAACAACCAACTCAACCTGAACATACATGTACAAAGTCCTGATCATAATCATGATCCCTCTGTGGGATCTCATCAATGCCCCAACGGGCGATACAACATGAGATGAGTTGGCTTTCATGAACATTATAAAACATTTCTATAGATCATGTATCAAAAGGGATAACAATACTCATAGGGTCAAGCACATCTATAATCTCAATATACCTCATTACATATCATACTGAAATCTCTTACATTACATCATAGTACAATTGTCATGTCCACAATCTAACTATTACATAAACATACTTCAAAACTCTGGCTAACCTCCTGGTCTACCCTGTACCTGCACATCTGGGGTTAGGGGAGAGGGGTGAGCTACAAAGCCCAGTGAGCAGAATAGTGAAATCATATATTAAAATTTCATGCCATTATGTAATGCAACACATCACAACTAGTCACATCTCGGATGGTATTGTCACCAATAGTCCTCTACATAGTCCAACTGTGCCGGGACGTAGAATGGGTACAATCGGTCTTTCCCTTAACATAACATATCATACAGTCCAACTGTGCCAGGGACGTAGAATGGGTACAACCTGGACTTTCTCTTACATCGTGCCAGGGACGTAGAATGGGTACAACCTGGACTTCCATACCATATCATGCCATAACATCATCATATCATATGAGGACTAAAGGATCATCCAATGACCAATCCACATCAACATCATAAATGCAATGCAACATATTCGTGAATACTAATGCAAACAACCTACTATATCTCATGGCATTCATGATGCATGGATCATGCTCAAAATTTACATTTCATTTAATTTAAAACTTAAGGTTTATTCCACTCACCTCTGGCTAGCTCTTACAAACTCTGTAGCAGCTGGCTCACTGCTGGGGTCCTCGGTTCCTCGGGTCCGAACCTACACAGGTGGACTCCAATGAGGGACCAAACATACATAAACATAACTCTAATATACTCCCCAAAAAACCCCCTAGGACATCATGAACAATCATAGAAAAACATGCAAGAAATGGCTGAACAGGGCACTTTCGGCGGCAGGTTCGGCGGCCGAAAGTCCCTCCAGAGCCGAAAGTCAGGCAGGTTCGGCGGCACCTTCGGCGGCCGAAACTCCCAGACAGAGGCGAAACTCATGCATGTTCGGCGGCACCTTCGGCGGCCGAAAGTGCCAGACAGAGACGAAAGTCTCCTTTCGGGGGCAACTTCGGCAGCCGAAAGGCCTGCCTCACCAGCCATGTTCGGCGGCCGAAAGTGCCTTCGGCTGCCGAACCTGGTTTCTGCCAAAGGGCAGAAACTTGGCTCCTTTGTGCATTTTTGCCTCCAAACTCACCAATCATGCATAAACTTGTTCTAAAACATGCATACATACCATACATTACACCTAGGGGTCTCAAACTAGCAAATACCCCAACTACAACACTTCAAACACACAAAATCAACATACATTGTTCATCAAAACATCAAAACCCATAAACTCATCACAAGCCTAAACATGCATCTCTACTCATAAAACAACTTAATGCTTGTTTAAAACACATAACAAGGGTGGATCCGAGCTTACCTCTTGAAGAAACGAGAGGAAAGGCGATCCTAGCTTGGAGATGGAGAGATTGAGCTCTTTGAACCTCCAAGTACCCAAAACTTGCTCTTTACTCACAGATCTTCAAAACAGAAGTTAAAACCCGTGAAAATCATGGAAGATCTAAGGAAAACACTCAAGATCGAGGGAGGGGTGGCGGAGACTCACCTTGGCCGTCAACGGGGGAGAAAAAGCTCGCCCGTGCGGACCTAAGGGACCCTTTTATAGGTGGTTGGCCAGGCCACGTTCGGGGGCCGAAAGTGCCTCCGCATGCATGCCATGTTCGGCTGCCGAACTTGGGTTTCGGCGGCCGAACCTGGACTTCCCTCACTCATGCTTTCGGGGGCCTAACGTGCCTCCAAAACGCATGCATGTTCGGCGGCCGAACTTGACTTTCGGCGGCCGAACCTGGGTTTTCCTCCAAAGACTTTTCATGCAAAAACTCATTAAATTTTTATACTTAAAACCATGAAATACCTTAAAACATTTTATGAAAACATGTTTCTACCCTACTAGAGACTTCCGACATCCGAGATTCCACCGGACGGAAGGAATTCCGATACCGGAGTCTAGCCGGGTCACGTCCGCCATTGATCGACCAGCCCTGAAGGCCTCCAGGGTGGCCTTCATGTTCTCCCGGGACATAGTGAAATTCTTGGGAGGCTTGATCTTTTCCACAGTCACAGAAGAAGTTGAAAAAACAAAAACAACCAAAGTTAAAAACAAACACAAGGAAAAGGCAAAAGACACAAGAAAAAGACAAGGCAACAATAAACGAATACCAGATTCTTGACAGTCTTAAAGACTGGATACGAACATACACTTCTCGACATCATACTTCCTTGAGACAGAGGTCAGTTGGAGAATGCAGATTTGGTCTACCAGAAGCAGCCGAAGAAGGTCGTTACAACCCTGGGGAACCTCCCTCCAAGAGAGATTGACATCCTAGGTTATTCTAGAGCCTTCCTTCAGCTATACCACCACGAAGCCTTCAATCCAGCCCTTAATCGAATCTTTGTACCCCGAGAAGATAGACAACCCTCCTTGGGGAGCAAAGTAATAGAAATTCTGGCTAGCCTGAACTAAGCGAAAAAAGGTAGAAAATAAAATAGCAAAAGGAGCAAAACCCCAGCACAGGCTAATCAATTTGAAGGAACACATAAAAAGGATGAAATTTAGTGTAAGCATACCAGAAGTCACTCCAAAGTAACGAAAAACCTCGATGAAGAAGGGAGAAAAGGGAAAGGTCAAACCAAAATCGCATTGCTTGACATAGAAGACCAAGTTGCGATCTCGCTGGGGTCCACCAAACCCGATGACGGTGGAACGGGAACAATGATCTTCTCGTTGCGGTGGGGAGCCCTAATGCTGTAGATGGAGGTTTCTAGGTAATCACGAGAAAAGAAATTGTTAAGGGAGGCAGAAGTGATGGTGGACCTCATATTTACGACGTTGGAGATTCTAGAGGAAGCCATTAGGAAGCAAAAGACATACCTCGAAGAAATTTTGCAGAAGGTGAGAAAGATGGAGTATAGAAAACAGAGTAAGAAGAAGAATCTAGAGAAAAATGGAGGATTTGAATTTGAAAAGAGTAAAGGTAGGGAATGGACGTTTTTGACAGAAGCCTCCCTAGGTTCGTGCGGTCATAAATGAAGACTTAGGGATTTACCCCTCACTAATCATGGAATAACTACTGAGGAGGTAAAGAGACACTTGATGACCACCGGGCTTCTGGTATCCAGACTAAAGTCAGGCCCATGAGAAGGGAAAGAGGCTTAGTAGAACCCACCAAGCAGGCCAAACTATCAGTGTGCCACCCAGCTTGTGATTGAAGCAGGCCGAATTGATCCAAGGCCTGAATCTCTTAGAAGAGAGTCTAGCACCAGTGATGTGACGGAGAGTAGGAGAACAGGTCTGACTACTCCTCGGCCATACCAGTATGCACGCCGAAGGAGGATTAATGGCCGCTTGATGAGTATGAGCTAACAGGTAGGTCCGTACGTGCGGAACTACGTGACAGAAACATGTGACACTATAACAGGATGACGGTTATATGTCACTAGAGAATAAAAGAAAAAAAGAAATAAAGGAGAATACATGATCTCTCAGACTAAACTTAGACACACTCTTATAAACTCTATTTTTTCTAAATCTCAAAACATTAAACTATATAGTAACATTTGCTTATTTTTAATTTTAATTTTAATTTTAAAAATTTATTAAAATTATATTCAATTAATTTATTCATTTAAAGTAAAATGTACGTATGATGTAAATATAAGATATTTTCAGTTAATTGGCCTTTATTTAATGATGTATTTAGTAAAATTAATTTCTCAATTCTTCAATTATTTAATACAAACAGAATGCTTCATCTTGTTTTATATATTAATTATTTAGTCTTTTTATTAATTATATAAATTAAATAATTATTATTTTAAAATTATATGAATAAAATAATTATTATTTTAAAATTACATATAATTATTTTTTTAAAATTATAAAAATCAAATAATTATATTTTAAAATTATAAGAATTAAATTATTCTTTTAAGAAGAATTCCATTGAAAAAGTATTTTTTACGTGAGTTTTTACAAACATGTCGATAACTTGATTTAACCGGAAGTGATAGGATGTTTTTGATAATAACACTTCAATTAATATTTTTCAAAAAAAAAAAAACTACTCTCAACGTATTTTTCACTTGCCTATAAAAAGGAAATATGAGAACCTCCAAACACTCATTTTTCCATTTCAAAATAAATATAAAGTTAGAGATTTTTTTTTCTGTGTTAAATTTGTAATTTGCTTTTTAAAATTTTTTATGTGTATTTTTTCTTTTTGGTTTCAGTGTTAAACAGAAAATTTCAATCAATCCTAATAATAATATTATTATAAAATATTAATATTATGTAAGCTAATATAATAAATATTAAAGTTTTGAACTACATAGTATTTTTTTTTAAGAAATTTACCATTTAATCCATTTTATTTCAAATAATCAACCATTTGATCTTAATATCCATGTCAGTTGTTAATTATGTGTAAAATAATTAAAATGATTTTTTTAATTAGTAATTATAATTTTAAAATATAGTTCTTAAATTTTTATAATTTCAAAATAACAATCATGTAATCCCTTAAATTTTCAATAATAATTATTTAATATATGTACTGTGGGCCTTCTGAATAAGTTCAGGCTCAAAGGCAGATCTAGAGCCTATTAAGCCCTTCTCGAAGTAAGTCAACTCAGATTGCATGTCCTAACACAATCGAGAAATCAGGCTAGGCAGACTTTAGACCCGAATCCAATAGGAAACAGTCCAGTCTGATGATATGATGTAAAAGAGAAAAATCAATCCAGTAATTTTGCAGCCCTACACACATACACGTCGGGATAATTAAATGGCCGTCTGGCATAGAGATTGACTCTGACACACTTGTACATACAAACTTAAATGATAAGAACAGATGACACTATAATAGAGAGATAGTTAGACGTCACAAGCAGGAAAAATGAATAAAGGGGAGGTACGTCTTTCTCTCCATCTAAATTTAGGATATGATTAATGTAAATGACTAAATAATTAATGATTTTAAATAATAAAAAAATATTTAATATATTATTATTAATAAAAAAATTAATTAATTAATTTTATTAAACTATATAGATTAAATAATAAGTTATCTCTAAATATTATTTCACTTCTAAAAATATCATTTAAAATGATATTTTCAAAAATATTTAATTGTTCTTAAATGAATGTTTGGTAGAAAGTTTGGTTCTGAATTTTTCCTACCATTGACTTTGAGGCAAATAAATAATATAAAAAAATAGTAAAGATATTGCAAAAAAAAAAAATTACAGTTTAATTTAATTAAAAAAAAATTTAAGTCCAAGTTAAGTTTTCTAGTAAGATTATATTAAAATCTTATGAATATAATGCTCTCCTCAAGATTATAAATTTCTATATTTTCTATTCACAAAATAATATTTTTATTCAAATTTATTATTAATCAATCATAATAAAAAAAATGAAAAAAATAATTAAATGGTAATAAGTATAAAAATAAAATTATACAAGAAAAACAAAATGTAACAAATTAAATTAAAATTAAATTTTAATAAATATTTGTTTTTCATGTTAAAAATTTAAAACATATAATTTATTTTATTAAAGTAGAACAAATTAAATAATAACAATAATCTCTACCCTATTTTATAAATAAAATTATAAATAAGAGGGAGAAAATTTTATTATTTAATTTCTATATTATAAAAAATTTTTAATTGGTTTATTAATTTTAAAAAATATATTAAATTATTCTTAAAATTTTAAAAAATAAATAAATAATTATTTTATTAATTTTAACTGTTAAATATTAATACTATTTAATTTTTATAATATAAAAATTTTATTAATTAATTTTATAAAAATATCTAGTAATTATTTTTTTATTAGAATATTTTAAAATTTTTATAAATAATAGATAAAATTAATGATAAGATTAATTAATAAGTTTTTTAAAATATTATAAATATTTTAATTTTTAATTTAAAAAATAATTAATAATTTTTTTATATTCAAAATAAAATTGTAATAGGAGAAGAAGGGTCAAATGATTGAGGTCTAAAATAGTTGCTGCTGCTGAAAATCAGTAGACGTAGATGTATTGTAGTAGGTCAAATAAAATTGTAATATTTTCTTTTCTTTTCATATTTTTAGCTTTTCAAAAAATAAAATTATTTTCATTTTTTAATTTTCTTTTATTCAAGCAAGAGAATGAAAAAATAAGTGAAGGTTTCCTTCTTCTTTTTTCTCTTTTTTTTTTTACATTAATATTTTGCCAAGTATAAGCTAAGCTATAAAATAATATGCTGCTATTTCTCACTCTTTCTTTTATATGTTATTATTCTGAATTAAATAACATATTTATTATAAAATATTTATGATTATAATTATAAAATAAAGTTAACGTTTATTTATTTTTAATTTTGATTTTGAAAATTTAGCAAAATTACACTCAACTAATTTATTCATTTAAAGTAAAATGTATGATGATGTAAATATAAAGTATTTTTCAGTTAATTGACCTTTATTTAATGATGTATTTAGTAAAATTAATTTCTTAATTTTTCTATTATTAAAGATAAACTGAATGTTTTATATTATTTCATATCATTAATTATTTACTCCTTTGTGAAAGTTCATATAATTATTATTTTAAAATTACATATAATTATTTTTTATAACTGCTGGATTTCTTCACCCGGTCTGGAGTCATGCCCATGATAATAACCCATTATTTGGAGGTTTTCAAGTCTCCCGCATGGACCTAATCCGGTCCACTCAGCCTTGAGACCGGACTCTATCTAAATCTCTCAATCAGGTCCGTCCAGCCCGTACGGCTCATCAAGCAGATCCTCATTGGCCTCAATTTTAATCTTATCTTCCAGCCCAGCTCGGAACTTAGAAGGAGACCGACCCATCCGTCTGGTGGATCCATCAGCATGGATACCCGTGGAGAATCAAAGACCGTTATGCATGCAGCAGGAATATGATATTTTCGTACGTCCGAATCAACATGGCAATGACAGGTGGCTCAATGATAGACAGTTTGTTATACGTCACTATTAGCAGATAAAAGGAAACAGATAAAAGGAGAATTGCCATTCTCTATACCTAAATTTTTTCTAAATTCACAAAATTTCTATAAAATTTTATTTTTCTCGATATCAAATTATTAATTTTTTTTAAACTATAAAAAATAAATTATTCTTTTTAAGGAAAATCCAATTGAAAGAATATTTTTGACGTGAGTTTTCACAAATATATCGATAACTTGATTTAACTGGAAGTGATAAGATGTCCTTGATAATGACGCTTCACATTTTTCAAAAGAAAAATTACCCTCAACGTATTTTTCCCTTACCTATAAATAGAAAATATGAAAACCTCAAAACACTCATTTTTCCTCTTTAAAATAAATATAAAGTTACAGATTTTTTTTTCCAATGTTAAATTTGTAATTTGCTTTTTTAAGTTTTTTATGTGTATTTTTTTCTTTTTGGTTTCAGTGTTAAACAGAAAATTTCAATCAATCCTAATAATAATATTATTATAAAATATTAATATTAAATGTAAGTTAATATAATAAATATTAAAGTTTTGAATTACATAGTATTTTTTAAAAGATTTACTATTTAATCCATTTCATTTTAAATAATCAACCATTTGATCTTAATATCCATGTAAGTTGTTAATTATGTGTAAAATAATTAAAATGATTTTTTTAATTAGTATTTATAATTTTAAAATATAGTTCTTAAACTTTTATAATTTCAAAACAACAATAATGTAATCCCTTAATTTTTCAATAATAATTATTTGATATATATACCGTCGGGCCTTTTGAATAAGGTCAGACTCAAATGAAAAAGACAGACCTAAAACCTACCAAGCCCTTCTTAAAGCGAGTCAGGTCAGATTGCATGTCCTAATCCAGTCGAGAAAATAGGCTGGGCAGACCTCAGACCTAAATCTAACACGAGACAGTCCAATCCAGTGATGTGACGTGAAGGAGAAAAGCTGATCCAGTTATTTCACAGCCCTATTCGCATGCGCGCCGAGATAATTAAATGGTCGTCTGACATAGAGAGAGACTCAAACACACCTGTATATACAGACTTAAATGATAGGAAAAAATAACACTGTAATAAAGAGGCAGTTAGACGTCATAAACAAAAAAAATGAATAAAAGGGGAGGAACGTCTTTCTTTTCACCTAAACTTACACAACTACAATATCATATGTAATTTAAAAATAATAACTATTTAATTTATATAATTAATGTAAATAATTAAATAATTAAAAAATATTTAGTATACTTTTATTAATAAAAAAAATTAATTAATTTTATTAAAGTAGACTAAATAATAAATTATCTCTAAATATTATTTTACTTCTAAAAATATCATTTAAAATGATATTTTCAAAAATATCTAATTGTTCTTAATTAATGAATGTTTGGTAGAAAGTTTCGTTCTGAATTTTTCCTACCATTGACTTTGAGGCAAATAATAATATAAAAAAATGGTAAAGATATTGTAAAAAAATTACAGTTTAATTTAATAAAAAAAATTACGTCCAAGTTAAGTTTTCTAGTAAGATTATACTAAAATCTTATGAATATAATGCTCTCCTCAAGATTATAAATTTCTATATTTTTTATTCACAAAATAATATTTTATTCAAATTTATTATTAATCAATCATAACAAAAACAATGAAAAAAAAATAATTAAATGGTAATAAGTATAAAAATGAAATTATACAAGAAAAATAAAATGTAACGAATTAAATTAAAATTAAATTTTAATAAATATTTTTTTCATGTTAAAAATTTAAAACATATTAATTTATTTTATTAAAGTAGAACAAATTAAATAATAACAATAATCTCTACCCTTTTTATAAATTTAATTTTTATATTATAAAAACTTTTAATTGGTTCATCATTTTAAAAAATACATTAAATTATTTTTAAAATTTTAAAAAATAAATAATTAATTATTTTATTAATTTTAATCGTTAATACTATTAAAAATTTTTACTAATTAATCTATTAATTTTATAAAAATATCTATTAATCAGTTTATTTATATTAAAATATTTTAAAATTTTTATAAATAAATAATACATAAAATTAATAGAAAGAGTAATTAATAAATTTTTTAAAATTTTATAAATATTTTTAATTTAAAAAATTAATTAATAAATTTTTTTATACAATGGTAATCAAATAGTTATTTATCCAAAATAAAATCGCAATAGGAGAAGAAGGGTCAAATGATTGAGGTCTAAAATAGTTGCTGCTGCAGAAAATCAGTAGATGTAGACGTATTGTAGTAGGTGAGATGTTACCTATTGCGATTGGTTAGACATTGCCCAATCAAATCAACGTTCCACGCTTGTTTTTTACGTTTACACTTTCTCCTCATTTTTCTATTTTATTAAGTAATATATTCACTTTCTTTATATTATTTTATTAAAATATATATATATATATATATATATTTAATTAGGCAATTAAGATAATAAGTTCCTTTGAATGAGTTAATTCAAAGTTTTGGTGTGTTGTTTAATGGTCAATGAATTTTGTCATTTATTTGTAATGTTGTATTTAGTGATTTATCTTATTGAAAAACTATTGTCTATTACTTATATTTAAAATATTTTGACAATAAGAATTCTAAATCAATATATTTAGTGTAGTTATTTGATTGAATTAGGGCTAAGAATTGTTTTGGGACAGAAGGTGTGAAGGAGGAGTGGATTTGAAGAAAGTGAAAGTTTACATCAAAATTATAAAAACAATTAACCTCATAATTAAGAATTAAGAAACAAGAAAGAAGGTCGCCTGTCAAATTGGTGGGGTCCACTCACCCACTTATTTGATTTCCATTCTTCATTGCAATCTCCCCATCATTTTCTCTTGGTATAAAATATTGGAGCTTTAATTACCCAGTTGACTAATTCCACAGGTTTATCTGCCAGCATTTATTTTTCCATAAATTATAAAGTAGTCCGTATAATTTGACACGAATAATAATAACTAAACTATGGAGTTTTTTCCTTTTTTCATCCTTTAGAAGCATTTATCAAGATCTTAAAGGATAATTTATTAAAAGAAGAGGGATAAAACTCGATCCTCTGATTAGAAAAGAACACACCACTACTTTAATCCACTCAAGCTAAAGTGCCTAAACAATTACGAAATTTTGAAACGGCCATATTTTTAAAAATTATTAGCTCTTTTCATTTGTCTCTTTGTTTTCGGTGCTATTATGGAGGGACATTCTTTAATGTCTGGTGTCCAGAAATTTAATAGAGAGTAAGTTCAAAATATGTATTTGTAAACTTAGTTTGGTTGGCTCATATTTTCTTTCTTTTATCATTTTTCATTTTGTCCTTTAGTGATGTATAACCGTCGTCCTGACCTAGTATACCATATCGTTATCATGCGGAGCCGTAGATGTATGTGCCTTTTTCTATTGTCAAGTGGCTATTTAATTCCTTTCAACGCCATGTAGACATGATCCCGGATGTATAGGAGTCTGTTTGTTGCACTAACCCATCAAGTCGGTTGAGCTACATCCTGTCCTTATCATGCGAAGATGTAGATGTACTGTGCCTTTTTCCATTGTCAGGTGGCCAATTAATTTCCTCTGGCGCCATGTGGACACGATCCCCGGATCTATAAGGGTATGTTTGCCCCACTAATTCATCAAGTCAATTGAGCTGGGTTTTCCTACGATAGGCTCGAATCCTGTTCTATCCTACCTATTTGCACGAGGTCAGGGCCGCGCGCTAGTGGATGGATCTGCGTAGCGGGCTTTTATGAAGCTACGGTCCGGCCTCCCTACATGGGCTTAGCTATGGCCTGGATATTCGAGACCCAATAGTTATCGGGTACCCTTTTACCTGCTTGCTAATTATTCCATGATTAATGAGGGGATAAATCCCGAAACTCCAATTATGACTGTGTGGCTCTAGGAGTGCTTTTATCAAAACGTCTTCTCTCTGCTCTTACCCATTTTAAATTCACACATTTGCTTTCACTCACGGTTCTTCCTATGGCGCTGCTATCTTGCTCTCCTTCTTTTGTATAATCTCTGCTTTCTTAATTTGAGGTACGTCTTACTATTCTCACAGCTTCAGTTAGAATCCTCGATGTCGTGGGTCTGGTGTCCTCCATTACCCCTTTTTCCTTTTCCGATTTCTTCTCTAGCGACTACGTTGATACCACGATTTATAGGTTTAGAGCTCCTCTTCCTAATGAAAGGATTGTCCTTCCCAATCCACCTCCTGCGGGCTTAATAGACGCTCAGCAATGGTGCAGGTTGGTCTTCTTGGTCAAGCAGCTTGATTTCAGACTGACTTTTCCTTTTACCCATTTCTTTATTGAGGTCTTCTGTCACTTCAGAATGACTCCCTATATGTTGTCTCCCAATTCTATTATGTTTATATGCTGCTTTGAGTCTGTTTGTGACTGTGCGGTTGTCGAAACCGGTCAAAAATAATCTTTTTAGTTATCAATAATTTTACAACTGCAGATAGTGGCAAAAGGATCAAATCCACAGGGAATTGATACTTACCTATTTTCCTTATCAAGACCAAGTAAATAAACTGAAAGTAAAATAAAAGAGGGGGTTTTGAGATTGATGAATTAAACTAATACTAAAAGCAATAAAATAAAGCAAATAATAAAAGTAAAGAAGATTCAAATATGAGAAAAGCTCTAGTTGAATAATCGGATCCACTTCAGTTGTTGGGATTGATCATTGACACAAAGATTCCTTTATTTGATTCAATAAATTAGTTATGGAGATGGAAGACGCTTCTCACCACCATATCCCTCCTTAGGCATAAATCAATTAGGGAACGTTCTCTAATTAATTACTAATCAACAAGTTGCCAAGGAACGTCCTTGGACCTTTGGCATCTAACAACTGTCAATTGCATTAAGAAATAGAGAGACCTAATTCTAGTTACCCAAACGTATGGTGATATTGCTAGATCATGCAATTTCCTTAGTTTTTACACCAAGAGTTACTTGTGTTTGAATAATTCAAGCAATTACGGACTTAAAACTATCCAAACTAACAAATTATTACTTTGCAATCAAGAATCAATGGGCCCTATTGATCTAAACAACAAAGCAACAATGGAATTAAGCATGAAATTGCATAAATATTGATAAACAAAAGATAAACAATATATGTCCAGATCTCCCAATCCATAAAAACAACTAAAACTTCACCTAATCTTCAACTAGAAAAAGAGATTTCAGCCACTCATGACTGAAACAAAACAAAAAATAAAAGAAAGAGAAGAAGAAAGAAGAACCAATCGGCTTGGAGGAGGTGCGGCTTGCTTGCAATCCGAATGGGAGAGAGAGTCCAAGGGGGGGCGTGCAGCTTGCTTGATGCTTTTATAGCATGAAAGTGTTGCTCTAGATTTCCTTGATGAAGTGGAGCCTTCTTTTGAATTTTTAATTTTGAATGCTGAATTTTGAATTTTGAATGTCCTCCTTTGAATTTCAAATTTTGAATCCTTAGGAGGCAAGAGCATCTTCTTGATATTTGGGTTCCTCAATAAGGGAAAGAATTCTTGAAGATTTGAAATTTGAATTTCAAATTACTCTGCTGAATGTACTTTTCTTATTTATCTCCTCTTCAGCTGCAACTTGACTTGTGCAAACATGCTTGTTCTCCTTTATCCTATTTTAGGCAGTTTTAAGAGCATTTTCACCAAATTACCTCTTTACACCATTTTCTGCAAAATAAGATCAAAACCACAGAATTAAGCAGAAAAGTGTAAATTAACATTAATAACAACATAATAAAATGGTCTAAATTTGGTCTGATCAGTTTGTCTGTGTTGGGGTTTTGCCCTCTCTGTCGCTTTGTTCTCCACCTTCTTCTACCTCGTTCGGTCTAACCACAGATTTTACTACTTTGATCCCCGGACAGGGTTATCTATCTTCGTTAGGTACAAAGACTCGATAAAAGGTTAGGCTGAGGCCTTTGTGGTTGTTGAGCTGAAAGAGAGCTCGTGGATCAACTAGGATGTTGGTCTCTCTTGGGAGGAAGTCCCTCAGGGCTGCAACGACTTCCCCAGGTTGACCCTGTTGGACCAAGTCTACCTTCTTCGATTGACCTTTGTAAGGAAGAAGTATGACGTCGAAAAGTACATGTTCATGTCTAACCTTCGGGACTGTCGGGAAGCTAATATTATTATTTTTCTATTTCTCTTCCTTGTTGCATTTTCTTTTCATTATTTTGAATTCTAACTGGATTGACATCTCTTTTTCAGCTTCTGTTGTTCTGATGGATAACATCAAGTTCCCGAAGAACTTTTTCCTATCTCAAAAAAGTATGAGGGCAAGCTTAGTAGCCTTTAAGGTTAATAAGAAGGTGGCTGACGTAACTCGGGAGGTCTTTCAAGCGATGGACCCAGCAGTTGCAAACCGTTCTACTGCCCCTGCCCCTACTTTAGTGTTGGTGCCTAGAGTATGGAGTTTTCGGTCTGCCATCTCGAGGACGTCCATTCTTGCCAAAGCGCCAGCTCCAACCAAGACTCTGGCTGCTCCTACACTAGCTTCCAAGGAGCCCATTGCACTCGCTGTGTCTGCCGAGAGTAATTTGAAAGAGAGCACTGGACTTGCCCTTTTGGACATCCCACCTCTCTAGGCTGTGCGAGCTATAGTGATTGGAGAGGCAGCCAGCAAGCGAGCCTGAACTTCAGAGCCTACTACTTAAGGCAGGGCTGTCAAACGGGCTCATACTACGGAGCCTACGAGGATAGCCCCTCCCCCCTCCGCCGATAAGGGAAAGAAAGCCGTGGAGCAGCTATCGTCAACTCTAGACAACAAGATCTTGAATTTTGCTAAGCTAACTCATGAGTCTTCGCCGGCCTTGGTAGCCTAGATGCTCTGTGAGAAGATGTTTGATGGAACTTCAGTTGTCTCGAATCCCCGTTTTCTAGTTCTCATAAGCCACTTTGCCCGTTCCACTAAGCAACAGGCAATGTTCAACACTCACTCTCTAGATAACCTCAGGGACTGCTTGAGGGAGATGTTCCTGATGATAAGCCATCTACCATTTTCAAGGGTATTTCTAACTTCTTCAGGTTTTTAACTTTGTTTTTCTGTGGCAGCCCTTCGAGGTAATCCTGGAAATAGATGCCCGAAATCGGTCTTTTTAGAACTTGGTGGAGCAACACATCACTGAGGAGCACTGGGATTAAAACATCGTTGCCACTGGTGAGGCCCGCGGACGAATCATTGAACTCCAAGGGGTTATTAAGGACCTCACCAAGTAACTGGGGGAGATGAGGGAGGAGGTTGCCCAGGCCTCCCAATGAGTTTTCGTAGCTAAGTCTCAGTAAGACGAGGCCTTAGCATAGTTGTCCTTTTTAGAGGAGTCCTGCCATCAACGTGATGAGGCCAGGGCCCAATGTGATGAGGCCTTAGTTTGCACTGTTATCCTGCAGCAGGAGTTCAACAAGCATATCGAAGACCTGAAAGGCATGGCTTCGATAGCGAAGGTATTTCATCTCCAGCAACAACAACTCCATCAAGAGGTCACTGCTCTGGAGAAGAGGTGTTCTGCATTATTAAGGGATGTCCGAGCTGTAGAGGATAGGGTCTAGCAAGCTTGTGAGGAGAGTTTGCGAGAAATCAAGGACTCTGCAGAGCTGAAGGCAAGATCTAGCAGGCTTGTGAAGCGCGATTGGAAGAGTATCAGGCCTCTAGGGAGATGAAAGAGAAAATGTACAAGGAGGCCTTCCGCATGTTTGCTTCAGGCCATAATCGGGGCCTTAAATCGGCTAGGGATGCCCTCTCCACTCTGTTGGCAGATCTACGAGCCCCTAAAGTGGACTCTGACAGTGAGGAGGTGTGCTCGGAGAGGATGACAACCCTTTGCCTAAGCATGCTCCTCGCTTGCCTTCTGGGCCTCAAGGGGGAGATAGTGTAATGACCTTGTAAATTATTTAGTTAATTCTGCTCTCTCTTCCCCTACAACCTCTGTAACTCACTTCAATAATTAATAAAAATTTTGATTTTTTGTTATTTTTCTTCTGTTTATTTATTTTTCCTATTTATTAGATTTATTTGCATTTTTACACTTAGGTTGTTTTTATGTATATTGCTTGTGTACTGCATCGGGCTGGCAGCTCATTAACTTGCTTTACTTGTATTTTGATACTTAGGTTATTTTTATGTGTATTGCTTGTGAACTACACCGGGCTGGCAGCTCGTTAACTTGCTTTACTTGTATTTACATACTTAGGCTGTTTTTATGTGTAAAGCCTGTGAACTTCATTGAGCTGGCAGCTCGCTAATCTTGTTTTACCTGTATGGCACCTTTTCCATTGTGTTATTTTTTCTATTAATTGAATGTCTTAGCATTTTTTGCCTTCTATTTTCTTGAAACCTTTATCTGAGCTGGGTTTAGTTTTTTCACAGCTCCTTATTTCAGCTCGTACTGCCCTTTAGCTAGCTGAGCTATTTAATTTTCATATAGTCCTGCCTTCAGGTTTAGGTGTGTTTCCTTTATGATTTTTCCTGTTATTAGTGTGCTTGTTGATAGGGCTTCGTAGTAAGGCTTATTTTTATTTTGATTTTGCCTTGCCTTTGCTTGCCTTTAGGCCTTAAAGGCACTGAGCTTATTTTCGAGGTCGTCATGGTGTTTTGGCTATGTCAGCCTTAAATTAGCTTTTCAGTGGGTAATACTCTGTCATTAAGTTGGCATTTATAATGCCATAGGTTAATTTTTTATGTGTCGAGCTTTACTGTGAAGTCAACATCATGCTTCAAGCCAGTTTCTCTACACGCCAGGCTCTTTTATGAGATCGGCATATCGTTTTCCTATGATTTGAGCTCTCTGGTGAGGTTGGAACCATGTTTCTTTTCCTGTATGATCCACGCTCTTTTTGTGAGGTCGAAGCTAGGTTCTTGTTTGTTTGCTGAGTCTTATGTGTGCTGAGGTTCCTTCTTAGGTTGGCAGTGTATTTCTTAGTCAATTTTAGCCTTGCTGATGTTGGGCCTTCGTTATGGGCCCTTATTTCCCCAACTGGTTGTGTGGTGCCGACGGTCATATTTTGAGACCGGTCACCCACCTCATTGGAGTCTTCATCTCTCCAACCGGTTTTGTGATGCCAGCAGTCATGTTTCGAGACTAGTCACCTACCTCACTAGGGCGTTCATCTCCTTAACTGGTTTTGTGGTGCCGACGGTCATGTTCTGAGACCGGTCACCCACCTCATTAAGGGTTTCGTCTCCTTAGCTAGTTTTGAGGTGCGATTTTGTGATGCTTCACTCTATTCTTCTTTATCCGAATTGAAAGAGCATTCAACTATAAAGTCAACTAAGACTTGGGCTTTGATAGCCGTTCGAGGTCGGTAAATAAGGTAGTACGAGCTAATTTCAATAGAATAGGCTAGCATTCGTCCTGAAGTCTCTGGCCAGTGTAAGATTTTCTTCAAGGGTTGGCCAGTCATTACTACCCCTTGGTGGCTTTCCAAATACATTCTGAACTTCCTTACTGCCAGCAACAAAGAAAATGCTAGCTTCTCACTATTCATGTGCTTAACCTCGGCATCTCTAAGCACCTTGCTAACGTAGAAGATAGGCTTCTAGTTCCCTACTTTCTCTCTCACCAACAAGGCACTCACTGCTTGCTCGGATGCTGCCAAATAAATTAACAGTTTCTCTCCTGCCAAGGGGCTACTAAGCACATTCGGGGAGCTTGAGGTTTCTGAAAGCTTCTAGACAGTCCTCTGTCCATTGAAAGTTCAGGACTTTCCTCAGCTTCTTGAAGAAAGGTAGACATCTTTCTGCTGATTTGGACATAAACCTGTTGAGTGCTGCCACCTTTCCTGTAAGCCTCTACACATCTCTTACACAAGTTGGCTCAAGTATTGCCAGTATAGCTTCTACTTTCTCTGGGTTTGGCTCTATGCCCCTTCCACTGACCATGTAGCCCAGAAATTTTCCCTTTTGATGAAGAAAGTACACTTTTTCAGGTTCAACCTCATTATGTATCGTTGCAATGCCCCAAAGACCTCTTCCAAGTCGGCCAGATGTTGCTGGAAGGTCTGAATTTTAACTACCATATCGTTGACATATACTTCCATGTTTCTCCCTATTTGATCTTTAAAGATCTTATTCATCAACCTTTGATACATTACCCCGGTATTTTTCAACCCGAAAGGCATAGCCCTGTAGCAGTATGTCCTATCTTCAGCTATGAAGGAGGTCTTTTCTTCGTTTAACCTGTCCATAGGGATCTGGTGATACCCTGACATAGCATCTAGGGACGATAAGTAATCAAACCTGGTCTTAAAGTCAACCATTTTATTAATATCTGGGAGGGGATAACAATCTTTAGGGCAGACCTGATTTAAATCGGTGAAATCTATATACATTCTATATTTTCCATTAGCCTTTTTTACTAACATAGGGTTGGCTAACCACTGTGGGTACATTACTTTCCTAATAAACTTGGCCTCCTCCATCTTTTGCACCTCTTCTATCATGGCTTGTTGCTTCTCCTTCCCAAACACTCTCTTCTTCTACTTTACCGGCTTGTCCCCAGCGAGAATGTTCAGTTTGTGGGTCATCACGTTAGGATCAATCCCGGCATGTCTAAGGGCTTCCAAGCGAAGCTTGAGGCATGTCCTCTAATTAGAGCCATCACAACCTCCTTTTGGTCCTTTTCAAGATCTGAGTTGATGCTAAAGACCTTGTCACTTTCGTCCTTGGACAATGAGAAGGTCTCCATTTTATCTACTGGTTCAGTCCTGGCCTCTTTCTTCTCATCTCGGATCTCTATGACTTTAGGGTTTACCTCTTCCAGTTGGGTGCTTGGTTCCTCCACTGTGGCCAGGTACACGGCTCTGGCCTCCTCCTATCTTCCCCGGACTACCCCTACCCCTACTTCCATTGGAAACTTCATGATCAGATACCAGATGCTGGTTACTGCTTTAAAGTCGTACAACATCGACCTTCCTAAGATGGCATTATAGTTCAAAGGTAACTTCACCACAAGGAACACTGCATAGTGAGTTCGGGATAGAGGTGATTCCCCTAGGGTGAGGGCCACTTTTACTTTCTCCTCTACTACAATTGGAGTCCCCCCTATCCCCTTAACTGGAGTCTGGTCCTTGACTAGTTGTTTCTCGGCTATGTTCATATGCTCGAAGACCCGGTAGGGCAATAGGTTCACCTTGCTGCCCTCGTCTACTAAAACCTTTCGGACCCTGAAGTTATGGATGACAACCTCTATGACCAAAGCATCATCATGAGGCATCTGCACCCCCTGGGCATCATCCGGAGAAAAAGAGATGGTCATTGGGGAATGCTTCACAATCTACATTACTTCGGCATTTGCTTCCCTCCCCGTTCCTACTTCTCTTCTTCCCTCTTCTACTCATACGACTTCTAGTCCCTCCTACAATCATGTTGATTGTCCCACTGGAGTGTCATTCATTGGTCCCCCTGCCTGTCTCTGGGGCCTTTTCCCTACTGCATTCTGCTATCGTCTCTGGCCTTCCAGTTTTTTCATGAAGTTCCTGAGGTGTCCTCTCTTAATGAGCCTCTCTATCTCATTTATTAGCTGGTAACAATCATTTGTATCATGGCCATGAGTCTGATGGTACTGGTAGTACTTATCCGAGTCTTTCTAGTTGCTTCTGCCTTCATCGGCTTGGACCACTGTATGAAATCCTTGTCTTGGACTGCCACGAGCACTATGACTTTGGACGCATTCAAGGGAGTGATTACCTCGGGAATCCAGTGTTGATAAGGTCTCTGCTCCTTTCTCTCCCACTGATATCTGCTCAATGCTTCAGGCCCCCGGTCCTGCCTCATTTCCTGCCTGTCTAGCTACTTATCCTCCCCAGTCTGTCTTCTGTCTCGTGCTTCCTTGGCAAATCTGCTAGTGGTCAAGGCATCATCTTGCTTTATATATTTTCTACTCTCTTCATCAGCTCTGCCAAGGTGGTGGGCGGCTTTCTGCACAGCGATCCAAAAAATTATGGGGAGGTAGTACCCTTTTGCATGGCTTCTACTGCTCTGGCTTCGCCGAGCTCGAGAATTTGTAAAGCCTCAGAGTTGAACCTAGCCACATATTCCCTCAGAGATTCATTCATCCTCTGCCGAATTATTTCTAAGTAGCTCGTTTTCCTTTCGGCTGGGACCCCGACATGAACCTGCTAATAAACACGCTGGCTAGGTCCATAAAGCTTTTAATGCTTCCTGCCTCTAGGCTGTTGAACCATGCTTGGACTGGCCTAGTAAGGGTGGTTGGAAAAACTTTGCACATCAAAGCATCTGAGTGGGTCTGCAGCTCCATGAACGTCTTATAGTTCAAGACGTATTCCCGGGGGTTTTCAATGCTGTCATACGCAACCATTGTCGGCATCATGAATTTTTTGGGGATGGTTTCCTTCTGTACCTATCTCACGAATGGGGATGAGGTTGGTAGCAGAAGGTTGCTGTTGTCTCATGCCCCCAGTTTTGCTAGCAGTTGCTCCTTCAATCTCTCCAGCTTTTGATCTACATCTACCTGTTGTCTCCTTGGCCTTTTCTTCAGGCGGTAGTTTCTCTCCAACTCTTCACTTTTTGACCTTTTTGTTGGCTCAAAAAAATAGCTTTCTGCCCATCGTTCTCAAAAAGCTCCCTTACTACTCGGCCTCTTACTTTGGCCACAGGCTCATTCCTTCTGTTAGCTTCTCCATCTCAATCGCCTATCCTCCTGCGGCTTTGCTGAAGGGCTTGGTGGTTTAATGTGGGTTAAGACTCATTAACATTGAACCCTTCGGTTACTGGTGGTATGCTCAATGGAGTACTAATTTTCCTTTGTTGCAACATCTGCCCTAGCCAATAAGCAGTGCTTTAGAGTTGGAGAGCCATGTTTTGTAGTTCATGTCAAATAGGGTGGTTAGAGGCATAGTCCCTGCTGAGCTTAGTGAAGGGTTAAACAACACAGGTGGATGATTCAATAGGGCGGTAGGCTGAAAAATGAGAACTGTGGTCCTTTTTTAGCAGAGTTCGGATTATTTGGGGTGTTTTCAATATGATTTTTGCGGTGATTGACCATGAACTACAAAACATGATAACTCTAATGACGAAAAAATCTTCTTCGCTCCCTACAAACGGCGCCAATTGATATCCTGAGATCCAATAGAGGGTAGGCTCAAGGTATGTATTTATGAACTTGGTCTGGTTGGCTCATATCTTCCTTCTTTTATCCTTTTTTCTTTTATTCTCTAGTGATGCATAACCGTCATTCTGCCCTGGTATACCCTGAACCACCTAATCTCCTCACTCACCTCCCATTTATGTATGCTCCTTATCACTCCAAAGTCGAAATCCAATGTCCATCAATTCAGCCTTTCTGTATTCACATATTCGATATTCACTCAATTTAATTTTTAATTAATCGATTTTGGTACAATTTAATTGTAATTTATTTGATTCATATATCGCCTCACTAATTTAATTTTTTATTAATAAAAAAAATCTAGGTTATATTGACTTTGGTTAAAGACTTCAAAAGGGAACCAAAAATCAATGTGGTTGGTCTTGAACTGGTTCAAGGCTTGAACCAGCCCCCATAGGAATCTACATGCACATCACCAAAACAACATCCTACTTTTTTTTTTGTCTGCCTTCCCCTGGATATTTAACTTTTTCTTTGATACTTTGACTTCTTAGCTATTAAATCATAAATTAAAGAAAAAAAATTTTAATTTTATATAAACAAATTAATACCTCAGAGAAAACCTTCTCTCTAGGTATTAGGGAAAGAATTTTTAATAATAATTAAATTATATAGTTTAAATTAATTCTCTAACAATAATTTCCTAACTAACAACTAAAAAATACCAAATGAATTTGAATATGATTTAAGGATTTTTCAGGTTTTATTGATTATTTAAAATTAATTTCAATATTTATCTTATTAAAAAATATTGCTAATTATGATCTAATAAAAGTTATAATTTACAAATTATTTGTTAATTATACAGTAATTATACAAGTATTTAAATTTAGTTCATGGTTTGATGGGAACCTTGACCTTTTTCATGGGGGCCTATAGCTCTAGGGAGGTAGTTGAGCAAATCACCACGTATATAACTACTTCGACACCACTCTTCTTGAAACCCATATACCAAAAACTCTTTCTTTTCATTCTCTTCTCTCTTCTTCCGTCTTCTTGAAACTCTGTTCATCATGGGTTCAACCGCCGAAACTCAAATGACTCCTACTCAGATCTCAGACGAAGAGGCAAATCTCTTTGCTATGCAACTAACTAGCGCATCTGTACTCCCTATGGTCTTGAAATCTGCTATTGAGCTCGACCTGCTTGAAATCATCGGTAAAGCTGGTCCTGGTGCGTTCTTGTCGCCGACCGACATCGCTTCTCAGTTGCCCACCAGCAATCCAGATGCTCCAGTGATGTTGGACCGTATCTTGCGACTCTTAGCCAGCTACTCCATACTTAAATTTTCTCTGAGAACCCTTCCTGATGGCAAAGTTGAGAGGCTGTATGGTCTTGCTCCTGTATGCAAATTCTTGACGAAGAATGAAGATGGCGTCTCTATTGCCGCCCTTTGTCTGATGAACCAGGACAAAGTCCTCATGGAAAGCTGGTAATTATCTTTAATTCTCATCTTATAGTTTAGAATTAAGCTTAATTATGGAGGAGGCAATGATGAATGAGGAATTAGGAAAGGATTACCACGCCTGAAATGAAATGATCTTTGTCCACTGCCACTTGCGGTTTACGACAAAGAATTTAGCTGCCCACCAATTTCGTCACTTTCTCAATTTTCATAACTAGTCCGCAACTAAAACTTCACCTACCACGCACGCGTGTATACATTTTTGAAAATCACACGCACCGTTTTCCCATTTTCACTCTGCACCTCCTTTTCAAGTTATATATATATAATATTTTTAAAGTTTTAATATATTAACTTTTACTTTAAAATTATATTTGATGATATATTTAAAGTTATTTTATATTTGAAATTATGCATGCAATAAATATATTAATTTAAAATAGTTAAATTTAATTTAATATATTTCGGTTATAAAAATTTTAAAATATTAAATAAAAATATTTCAAATAATGTTTTGAACTGAAAGTAAAATGATGCTTTCTGCGTATTGGAAAATTTTTTACTGATTTTCATTGAATATTTTATAACAGATAAAATCAATTCATCGATTATTTTGATTAAGATAATTTTGCAAAGAATCAAAAGATTACACTTAAATAAAAAAGGAAGTTTATTTTTCTTATTATGTTTTATTTTATTTCATTTTGTTTGAAAATTCTAAATCAAATGGTAAATACGAAATTTTATTTAGAAAGTTCAATTTGTAAAATAAAATATATAAAATAAATATATATTTAAAAAATTTATAAAAAATTATAATTAAATTATAATTTATTTATTTATTAAAATATATTAATAACATTTTCATTTCTAAAAAATCAACTTTTAATAATATTTATTATAGAAAAAAAAAATTCACTAAGCGGTAACATATAAATTCATAAAAAATATGATTAAAGTGATATAATTATTTAATATAATATTTATTATAAAATTTATTTTTTAAAATTAAATTATCTAACTTATAAATTATAGAAATAATATTTTCATTTTATTTTTTTAAATTTAAATAATTTAATCTATTATCTATAAAAATAATACTTGAATTATTTTTAAATATTTTTAAATTTAAATTATCTAATTTATTACCCCTTAAATTTATATTTTTAAAACTAAATTATTTTTTAAAAATTTAAATAGTTCATTAAACTCATTAATTAATAAAATATTATTTATAAAATACTTTTATTTATAAAAATTTAAAATTTAAAATTTGTTTCTTAAATAATTTTAATTATATAAATAAATTAAAAATTAATTAAGTGAGATAATTTCTTCTTAATAATAAAAATAGCTTATAAAATTAAATTACACAATGAATCAATAAATTTAAAAAAAATTTACATATTGGAGTTAAAATTTTAAAGATGGGAAATAATTTTTTTAGAATAAAAAAATAGAAAATGGGAGGAATAAAATAAAATAAATAATTAAAATTAAATGAATTAAATAATATTGAAGGTAAATAAAGATTTATTTGATAAAAAAATTAAAAAAAATTAATTTTATTAAGTACAAAATATTTGGATGGAGTAATTTTAAAATAAATACTAACTAATAAATTTTTTAAACAGAGATTTAATGATAATTTTTCTACTATATCTAAAACTATCTAAATATTCCTGCAAAATTTGAAAATTTTTAGAAGGCCCATAGCTCCCATGCCCCACCGTGGATCCGTCCAGTAAACAATTACATTGAATTCAAACACAAAAACAAAATTTTATGCAAATCTAAAATGCATGATTATAAGAAACCAATGGCTGTGTTGATTATAGGTATCACTTGAAAGATGCAGTTCTTGAAGGAGGCATTCCATTTAACAAGGCATATGGAATGACAGCATTCGAATATCATGGCACAGATCCAAGATTTAACAAGGTTTTCAATAAGGGAATGGCTGACCACTCAACCATTACCATGAAGAAAATTCTTGAGACTTACGAAGGCTTCCAAGGCCTTTCTTCCATTGTGGATGTTGGTGGTGGAACTGGAGCGGTCCTCAGCATGATCGTCTCCAAATACCCTTCAATCAAAGGCATTAACTTCGATTTGCCCCATGTTATTGACGACGCTCCACCCCATCCTGGTATTTAGGAATTCTCTTCCAAACTCCATGATCTTCTTCTTAATATTCTGCTTAATTCTGAGATAGTCATGAGTTGTGATGTTGGTTGTAGGAGTGGAGCATGTTGGTGGAGACATGTTCGTTAGTGTTCCTAAAGGAGATGCCATTTTCATGAAGGTAAGCTTGCAACTATCCTGTTGAAACCTTTTGCCGAACATGTAATGAGCGGTCATGATTCTTTTACAGTGGATATGCCACGACTGGAGTGATGAACACTGCTTAAAATTCTTGAAGAATTGTTACAATGCGCTGCCACCACATGGGAAGGTGATAGTAGCAGAATGCATTCTTCCGGTGGCGCCAGATAACAGCCTCGCCACCAAGACAGTGGTCCACATTGATTGCATCATGTTGGCTCACAACCCAGGTGGGAAAGAGAGAACTGAAAAGGAATTTGAGGCATTGGCCAAGGGAGCTGGATTTCAAGGTTTCAGAGTGGTGTGCAGAGCCTTCCATACCTATGTGATGGAATTCTTGAAGAGTGCCTGAGAGCATACTTTGGATTTTTTAACTTCTGAAGTTTGTGAAATGAGATTTTCAAATGTTGCTTTCACAGTATATGTAATTTCTGTAATAAACAAATGAGAGCTACGACACGATTGTAATACTGTACTTCTATCAAATAAATTGCTTACTTAAAGATGTTCTCTGCGTGGCATGTGGATGTGAATTTGTCTTAGCATCCTTGTCTTACTTCAACTTGATTCATCATTGCTCCAAATAACTCAATCAAATATGTGGAGTTTGGCTCCTTGTTGTGTCTTCTCCTCCAGTGGCAGTGGTACCAATAATTTCCTTTAACACAAATCATCCCTTCCTTGGCACTATGCTTGTGTTTTCTAGCTCTCCTCCAGTGGCCTTTCTTTGTGGAGTAGCAATTGGTGAGACTCGCCTCAATTGTGGCCGTCGGCTTCTCTTGGCCTTCATCTACGGTGTTCTCTCCGCGAAGATCTGGTAGCAGCAACGCTGGTTGCCCTTGGTATTTGGATCCTTTTGTGGTAACAGGTGGTATTATTTCAGTGGGCAAAACAGAGACATTGTCGGATTTGGAGGGAGAAAAAACTAAGCAAATGAGTGAGAAATCTGCTAGAACAAGATCTGATCTTTTATTTCTTTCTTTTCATGCATATTTTCAGCAAGACAAGCCTATTTATAGAGTTAAACTCACATGGTTTCTACCTAATCAAATGAAAGAGAAATGGAGCACCCTACTTAGAATACTAGTCTTACAAGCTAATCAATCATACCTATTTTGCAGCTAACACAAACAAAATACAGAAACTAGAAATTCTTGGAACTTGTAGAAAATTTGAAGCAAAAATATCACTTCCTTTAACAGACCTCAAAAGTCATGACTTAGCTTCATGCCCTGCAAACAAAAGAGCTCTGTCTAAAAATTATTTAGGAGTAAGGGATCCTTATAACTGACGATGGACCGAGGAAGAACATACAACATCACCACATGTTTGAGGAAATGCCTAAATACATCTTTTCTGTTCACCTCTGTACTTATTGGTAATGTTAAATCTAGACCATTTTCAATCTTCTATCCAAATCGGTCTTGATTTTGTATGTTTTCTGCTAAATTAAGCATTCACTTGCTTGAATATCATAAAAAATTAGACGATTGATGCTGAGCATTAACTTTATTTGAATATTATAGTGCAGTGTCCCTCACATTGAATGACCAATGTCCTTGATGGTAACATATATAGGAAATTTGCAGAAATAGATAAGAATATTCAAACAATGCTCTTGAATATTAGGAAGCTAGTTCTTGAAAAGTTCCAAACAATGCTCTTGATCCAAGTTCCTGCTCCAAAACTTTTTATAATATTCAGCATAAGTGAAATCCCTATACATGGCTCCAACTCCATGTTGAGTTGCTGGGCTAATTACAGAATCATCATGTGGGCAAAGGAAGGAAGCAACCGACATCCTAGCTTTTTCTGCATTAACAACGGCTCTATGCCATACACTTTTGTACTTGCCATTACTCAGCGCCTGCAACCATTCATTCAGTTAGCATAAATAATCAGTTGAGATGATAAGATTGTTGAATAAGAATATATGCTGCGAACTTTCTTCAAGCAATCTGTGATTGGGGTAACGATATTGCTGAAATTTCTGATAAACCGTCGATAGAAAGTAGTAAGGTCATAAAAGTTGTGATTTTCAAAAATAGTTTCGGGGATGGGCCAATTCCGTATTGCTTCTACTTTCTTTGTATCAACATGTATCCCTTCTGCATTAACAATGAATCCCAGGAACAGCATGCGCTCCGTCATATAAATGCACTTCTTAAGATTAATAACTAGGTCACTTTCTTGCAAGGCTGTTATGATTTGACGGAGATACTATAAATATTCTTCTTCGCTGCGACTAAAAATTAAGATGTCATCAAAATAAACAACCACAAATTTACGTAAGAAAGGACGCAAAACTTGGTTCATGAGTCGCATAAAAGTGCTAGGTGCATTCGTCAAACCAAAAGGCATAACCAACCACTCATACAAGCCTTCCTTAGTCTTGAAGGTGGTCTTCCATTCATCTCCCTCTTTGATCCGAATTTGGTGATAGCTGCTTTTAAGATCGATTTTAGAGAAGACTTTAGACTCAAATAGCTGATCCAGCATGTCATCCAGTCGTGGAATAGAAAATCAATACTGAACTGTAATTTTGTTGATGGCCTTACTATTCACGCACATTCTCCAAGTCTCATCTTTGTTTAGAACTAATAGAGCAGGTACTCCGTAGGAGCTAATGCTCTCCCGAATATGCCCCTTCTTCAGTAATTCTTCCTGTTGGAGGATTTTACTTACCTTTGGACTTATCTTATAATGAGGCAGATTCGGTAATTTTAATCCAGGAATAAGATCAATCTGATGTTGGATATCCTGCAGAGGTGGAAGTTTGGATGATTCCTCTACTATCTTAGGAAACTCCTTCAACAGCTCTTTGATGGTGTAACCGCTACCGGCGCTAGGATCCAGGTCGACTTAAGGCCGCCGGGACCCGTAGCAAGCCTAACATGCAATCCTGAAAACCTGTTTAATCCCATACATGATCAAGAAAATTCATAAAAATTTAAAACTTTTCTTTCGTTCATACACCAACTCAACCTGTGCATGCACTGTATATAAATATAATCATAATCATGACCCCTCTTTGGGATCTCATCAATGCCCCAATGGGCGATACATCATAAGTTGAGTTGGTTTTGCATAATCATCATAATACATATAAGATCATGTATTGAAAGGGATATCTTAAACATATAGTCAAGCACAACCTCTAATCCTCAAAGTCATTACATACCTAAAACTGTACTTTTACATAACATTAATACATTTATCATGTCCACACTATCTATTACATACACATGACTTTATTACTCTTATGGATCTCCTGGTCTACCCTGTACCTGCAATCCTGGGGAAAATGGGAGAGGGGTGAGCTACTAGAGCCCAGTGAGCAGAATAATAAAAACATTTAAATCATATGGATCATGGAATGCACCACATCACAGCTAATCACATCAAGGATGAACTTGTCACCAATAGCCCTCAACATAGTCCAACTGTGCCAGAACGTAGAATGGGTCCTGGTCTTTCCCTTACATAGCATAACAATACAGTGTCCAACTGTGCCAGAACGTAGAATGGGTCCTGGTCTTTCTCTTACATAGTGCCAGCGAACGTAGAATAGGTCCCACTGGTCTTACATTCCATACCGTACATATCACATCGTCATACCATAGATCGAGGGCTTTGGATCATCCAACGTTCATCCACATCAATCAACAATAAAGCATGCAATGCAACATATTCGTGAATTCTAATGCAAACAACCTAGTATATCTCATGGCATTCATGATGCGTGAAACATGCTGAAAAGTCCATTATTTACTTTAAAACATGATAAGTTATTCCACTCACCTCTGGGTAGCTTTGACCAGACACTGGAGTAGCTGACTCACTGCTGGGGTCCTCGGTTCCTCGGATCCGAACCTACACAGGTGGACTCAAATGAGGGACCAAACAAACAAGAACATAACTCTAAACTACTCCCCAAAAACCCCCTAAAACATCATAAAACAATCATAGAAAAACATGCAAGAGAGGGCTGGACAAGGCACTTTCGGTGGTAGGTTCGGCGGCCGAAAGTCCCTCCAGAGCCGAAAGTCAGGCAGGTTCGGCGGCACCTTCGGCGGCCGAAACTCCCAGACAGAGGCGAAACTCATGCATGTTCGACGGCACTTTCGGCGGCCGAAACTCCCAGACAGAGACGAAAGTCCTCTTTCGGGGGCAAGCTTCGGCAGCCGAAGGCTGCCTCCACAAGCATGTTCGGCGGCCGAAAGTTCCTTCGGCTGCCGAACCTGGTTTCTCCCTCAGTGGCAGAAACTCAGCTCTTCTATGCACATTGCCTCCAAAACTACCCAATCATGCATAAACCTATTCTACAACATTCCCAAACATACACAAACAAGCATACAAGTTCCTAGGGGCATCAAACCAACAAAAACCCCAACTACAACACAACAAGCAACTCACATTGTTCATAAACACATATAAAACCCATAAACCTAACTATGAGCTAAACATGCATTCTACCCCATAGATCTACTTAAAACTTGCTTAAAACATGCAATGAGCTTAAGATCGGCTCTTACCTCGTGGAGATCGAGAGAGAGATGACCTAAACTCGGAGATGGGAGGGGTTGAGTTCCCTTGAACTTCAAGGCTCCAAAACTTTGCTCAAAGCTTGAAAATCTTCAAAACAAAGTAAAAACTCATGAAAATCGAGTAGGATTGGAAGGAAAGAACTCAAGATCGGTGAGGGACGGCGGAGAGCTCACCTTGGCCGGAAATGGGGAAAAAGTTCGCCCGTTTTCGGCTAAGGGACCTTTTTATAGTGGCTGGCCAGGCCACGTTCGGGGGCCGAACGTGCCTCCGCATGCATGCCATGTTCGGTGGCCGAACTTGAGGTTCGGCGGCCGAACCTGGACTTTCCTCACTTATGCTTTCGGGAGCCTAAAGGCGCTCCCGAAGGCATGCATGTTCGGCGGCCGAACCTGAGTTTTCCTCCAAGATTATTTTTGTGCAAAAACTCATTTCTATTTTACTTAAAACCATGAAATACCTTAAAACATTTTATGGAAACATGTTTCTACCCTACTAGAGGCCTCCGACATCCGAGATTCCACCGGACGGTAGGAATTCCGATACCGGAGTCTAGCCGGGTATTACAGATGGGTGGTGGTAAAGATGGTGCATCCTCCATTGCACATTTTGCTCTCACCAATAAAGCCAATGTGCCTCCAGATTTCTCAACTGCACCTGATAGCCTCTGCACTCTCGTGAAAACAGCAACATCATTCTTCCCTTCCACTTTAGAATGTTTCGCAGAACCGAAAGACAAGATAATAATCTTCTTTTGATTCCACGTGAATATGTATGAATTCTCCTTCCCCTTATGCAAAGCATCAACATCGAATTGCCAAGGGCGACCTAGCAAAATTTCATAGCAATCAATATCCACAACATCACAATTAACAGGTTCAGTATAAGATTTACCGATCGAAATAGGCACACTGTAGATTCTGTTAACCTCAATTGTCGGACCTTCCTTAATCCATCTGACTTTGTATGGCGAAGGGTGCGGCTGTGTAGGCAACTGCAATTTCTCCACCAATTACTTAGCAATCAAATTCTCACAACTGCATCTATCTATAATTATTCTATAAATTGCCTCTCCTACTCGACACTTTGCCTGAAAAATCTTTCTCTTTTGCGTCTCATCCTCTTGTTTTGTTGAGCATAAGATTTTCTTCACCATATAGGTGACCTCTCCATCTTCAGAACCAGCAATAGATCCGTCATTGTCATCCACTTCCTCATTAGTTTCAACTACCTGCTCAACTACATTAATCTATTGGCGATCAGTATTAACTCCTCTACATTCTGGATAATTATTTGATCGATGACCAGGTTGCCTGTAGCGGTAACATATGTCTCCCGTTGGCTTCTGATAAGGATTGGTTCTGCTTCCTTTGTTTGCTGTAGTGGTGACTACCTTTCCTTTACTGTCTCTCATTTCTTTCATAGTATTATGAGGATTGCCAGAATTTACAACCTTAGAAGGCTGCCCACTGTAATTGCCTCTATACTGTTGCATCCCTGTCGAACCAGAATTTCTGTAATTAAAATTCCGGTTGTACGGCTGTCGTAACTGCCAATTAGGGCTGTAAACGAACCAAGCTATTCGTGAGCTATGCGAGGCTCGACTCGATAAAAGCTTGATCGGGCTCGATTCGATTTCTAAATGAGCCGAGCTCGAGCTTAATTTTTAGACTCGTTTATTAAACGAGCTAAACTTGAGCTCAGTAGTATTCGACTCGTTAAGGTTCGCGAGCTGACTCGTTAAGAGGCTCGTGAACAGACTCGTTAAGTGGCTCGTGAACAGACTCGTTAAGAGACTCGTGAATAATCTCGTTAAGATACTCGTGAACAGACTCGTGAACAAACTCGTTAAGATGCTTATCGAGCAGACTCGTTAAGATGCTTATCGAGCAGACTCGTTAAGATGCTTATCAAGCAGACTCGTTAAGATGCTTATCGAGCAGACTCGTTAAGAGACTCGACTCGATTCGATTACACCCCACTTATTCTATTTATCATATATATTGTTAATTTTTATATTTCCATTTCTTAATTATATAACTATGTTATTAATTTATATATTTATTTTTCATTATATGTCTTTCTAAATAAACACCCATTTTAAACTATTAAATCTCTTAATAAACTATTGTTATTATTAATATAAATCAATATGATTCTATTGATAAAATTTGAATATAATGTATATATATAATTAATTATATAGTTTAAATTGATTATACTTATATTAATATATTTATTTTATGTAATATTTTATATTTATATTAGATATATAGTATTTTTTATAAAATATAAAATAATTTAATATAAATTTTATATTTAAATAAAAATAAATAATAATATATGAATAATGAAATGATGATATATGAATAATCAATGATAATATATTGATAAATTTTATATAAAAATATCTATTGATATTAACAATAAAATTATACAAATTTAATTAAAACTATGTAATTTTTTTTAAAAAAAAACTCTCTTTCTCCCACCTGTATAGACGGTTTATATATAGATTTATATATTTATTATATATATTTTAATTAATTTTTTATGTAATATAAATATTTAAATAAATAATTATTAAATTTAATATTATATTGTTAATTTTATATTAAATATATTTTATATAATTAATTAAAAGTTTATTATTAGTATTTGAAGATTATTTTGCATGTGAGGTATTGAAAGTTACTGAAACAATATCTTCTATTCCACGTCGAAAACTTATAGAAATGGAGGGGTGAAACTCCTCTATAAATAAAGATATCACTTTCTATTGTATTTTAAATTAAGGATTTAATTACAATAGATTTTAATTAAATAACATTTAATTTTATTAAAGTCTTTTTTGATCTTTTAGTTTAAAATTTTAATATTTAAAAATTTAAATGAATTAAATTTTGTTAACGAACTTTTTAATTGAGTTTTCGAGGTCGAGTTTCAATTAGACTCATTATTAGTTTAAACAAGTTTTTTAATCGAGCTTTCGAGTTCGATTTTGAATTAGACTCGTTATTAGTTTAAACGAACTTTTCATGAGTCGAGCTCGATTATAGTATTTAATTTTTGAGTCGAGGTCGTGCTTGAACTCGAGCTTATAAAATTTTTTAATAAATGAGTTTAAACTTTATAAAACTCGACTTGACTCGGCTTGATATGATTACACCCCTACTGCCAATCAACACGCTCTTCTGCCCTTTTTTCCATCTCAATAGCATCTGCCAAGGTGAAAATCGTAGCTACTCCCATCATACAGTGAATTTCGTGATTCAGGCCCCTTTGATAATGAGCAACCTACTGGGCTTCATTCTCACAGTTTTCACACCTCGCCTGCAACCTCAAAACTCTTCGGTATATTCATCCATCCTTCGGTTTCCTTGTATACAGTCATGATATAGGTTATACAAAACCTGAGCGTGATTGCTAGGTAAGAACCGTTGTTCAATCATCTGCTTTATTAACACCCAATTTCGTATGGGTTCCAGCCTCCTTCGATAGCGTTCGTTTTGAATCGAATTTCACCAGGTTGTTGCACTCCCTTTTAACTTATAGGCCACAATTGGAATCTTATGATCCTCTTCCACGTTTATAACTTCGAAAAAATGTTCAACCTCTGCCAGTCAATCAAGAACAGATTCCACATTCAATAAACAAGAAAAGTTTTGAAGGTCTATCTTGATCTTGTAACCTTCCTGATAATTCTGTTGGAGATTTGTAGGCACATGATTGATGACTACAGGTGATACGGATCCAATAGAACAAAATTTTAACAATAGTGCGGAGCAAACTTATATCATTCAAATGGATCTAAGAGGAGTTCAAAATTATATTCATATAATCCATATATATTTGGGGCGTGCTTCAACTCATATGGGACAGATTTAGTGCAACACTTGGAATCATAGGCTTAGGAAGCCTAATCAAACCTATGAGCTAAAACTACATAAAGGGAAGGCTAAAGTGAAGATCAAGTAAGGCTTTTGTAAAGATTCAGGTTTGTTATGATGGGCTTACTATGTTTTATTATTTAAACACTTGTTTTATTTTAGCTTTGTTTGGGCTTGTATTCTGGCCATATTTTATCTTTTAAGTTTTAGAGTGTTGAGCCATGTATTTGGGCTTATGTTTTAATACTTATGTGTTTGTTGTATTATTTTAGAGTGTGATTAAGGTTGGGCCTTATATGTATTTCGGCCAGGCCTAAGAAGAGTGTCTTAGTGTTTTATTTGTTTTCTCCTTACTATATAAGGATAAGAAACAGTTGTAAGAGGTAGCTTTTAATCAAAATTTTTAGAATTCCTTTCATGCTTTTAGCGTGTATTGCTTTGACTGAGAGTGAGGATTTGCTTTCATCAATTGCACCAGGAATCTTGGCTAACTTATCAACTATTTGTTGTGGCATTTGTAAAATTCTCATCTAAATCCTTCGATCATTGGTGTTTCAGCTTCTCTAGATTTGGGGTGCCATAGGATATCAAATCTTTGGATTCCGTATCTACTTGTGCGTGTGGGTTTGAGGCTTGTGTCATAGGGTTCCGCGTCAGTTGGTATCAGAGCCAAAGTGAGGTAAATTCTGATTTATCTTAGGATCTAGGGTTTTTGAGTTTTTCTTTTCTTCCTTTTTTATTTTCGGTAAAAGTTTGTGTATCTATGGCTACACCTTCTTGATTATTAATCATCACAAAAAAACAATCAAAATCCAAAAAAATAAAATAAAATAAAATAAAAAATCGCCTTTGCCTTACTTATCTTGATCTAGCCGAAATTGTGATATGCTTCATTTTTATCTATATTTCTTATCTATCTCAATTGATTGCTGTAATTTATGGGAATCAATTTTAAATTTTGAATTGGGTTGAATCCAGTTTAGGAGACAAAAGAAATCTGCCTATTCCTTAAGGTGCACATTTAAGGCAACTGCATCTAAATTGATTTGATATCAAATCCTTCTTTTAATGCAAGGATTTTTGTCCATGATGCTGCACTGAGTGAAATTTAATATTTTTTTATTCTATTTGTGGAGTTTTGATATTTGCCTTTTTTTGGGGAGATTTAAATAGATCCATATTTAATTTGCGTAGGTTCATTTTTTATTTGAATTCTAAGTTTCATTTTTTTGTTTAAGCTTGCTTTTACTTCCTTGACATTGCTGGAATATTGTTTACTTGTGTCTATACTCTAGGTGATATTTTTCAAGTAGCACAAATCCTAGTTCTTGTGTTACTTTCCAAATTGTCAGCGTTTTCTTTCTAGTTTTGTATGCTTCCTTCTTTCTTTATGTTTTCTTCTTTATTTCATTGAACGCACCTTGTGGTTGGTTGACCTTAGTTTCTGAAGTGCAATTAAAGAATCAGCAAAAGAGTGGTAAGAGTGCAAAGACTTGAGTGCTTTCTCTTCTAACACAATATTTGCTAGTTCTTCTTATTCTTTGTTGATTTAACGTAGGATGAGTAAAGAAAAAAAATGTATTGCTTGTTGAACATGGTGAGATGCTTATTGCTAGGCGTGCTCTAAATATCCAGGTTAAGGAAGAAAGCCTAGAACAACGGAAAAACATATTTCACACTAGGTGTTTGGTTAATGGAAAAGTGTGTACTCTCATTATTGATGGGGGGTAGTTGCACAAATGTGGCTAGTGTGTATATGGTGGAGAAATTGGGCTTGACTTCTATTAAACACCCTAAGCCATACAGATTGCAATGGTTGAATGATTGTGGTGAGGTTAGGGTTACACGTCAAGTGGTTATACTATTTTCTATTGGTAGGTACAAGGATGAGATATTGTGTGATGTGGTACCTATGCAGGCAAGCCATATGTTGTTGGGTAGGCCGTGGCAATATGATATAAAGGTGCAACATGATGGGTTCAATAACAAGTACTCCTTCACTTATGAAGGACAAAAGGTTATGCTCGCTCCTTTATCACCTCAAGAGGTATATACTGATCAAATAAAGATGCTGGAGAGGAAGAGGGAGGCTTCGGCCTTGGCCGCAAAGGGGAGTGAGAGCTTGAGTTTTGTGGAAAAAATGAGAGGAAAGAGTGAGTTTGAAGATAAAGAGGCTGAAAAAGAATCAAAACTAGTTCAAGGAGGGAAGATGGAGAAAGAAAAGGAGGAAGAAGAGGCTAATGTTCCAATCTCAACTTCGATAGAGATTGAACTTGAAGAGGAAGTTGTAACGCATGAATCTAATGTAGTTATTCTTGAAAATTCCATTAATGAGCTTATAGAAGAGGTTGTGAATGATGATGAACATGAGGAGCACGTGATTGATGAGGTGGAGGAGGTGAATGAGACTGTTTTGGAAGTTGTAGAGGAGAATGGGTCACATCCACAAGATCTTTATATGATTAATATTTTTATGTCTAGTTCATTTGTTCTTGATGTGCAGGTTGTTGATGCAAACATCTATGACGAAAGTTTTATACTATTTTCACCTATTCAAGAGGATGTCTTTAAAGATACATGGGTGCCTAAAGCTTTCCTTCTTGACATAAATATCAGCAAGATTCGAGGACGAATCTTTTCTAAAGAAAGAGGGAATGATACGGATCTAATAGGACAAAATTCTAACAATAGTGTGGAGCAAACTTATATTATTCAAATGGATCTAAGAGGAGTTTAAAATCATCTTCATATAATCCATATATATTTGGGGCGTGCTTCAACTCATATGAGACAGATTTGGTGCAACACTTGCAATCATAGGCTTAGGGAGCCTAATCAAACCTATGGGCTAAAACTACACAAAGGGAAGCCTAAAGTGAAGATCAAGTAAGGCTTTTGTAAAGATTCAGGTTTGTTGTGATGGGCTTACTATGTTTTATTATTTAAACACTTATTTTATTTTAGCTTTGTTTGGGCTTGTATTCTGGCCATATTTTATCTTTTAAGTTTTAGAGTGTTGAGCCATGTATTTGGGCTTATGTTTTAATACTTATGTGTTTGTTGTATTATTTTAGAGTGTTATTGCGCTTGGGCCTTATATGTGTTTCGGCCAGGTCTAAGAAGAGTGTCTTAGGGTTTTATTTGTTTTCTTCTTACTATATAAGTGTAATACCCGGCTAGACTCCGGTATCGGAATTCTAATTCTCTGGTGGAATCTCCGTCGAAATTTGGAATCTCGGATGTCGGAACCTCCTAGAAGGGGTAAAATGTGTTTTTTCTAAAATGTTTTTACATGTTTTATGGTTTTAAGAAAGAAAGAATTGAGTTTTTGAAAGAAAAATACCAAGAAAGGAAAACCAGGTTCGGCCGCCGAACCTCATGTTCGGCCGCCAAACATGGTAGAGTTGTGAAGGTACCTTTGGCCCCCGAAGGTGGTCTGGCCAGTCACCTATAAAAGGCCCCATGTCCGAAAATGGGCGAGTTTTCCTCTCCATTTTCGGGCAAAGGTGAGTCCATGCCCTTCCATGGTTGATTTTGATGTTTTCTTTCAATCCTTCATGGTTTTGATGGGTTTCTACCTTTGTTTTGAAGTTTTAAGCTCAAAATTAAGATTTTAGAAGCTTGAAGACCTCCGGAGTTCATTTCCTCCTAATCTCCAAGTTGGGTCATGCCTACTCTCGATCTTCAAGAGGTAAGTGTTGATCCTTGCCTTCTTTTATGTTTTAAGTAAGTTTTGAGGGTTTTTAAGGGTGTTTGATGCATGTTTAGGCTAGTTGTAAAATGTTAGGGTTATGTTAGTCTAATGAGAAATGTGATGCTAAAGGTGATGTTATGTTGGGGGTTTAGGCTAGTTTATGCCCCTATATGCTTGATGATGTGTTTATGCATGCTTTTGTGTGTTGAATATGAGTTTGGAGGGGTTTGGGAGGCTAGATGTGGGATGGCAGAATCGGGTTCTGCCACCCAAGAGGATCCAGGTTCGGCCGCCAAAGCAATGTTCGGCCGCCGAACCTGCCTGTAGAGGCAGTTTTGGCCGCCTAAATTGGCCTCCGAAAGTTTGCACTTTCGGCTCTGGAGGGGAGTTTCGGTAGCCGAATCTGCCGCCGAAGGTTGGTGACTTTCGACTTTGGAAGGACCTTCGGCCGCCGAACCTGCCCCCAAAAGTGCCTGACTTTCGGATCTGTGGGGACCTTCAGCCGTCGAACCTACCGCCGAACCTACCGCTGAAAGTCCCCTGTCCAGCCTTCCTTTGCCTGTTTTCTATGCATGTTTTAATGATGTTTTAGGGGGTTCTTGGGGAGATATTTAGAGTTTTGATAGAGTATGTTTGGTCTCTCATGTGAGTCCACCTGTGTAGGATCAGACCCGAGGAACCGAGGAGGCCAGCAGTGTTAGCTGTTCAGAGTCAGTCCAGCGTCAGTCAGAGATGAGAAGAACTGAACTCTATGTTTTAAAGTAACTAAATTTTAAGCATATTCGTGCATCATGAATACCATGTTATGAATTAGGATGTTTTGCATTAGAATTCACAAATATGATGCATTGCATAATATGCTGTTGATGTGGATGGATATTGGATGACTCATTAGCCCTCGAGATGTTATGATGATTAATGAAGTCCAGGGCTGCCCAGTTTCACGCATCCTGGCATTATGTAATGAAGTCCAGGGCTGCCCATGTCCACGCGTCCTGGCATTATGTTGCGTTTAAGAGGAAGTCCTGAGGAGCTCCGTCGAGAGCCGGGCACATTAGATATTTAGAGGGTTATTGGTGACAAGTCCATCCGTGATGTGAATTGTTTGTGTTGTGATGCATTTCATGAAAGCATATGTTATTAAATTGTTCTAATGTTATGCTCACTGGGCTTTAGTAGCTCACCCCTATAATACCCGGCTAGACTCTGGTATCGGAATTCCTACCGTCCGGTGGAATCTCGGATGTCGGAAGCCTCTAGTAGGGTAGAATCATGTTTTCATAAAATGTTTTAATGTATTTCATGATTTTAAGTAAAAAGGAAATGAGTTTTTGCATGAAAACAACCTTGGAGGAAAACCCAGGTTCGGCCGCCGAACCTCAAGTTCGGCCGCCGAACATGCAGGCATTTCGGGTGTGCCTTAGGCCCCCGAAGGCACAAGTGAGGGAAGTCCAGGTTCGGCCGCCGAACCTCAAGTTCGGCCGCCGAACATGGCATGCATGCGGAGGCACGTTCGGCCCCCGAACGTGGCCTGGCCAGCCACTATAAAAGGGTCCCTTAGCCGAAATGGGCGAGCTTTTCTCCCCATTTTCGGCCAAGGTGAGCTCTCCGCTGCCCCTCACCAATCTTTGAGTTCTTCCTTCAAATCTTTCACGATTTTCACAAGTTTTCATCTTGTTTTGAAGATTTTCAAGTTTTGAGCAAGTTTTGAGCTTGGAGACCCAAGGAAGTTGAGAATCTCCCATCTCCAAGATTAGGTCGTCTCTCTCTCGATCTTCAAGAGGTAAGAGCCGATCTTAAGCTCATTGCAAGTTTTAAGTAAGTTTTATGAAGATCCGTGGGGTAGAATGCATGTTTAGCTTATGGTTAGGTTTATGAGTTTATGTTGTGTTTTTGAACAATGTGGCTTGCAAATGCATGTTTGATGTGTTGTATATGGGGTTTTAGATAGTTTGAAGCCCCTAGGAGCTTGTATGCTTGTGTATGTGTGTTGTAGAATAAGTTTATGCATGTTTGGATAGAATGGGAGGCGTATATGCACAGAAGAGTTGAGTTTCTGCCACTAAGGGAGAAACCAGGTTCGGCAGCCGAAGGGACTTTCGGCCGCCGAACATGCTTGTGGAAGCAGCCTTCAGCTGCCGAAGCTTGCCCCCGAAAGGAGACTTTCGTCTCTGTCTGGGAGTTTCGGCCGCCGAAAGTGCCGCCGAATATGCATGAGTTTCGCCTCTGTCTGGGAGTTTCGGCCGCCGAAGGTGCCGCCGAACCTGCCTGACTTTTGGCTCTGGAGGGACTTTCGGCCGCCGAACCTGCCGCCGAAAGTGGCCTGTCCAGCCTTCCTTTGCATGTTTTTGCATGGATGTTTTGAGGAGTTTTAGAGGGTTTTTGGGGGATGTTTTTAGAGTTATGTTCTAGTTGTTTGGTCGCTCATTTGAGTCCACCTGTGTAGGTTCGGACCCGAGAAACCGAGGACCTCAGCAGTGAGTCAGCTGCTTCAGTTAGTGTCAGAGCTAGCCAGAGGTGAGTAGAATAAACTCTTATGTTTTAAATAATTAAAGTTTTAACATGAATCATCCATCATAAATGCCATGTGATATTTTAGGATGTTTGCATTAGAATTCACGAATATGTTGCATTGCATATCTTGATGTTGTTGTGGATGGATGTTGGATGACCCATTGGTCCTCAGTATGATGAGATATGATATGATATGTAAGACCAGGTGTGGCCTGCACTATGCCCCTGGCACTATGTAAGGGAAAGACCGGATGTGGCCTGCACTACGCCCCCGGCACAGTTGGACATGTATGTTATGTTTTATGTAAGAGAAAGACCAGGTGTAACGACCCGGAACCGATACCCCTCTGTAACGGCCCGAACCGCCACCGACGCTAGGATCCAGATCAGCTTAAGGCCGCCGGGACCCGTAACAAGCCAAACATACCTCCTATCACCTGGTCAAATCCCATACATGATCAAAACTTTAACATAAAAACTCAAACATCTGATGTATAGACCGAGCTTGACCTGTATGCGACATAACTGGAAACATAAAGAACCCCCTACTAGAGCCCTCATCAAAACTCTAGCTGGGTCAACATAACATACATCAAGCCGGAGTCACATCCAAAGAACTAGAACCTAACCTGTGCATGCATCAAACCACAAACATAAGACCTCCACTAGGGTCCTCATCAAACACTAGCGTGGTAAACAACACATGCCACCAGTTTAGTTCAAACATAACTCAACATTAAACCATACATACATCATGTACTAACAAGGGACTAATCAAGTCTTAGGGCCAAGCACAGTTCTAATACATAAACATATCTCCACTTCACTTTACATTACATTCTCTTACAAAACATTATATCAATATACAATACATCATGTCCACACTAACAAACTAAGCTATTACAAAGCTACAACCTTAACTCTTGAGACTTCCCAATCTTCCTCAAACCTGCAACACTAGGGTTAGGGGAGAGGGGTGAGCTAAAAAGCCCAGTAAGTAGAAACAAAGAAAACAGTTCATTAATTACATGCTTTCATGGAATGCGTCACAGCACAAACAAATCATATCACGGATTGGACCCAACCCCAAAACATCCCTTCCAGTCTCAGTATGCCCGGCCCGGCCGGGTCTCACAACCTTTGTATGCTTGGCCCGGCCAGGTCTTACAACAACTGTACATGTATGCCTGGCCCAGCCAGGTCTCACAACATCTCTAGGGCTAGTGGGGTCGTCCTTGGTCTAATCTCCATCAACAGTAAATAATGCAATGCTTCATATTCGTGTAACTAGTGCAATCAACCTATTACATATAAACATGGTGCATGCGCATGCTTTAGGCATTTGATTTCATAAAGTAAAAGATTAAGTTTAGTTCTACTCACCTCTGGCAGACGCTGAACTGACTCCGCAACAGCTAACACTGATGGCCTCCTCGATCCCTCGGGTCCGATCCTACACAGGTGGACTCGAATGAGGTGCCAACACACTCTAAACAACTCATAAACAACTACCCAAAAATCCCTTAAAACAACACTTAAAAAGCATAGAAAACAACCTTGAAAAGGCTAGACAGGGCACTTTCGGCGGCACCTTCTGTAACGACCCGGAAATCCGACCCGTTACCGGCGCTAGGATCCAGATCGGCTTAAGGCCGCCGGGACCCGTAGCAAGCCTACATACCTCCTGTAAACCTGTGGAATCCCATACATAACAACATATACATGATCTGTAAAAATTTTTCTTTTCTCTTATCCAAGCAAAACCTGTGCATGCACAAAATCATACATAAACCCCACACTGGAGTCCTCATCAAATACTCCAATGGGGTATCATCATCATACATAACAGCTTGGATAATCATGGTCATTAACATCATTACTCATTAAACACTCTGTACATAGTGGGGATTCACACACCTCTAGGTCAAGCACTACTATAATCCTCAATACATCATCAAATCATTCATTACATTACATAGTCATAAATACTCATTACATCATGCTCATGTCCACTACTATCTATTACAACATACATGACTTGACTTCACTCTAGCCGACTTCTTGATCTATCCTGTACCTGCAACTCTGGGGATAAAGGGAGTGGGGTGAGCTACTAGAGCCCAGTGAGCAGAAACTAAAAACATTTATTTTAATTCCTCCATTTTTAGGTATATTATTATTCATTTTATTATTATTATTATCATATAGCTTTTTCTTTCTTTTTCTTATTCATGCTTTCATGTATGCGCCATAACACAAACATTTCACAACAAGGATGAACTTGTCACCATTTAGGCCCCAATCTTTTCTTACTTATACATGCCGGGGGCGTAGAGCCGTAGCAGGCACACCCGGACTTCCATAATCAGTCATAGTGCCAGGGGCGTAGAGCCGTAGCAGGCACACCTGGACTCACATAGGCTATCATGGCATACAAGGGCTAATGGATCATTCAACATTCATCCACATCAACAACAAAGTATGCAATGCAACATATTCGTGAATTCTAATGCAAACAACCTAATATTGCATGGCATAATGATGCATGGGCAATGCTTTATGATTCATTCATTTATTTACTTTAAAGCTTAAGGGGGTTGTTCCACTCACATGGTAACTGAAGCTTTAACAACGAACTCTGAACGACTATCTCACAACCGGGGGTCTCGGTTCCTCGGGTCCGAACCTACACAGGTGGACTCAAATGAGGCACCAAACATACATGAACATGACTCTAAAATACTCCCCAAAACCCCCCTAAAACATCCTGAAAACATCACATGAAAACATGCAAGAAATGGCTGAACAGGGCACTTTCGGCGGCACCTTCGGCGGCCGAAAGTCCTGGACAGAGACGAAACTCAGGTAGGTTCGGCGGCACCTTCGGCGGCCGAAAGTGCCAGACAGAGACGAAAGTCTCTTTTCGGGGGCAACTTCGGCAGCCGAAAGGCCTGCCTCCCCAGCCATGTTCGGCGGCCGAAAGTACCTTCGGCTGCCGAACCTGGTTTCTGCCAAAGGGCAGAAACTTGGCTCCCTTAGCACATTTCGCCTCCAAACCTTCCAAACATGCATATAGTTCAACCAAAGCATGCATACAAGTTCCTAGGGGCCTCAAACATGCATATACCCCATCTACAACACTTCAATCACACACAATCAAGCTACATTGTTCAAAAAGTCATAAAAAACCCATAGGTTTAACATAAACCCTAACATGCATTCTACCCTTTAAAACTTCATAAAACTTGTTTAAATCATACATTGAGCTTAAGATCGGCTCTTACCTCTTGAAGATCGAGGGTTGAGGAGATCTAAACTTGGAGATGGGAGAAGTTCCAACTTTTGGTCTCCAAGCTCCAAAATTCGTTCTAAGCTCCAAGATCTTCAAAAACAAAGTTATAAACTTGTAAAGATCAGGGAAAAAGGAAGGAAAAACTCAAGATTGGGGAAGGATGGCGGAATGCTCACCTTGGCCGAAATGGGGAGAAAAAGCTCGCCCATTTTCGGCTAAGGGACCCTTTTATAGTGGCTGGCCAGACCACGTTCGGGGGCCGAATGTGCCTCCGCATCCATGCAAATGTTCGGCGGCCGAACATGAGGTTCGGCGGCCGAACCTTGACTTCCCTCACTCATGCTTTCGAGGGCCTAACGTGCCTCCAAAACGCATGCATGTTCGGCGGCCGAACTTGACTTTCGGCGGCCGAACCTGGGTTTTCCTCCAAAGACTTTTCATGTAAAAACTCATTAAATTTCTTACTTAAAAACATGAAATACATGAAAACATTTCATAAAATCATAGTTTTTACCCTTCTAGAGGTTTCTGACAACCGAGATTCCACCGGACGGTAGGAATCCCGATACCGGAGTCTAGCCGGGTATTACATTCTCCCCCCCTTAAGAACATTCGTCCCCGAATGTTCCTCAACTAACTTACAAAGCATGGCATCAATCATAGCATACAACATGGCATACAATATCTCATACATGCAACACATAGAACAACTAACACTCACCTCAAAACAGATGGGGGTATTGCTGGAGCATGGACTCCCGTGTCTCCCAGGTGCATTCCTCTAAGTTGTGGTGGTTCCAAAGGACCTTTACCATCGGGATTTCCTTGTTCCTCAGCTTTCTGATCTGAGTGTCTAGGATCCGCACTGGCTGTTCTACATAGGTGAGATCCTCATGGATCTCCATATCAGGCTCACTAAGAACCTTTCCAGGATCCGACACGTACTTCCGTAACAGAGAAACATGGAAAACCGGATGGATTCTCTCCATCGAAGCAGGCAAGTCTAGCTTGTACGACACATTACCGACCCTCTGAAGCACCTCGAAAGGACCGATGTACCGTGGAGCTAACTTACCCTTCTTCCCGAATCGAACCACTCCTTTCATAGGAGACACCTTGAGCAAAACCAAATCCCCCTCCTGAAACTCTAGCTGTCTTCTGCGGATATCTGCATAACTCTTCTGCCGACTAGCAGCAGTCTTGATCCTCTCTCTGATTATGGGTACCACCCTGCTGGTAAGCTCTACTAACTCCGGACCCGCAAGAGTCCTCTCTCCTACTTCCTCCCAGCAGATAGGTGATCTGCACTTTCTCCCATACAAAGCTTCATATGGAGCCATCCCTATGCTAGCATGATAGCTGTTATTGTAGGCAAACTCCACCAAAGGTAGATGCTGCCTCCAAGAACCGCCAAAATCTAGCACACACATTCTGAGCATATCCTCTATTGTCTGGATGGTCCTCTCTGACTGTCCGTCTGTCTGTGGGTGGAAGGCAGTACTGAAGTCTAATCTGGTACCCATAGCGTTCTGCAGACTCCGCCAAAACCTGGAGGTGAACTGGGGCCCTCTATCTGACACTATAGACACCGGGACCCCATGCAGTTTAACAATCTCATCTACGTACACCTGCGCCAACTTGTCCACAGAGTAACCACTCCTGACAGGGATGAAGTGAGCAGATTTGGTGAGTCTGTCCACAATCACCCATATGGAGTCCAATCTGTTGGACGTCGCCGGTAACCCCACTACGAAGTCCATAGCTATATTCTCCCATTTCCACTCTGGAATCGGTAGTGGATTCAACATTCCAGCCGGCTTCTGATGCTCTAGTTTCACCCTCTGGCACACATCGCAGGCTGACACGAACAGTGCCACGTCCTTCTTCATAGTTGGCCACCAATACACTCTCTTCAGATCCTGATACATCTTGGTGGCTCCAGGGTGAACACTATACCTGGTATTATGGGCTTCCCCCATAATATCTCCCTTCAGACCAATGTCATCTGGCACACATAATCTGTTCCCGTAGCGGAGGATCCCCTTATCATCAAACTTGAACTCATTACTCTGGCCTGACTGAACCATTCTGGCTATCCTGACCAACTCTGGGTCCTCATGCTGTTTCTGAGCTACCTGCTCCAGAAACACGGGTGTCACTCTCATCTGAGCCACTAAGGCACCTGTGCCAGACAACTCCAACTGTAATCCCTCACTCATAAGTCTGTGGAACTCCTTCACCACCGGCCTCCTCTCTGCTGAAATGTGGGATAGACTGCCGAGTGATTTCCGGCTTAGGGCGTCTGCCACAACATTCGCCTTACCCGGATGGTACTGAATCTTACAATCATAGTCACTCAACAGCTCTACCCATCTCCTCTGCCTCAAATTCAAATCTCTCTGACTCAAGATGTGTTGCAGGCTCTTATGATCTGTGAAGATCTCACACTTTACCCCATAGAGGTAATGCCTCCACATCTTGAGTGCAAAGATGACTGCTGCCATCTCAAGATCGTGTGTGGGGTAATTCAGCTCATGCTTCTTCAGCTGCCTAGAAGCATAAGCGATCACCCTCTCATTTTGCATTAGCACACCACCCAGTCCCACACGGGACGCATCACAATATACTGAGAAGTCATCATCACTTTTCGGCAGAGCTAACACCGGTGCTGAAGTCAACCTCCTCTTAAGCTCCTCAAAGCTTTCCTCTCACTGATCGGTCCATATGAACTTCTGATTCTTCTTTGTCAATTTGGTCATAGGAGCAGCAATCTTTGAGAAGTCCTGAACGAACCTCCTGTAGTAACCTGCTAAACCCAGAAAACTCTTGATCTCGGTCACTGTGGTGGGTCTAGGCCAGTTAACTACAGCCTCTACCTTCTTGGGGTCTACTTCAATACCCTGTTCTGACACAATGTGCCCCAAGAATGAAATGCTCCTAAGCCAAAACTCACACTTGGAGAACTTGGCATACAAGCCATGCTCTCTCAAGGTCTGCAAAACTGTCCTCAGGTGATGGGCATGCTCCTCTGCATTTCTGGAGTACACTAAGATATCATCTATGAAGACAATAACGAAGTGATCCAGATACTGACTGAATACTCTGTTCATGAGGTCCATGAATGCTGCAGGGGCGTTGGTCAACCCAAACGGCATCACAAGGAACTCATAGTGCCCATACCTGGTCCTGAAAGCTGTCTTCGGTACATCTTCATTCCTTATCCTCAACTGATGATACCCTGATCTCAGATCTATTTTGGAGAAACAACCTGCTCCTGTTAGCTGGTCGAATAGATCGTCGATCCTCGGCAAAGGGTACTTGTTCTTGGTAGTGACCTTGTTCAACTGTCTGTAGTCGATACAAAGTCTAAGGGATCCATCCTTCTTCCTCACAAATAAAACCGGAGCACCCCAAGGTGAAGTACTCGGTCGGATGAAACCCTTATCTACCAGCTCTTGCAACTGTTCCTTTAGTTCTTTCAGTTCAGCTGGTGCCATCCTGTAGGGAGGGATAGAGATCGGTCTGGTACCAGGCATTAACTCAATCTCGAACTCTATCTCCCTAGCAGGTGGTAACCCTGGCAGCTCGTCTGGGAAAACATCTAAGAACTCACTCACCACAGGCACTGAGGCGGGCTCTCTGACATGACTATCTAACTCCCTCACATGAGCTAGAAACCCCTGACATCCCCTCCTAAGCAACCTACGAGCCTGAAGAGCTGAGATCAGACCTCTAGGTGTACCCCTCTTGTCTCCTCTGAAGACGACCTCTGACCCATCCTGATCTCTGAATCTGACTACCTTGTCTCTGCAGTCCAAGGTAGCACCATGGGTCGATAACCAATCCATCCCTAGAATGATGTCAAAATCTGTCAAATCTAGAACCACCAGGTCGGCGGAAAGGCATCTTCCCTCTATGAAAACTGGACTACATTGGCAGACTGCCTCTGCCACTGACGGGTCACACTTGGGTCCACTGACCCATAGGGGACACTCTAACCCAGAGACCATCAATCCTACCCTCTCCACGACTCTCGGAGCAATAAAAGAATGAGATGCACCCGGGTCCATTAAGGCATACACATCAGAACAACCAATGATGAGATTACCTGCCACCACGGTGTTGGATGTGTTGGCCTCCTGTTGAGTCATAGTGAAGATCCGTGCCGGAGCTGATGGACCTTCACCTCTGTATCCTGCTGATGAAGAGGCTGACCCTCTCTCTCTGCCTCTGCCACTGGCCTGTGTTGCGGCTGGAGCTACTGGCTGCACCACACTGCCGGAGGTTGTCTGCTGAGACGGTGCTGTAAAGGCTCCTCTAGGACAGTCTCGAGCCAAATGACCCGCCTGTCCGCATCTGAAACATGTGTTTGTCCCTGCCAGACATACTCCCTTGTGTGGTCTCCCACATCTCATACATGCTGTAACCTCTGCGCCAGAGCTTGAGCCACTGCCTAAACCCAGACCTGACTTGATCTTGTTCCAGAACTTATTCTTCTTAGATTTTCTGTGGCCTCTGTCCCACTTCTTACTGCCTGCAACTGCTGCACTTAGAGAAGAAGAGTCTACCCTTTCCCCACCTGGGGTTTTGGAACCCGAAGACTGTGCCACTGACTGTTTTACCTTCCCCTCAACGATAGCACTAGCCTCCATTCTCCTAGCCATATCCACTATGGCATGGAAACTCTCTCTCTCTGCTGACTGTACCAAAGAGGAATACCTGGAGTGCAGCCTCATAATATATCTCCTTGACTTCTTTTGATCTGTGTCCAAATTCAGCCCAGCATATGGCAACAACTCCAGGAACCTGTCTGTGTACTCGTCTATACTCATGTCATCAGTTTGCCTCAACTGCTCGAATTCTATCATCTTCAATTCCCTTGAACTATCAGGGAAAGCCCATCCTGCAAACTCGTTTGCAAACTCTTCCCAATTCATGCTGTCCACTCTCGGGTTCACATAATTCTTGAACCACTCCCGTGCCTTCTTGCACTTAAACGTGAACCCGGCCATCTGAATGGCTCTACTATCGTCAGCCCCTATCTCATCTGTAATTGCCTTGACCCGCTCCAAGTACACGAACGGATCGTCACCGGTTTCAAACTGGGGAGCACCCAGCTTCATATAATCGGTCATCTTGACCTTGCTCCCTCCAGATGAGGTAGGTTTGGGTACTGGTGTTTCCGGGACAGTAGGTACTGGTGGTGGTGGAGGTGCAACATCCCCTGGGTTAGGGTTTGCTGTACTGGTATAGGGAGGTGGAGGTGGGTACATGGGGTACTGAGAGTATGGTGGGTAGTAAGGTGGGTATGGCATATGTGGAGGATAAGGGCTAAAACTGGGGTAATCCGATGTACCTCCCATCGAATACCCTGGATGGTGTGAATAGGGTGGGTAGTGATGTGGCTGGACATAACTCGAGGCCTGAGTGCCTCCTTCTGATTCTCCCATGCCCTCTTCCGGCATGCTCACACCGAGACTGCCATCCCTCCTCTGGTCTACTTCCATATCCTCAGACATTCCTCCCTGCACTGTTCCCCTTACTGATCTGCTTCTACCCAGATCCAAAGACCTTCTAGGGTCTCTAGCTACTCTGTCTCTGTTGGACCTACTGGACATTGCCCTAGGCAATGCTGAAGGACGGGCATCAGTGCCCTCGTCCTGAGGTGGCACTCCAGTCAATCGTGCAGATCGACGAGTTCCTCTCATTCTATCTTCTGAAAAACAGCACATAGCACAAGCAATCATTAGCATCATATGATTCATGTGGAAACACATGAACCCTCATCACATACATAGCATCACATCATAGCATTTATGCACATGCATATCATCATGGCATATCATATCATCATATAGACAGGACTCTACATCCTATCCTAGTGGACATGATTTTCCTAGTGTGCTTGACCTTCTATAACATCTATGAGCCCGACACTCTAGGTCCGACCATATGAACCTAGGGCTCTGATACCACTCTGTAACGACCCGGAAATCCGACCCGTTACCGGCGCTAGGATCCAGATCGGCTTAAGGCCGCCGGGACCCGTAGCAAGCCTACATACCTCCTGTAAACCTGTGGAATCCCATACATAACAACATATACATGATCTGTAAAAATTTTTCTTTTCTCTTATCCAAGCAAAACCTGTGCATGCACAAAATCATACATAAACCCCACACTGGAGTCCTCATCAAATACTCCAATGGGGTATCATCATCATACATAACAGCTTGGATAATCATGGTCATTAACATCATTACTCATTAAACACTCTGTACATAGTGGGGATTCACACACCTCTAGGTCAAGCACTACTATAATCCTCAATACATCATCAAATCATTCATTACATTACATAGTCATAAATACTCATTACATCATGCTCATGTCCACTACTATCTATTACAACATACATGACTTGACTTCACTCTAGCCGACTTCTTGATCTATCCTGTACCTGCAACTCTGGGGATAAAGGGAGTGGGGTGAGCTACTAGAGCCCAGTGAGCAGAAACTAAAAACATTTATTTTAATTCCTCCATTTTTAGGTATATTATTATTCATTTTATTATTATTATTATCATATAGCTTTTTCTTTCTTTTTCTTATTCATGCTTTCATGTATGCGCCATAACACAAACATTTCACAACAAGGATGAACTTGTCACCATTTAGGCCCCAATCTTTTCTTACTTATACATGCCGGGGGCGTAGAGCCATAGCAGGCACACCCGGACTTCCATAATCAGTCATAGTGCCAGGGGCGTAGAGCCGTAGCAGGCACACCTGGACTCACATAGGCTATCATGGCATACAAGGGCTAATGGATCATTCAACATTCATCCACATCAACAACAAAGTATGCAATGCAACATATTCGTGAATTCTAATGCAAACAACCTAATATTGCATGGCATAATGATGCATGGGCAATGCTTTATGATTCATTCATTTATTTACTTTAAAGCTTAAGGGGGTTGTTCCACTCACATGGTAACTGAAGCTTTAACAACGAACTCTGAACGACTATCTCACAACCGGGGGTCTCGGTTCCTCGGGTCCGAACCTACACAGGTGGACTCAAATGAGGCACCAAACATACATGAACATGACTCTAAAATACTCCCCAAAAACCCCCTAAAACATCCTAAAAACATCACATGAAAACATGCAAGAAATGGCTGAACAGGGCACTTTCGGCGGCACCTTCGGCGGCCGAAAGTCCTGGACAGAGACGAAACTCAGGTAGGTTCGGCGGCACCTTCGGCGGCCGAAAGTGCCAGACAGAGACGAAAGTCTCTTTTCGGGGGCAACTTCGGCAGCCGAAAGGCCTGCCTCCCCAGCCATGTTCGGCGGCCGAAAGTACCTTCGGCTGCCGAACCTGGTTTCTGCCAAAGGGCAGAAACTTGGCTCCCTTAGCACATTTCGCCTCCAAACCTTCCAAACATGCATATAGTTCAACCAAAGCATGCATACAAGTTCCTAGGGGCCTCAAACATGCATATACCCCATCTACAATACTTCAATCACACACAATCAAGCTACATTGTTCAAAAAGTCATAAAAAACCCATAGGTTTAACATAAACCCTAACATGCATTCTACCCTTTAAAACTTCATAAAACTTGTTTAAATCATACATTGAGCTTAAGATTGGCTCTTACCTGTTGAAGATCGAGGGTTGAGGAGATCTAAACTTGGAGATGGGAGAAGTTCCAACTTTTGGTCTCCAAGCTCCAAAATTCGTTCTAAGCTCCAAGATCTTCAAAAACAAAGTTATAAACTTGTAAAGATCAGGGAAAAAGGAAGGAAAAACTCAAGATTGGGGAAGGATGGAGGAATGCTCACCTTGGCCGAAATGGGGAGAAAAAGCTCGCCCATTTTCGGCTAAGGGACCCTTTTATAGTGGCTGGCCAGACCACGTTCGGGGGCCGAATGTGCCTCCGCATCCATGCAAATGTTCGGCGGCCGAACATGAGGTTCGGCGGCCGAACCTTGACTTCCCTCACTCATGCTTTCGGGGGCCTAACGTGCCTCCAAAACGCATGCATGTTCAGCGGCCGAACTTGACTTTCGGCGGCCGAACCTGGGTTTTCCTCCAAAGACTTTTCATGTAAAAACTCATTAAATTTCTTACTTAAAAACATGAAATACATGAAAACATTTCATAAAATCATAGTTTTTACCCTTCTAGAGGTTTCCGACAACCGAGATTCCACCGGACGGTAGGAATCCCGATACCGGAGTCTAGCCGGGTATTACACCTTCGGCGGCCGAACCCTCTCTCCAGAGACGAAACTCGGACACTTTCGGCGGCCGAAAGTCCCACTCCAGAGACGAAAGTCAGGCACTTTCGGCGGCCGAATCCTTCCTTCGGCGGCCGAAAGTCTGCTTTCAAGCCAAAACTCAACTTTCGGGGGCAAGGTTAGGTGGCCCATCCATGCATCCAAAGGCAGGTTCGGCGGCCGAAACCACCTTCGGCGGCCGAACCTGAGTTCTTCCCAGAAGGGCAGAACTCAGCTTCTCATGCATTCAAGCCTCCCAAACCTTCCAAACACGCCAAAACAAGCACCCAACTTTACCAAAACATGCATAAACCCTTAACCATGCACAAAGGAGCTTAAACAAGCTTAAACTCCACCAAAGAACATCAAAAACATACATAGATAGCTTATGACTCACATAAGCCAAAACCATCAAAACAACCCATAATCTCACTTGCTCTTTCCCAATCATGCATACACTCTCCCACATGCATAACCTAGCCTAAACATTCAACATAGCATCATATAAACATACATGAGCATCACATAACATACATTGGGCATAAAACCCACATAAAGCCTAACATGCATATCTACCCATACTTTAACCATTAAAACCTCTTAAAACTTACTTAAAACTTCATGAAACGTAAAAGAAAGCATAGATCCACACTTACCTCTTGAAGATCGAGGGTTTGTGCGAGCTCTAATTTGGAGATGGGAGAAACCAACTCCTTGGGTCTCCAAGTTCCCAAAACTTGATCTAAGCTTGAAAACTCTTCAAAATAACCATGGAACTCATGAAAACATGAAGGAGATGAATAAAAACATGAAAACGGCCAAGGGAGGACAAAAACTCACCTGAGCTCGAGAAAGGGGAGAAAACTCGCCCATTTCCGATCTGAGGGCCCTTTATAGGTGGCCTGGTCGAAGACCTTCGGCAGCCTAACGTGCCCCCTAAACTCATGCATGTTCGGCGGCCGAACTTGACTTTCGGCGGCCGAACCTTGGCTCGTTCAAACAAGACTTTCGGAGGCCAAAGGCACTCCCGAAGCCTTCCCATGTTCGGCGGCCGAACCTGGCAAATGCCTCCTTGGTCTTTTCTTTTCAAAACTCAATTCTTTTTCATTTAAAACCATGAAATCAAGTGAAAACATTATAGAAACACATTTCACCCCTCTAGAAACCTCTGGCATCTTCAGAATTCCAGATTCCAACGGAGATTCCGCCGGAAGGCAGGGATTCCGATGCCGAAATCTAGCCGGGTATTACATTCTTCCCCCCTTTAAGAACATTCGTCCCCGAATGTTTCACAAACAAACAAGCATCTCAAATCATAGCATCAATCATACATAAACAAGCAAGCAAACCAGCAAGCAAAACCTAAAAATCTCTCTCCTAAAAGAGAGACACAGGCACTGCTGGAGTATAAACTCCCGGGTCTCCCAAACACTCACTATCAACCAGTGGTGATTTCCAAAACTTTTCACCATCGGGATTTCCTTATTCCTCAACTTCTTAACTTATGTGTCCATGATCCGCACTAACTGCTCAACATAGGTGAGATCCCTTGAGACCTTCACCTTTGGTTCTTTAAGAACCTCACTTGGATCTGACACGAGCTTCCATAACACAGGAATCCGAAAATCCGAATGGACTTCTCCATAGGAAATCACCCTTACCAAAAGAAACACCTTAGCAGTACCCAACCTACTCCTGAAGCTCGACATGCTTCCACTGCGCTACTCTGATCCTTACTCTTCTCTCTTCATCTTTACCAACTGGCTTCTGCTCATTGCTAACCCAAAACTAACTCTAACTCTCACAGGTAGTACCCGGATTTCAGATCTATCTTGGAAAACAACCAGCTCCTACTAGCTGTCCCAATAGATCATCCATCCTGCATGGGAATACCTGCTCTTGGTAGTGACCTTGGTCAACTGCTTACAGTTGTTACAAAGTCTCAAGGATTCATCCTTCTTTTTCCACCACCACACTGGAACAGTCCAGGGTGAGGTACTAGGTCGGATAAAACCCCTGTCTACCAAGTCTCGCCTCTACTCTGACTACTACCTCTCTCTACGCAGGCGCCATCCTGTAGGGAAGGAAAGAAATGGTTCTGGTTCCAGACACCACTCCTACTCCAAACTCTAACTCCCTGACAGGTGGTAAACCTGACAACTAGCCTAGGAAAACAACTAAGAACTCTCTCTAACAACTAACACTGAGGCTGGTTCCCTGACCTGACGGCTAAACTCTCAAACAAGAGCTAGAACCCTCTGACAACCCCTCCTACGCACCCTACGAACCTGACAGGCTGACATCAAACCTCTAGGCATCCCTACTATGCTCCCTCAGAAGACTACCTCTGACCCATCCTGTCCTCTGAACTTAACTACCTTGTCTCTACAGACCAAGATAGCACCACGAGCAGAAATCGATCCATCCCTCGATTGACATCCAGACAGTCAAGTCCAGGACCTCAAAGTTGGGTGGAAGGCATCTACCCTCAACTGACACAGAACTGGACCGGCAGACTGACTCTGCCACAGATGGATCACACTCGGGTCCACTGACCCAAAGAGAACACTCTAGCCCAAAAACTATCAACTCAACCTCTCGACGAATCCTAGAGCATCTAAAGAAAGAGAATACCAAGGTTCACAAAAACATACACATCAGAACATTCAAAAGTGAGCGTACCTGACACCACTGTGTTCGATGTGTCTGCCTCTTGCTGAGCTTGGGTGAAGATCCGAGCTGGAGCTGACGGACCTTCTCCACGGGAACCTTCAGAAGAAAAGGCTGACCCTCTTCCTCTGCCTCGACCGCTAACCTGAACCATGGCTGGAGCTGCTGGCTGAGCCGCTCTACCTGCATCTGTCCGCTGGGACGGAGCCAACCCGGGCGCAGTGGGACACTCACGTGCTATGTGCCCCTCCTATCCGCACCTGTAACATAGATTAGTCCCATAACGGCAGACTCCCTTGTGTGGCCTTTCGCACCTCAAGCATCTTGAACTGCCTGAGCCAGAGCTCGAACCACCACCTAAACCCAGACTAGACTTCAACCGACTCCACAACTTCTTCTTCTTCCCCCTCAGGGTTCTACCCCACTTCTTGCTTTTCGTGGAGTCTATACTCAGAGTGGAGGGATCAATCCCTCCTGAACCTGAGATTCTGGAATCCTGAGTCTGAGCATCCTCCTAAGAATCTCCCATACCTTCTTCTGACACTCTGATTCCCAAACTGACATATCTTCTCTGAACATCCAACTCCACTTCTCTCGCACTAGCTGACATCCTTCTTGGAGCCATTCCTTCTCTGCTTACATCAAAAGACCTTCCAGGGTCCCTTGATGTTCCCCATCTGCTGACTCCCCACGACTCTTGGCAGAGCAGGGGGAAAGGTGTCCATACCTTCCCTCTCAGATGGAACTCCAGTCGATTCCACAGATCGACGAGCACTTTGCATTCTGGCTCCTCTGAAGAACAACACACAAGCATACAATCAATCATTAGCATCATACGGTTCATATGAAAACACATGAACCTGCAACATACATAACATAACATACATAACATTAATGCACATGCATAAAATCATGGCATTTCACATCTTCAATCAAGACAGGACTCAACATCCTATCCTAGTGGACATGATTTTACCTATTGTGCTTGCCCTTCTATGACCTCTAAGCTAACCTCTTTCTGATGTGGGATATCTCTAATCCTTGAGCATCTTTGCTCTACACACCGTACTAATGAGGCCCAAAGCTCTGATACCACTCTCTCTGTAACGACCCGGAACCGATACCCCTCTATAACGGCCTGAACCGCCACCGGCGCTAGGATCCAGATCGGCTTAAGGCCGCCGGGACCCGTAACAAGCCAAACATACCTCCTATCACCTGGTCAAATCCCATACATGATCAAAACTTTAATATAAAAACTCAAACATCTGATGTATAGACCGAGCTTGACCTGTATGCGACATAACTGGAAACATAAAGAACCCCCTACTAGAGCCCTCATCAAAACTCTAGCTGGGTCAACATAACATACATCAAGCCGGAGTCACATCCAAAGAACTAGAACCTAACCTGTGCATGCATCAAACCACAAACATAAGACCTCCACTAGGGTCCTCATCAAACACTAGCGTGGTAAACAACACATGCCACCAGTTTAGTTCAAACATAACTCAACATTAAACCATACATACATCATGTACTAACAAGGGACTAACCAAGTCTTAGGGCCAAGCACAGTTCTAATACATAAACATATCTCCACTTCACTTTACATTACATTCTCTTACAAAACATTATATCAATATACAATACATCATGTCCACACTAACAAACTAAGCTATTACAAAGCCACAACCTTAACTCTTGAGACTTTCCAATCTTCCTCAAACCTGCAACACTGGGGTTAGGGGAGAGGGGTGAGCTAAAAAGCCCAGTGAGTAGAAACAAAGAAAACAGTTCATTAATTACATGCTTTCATGGAATGTGTCACAGCATAAACAAATCATATCACGGATTTGACCCAACCCCAAAACATCCCTTCCAGTCTCAGTATGCCCGGCCCGGCCGGGTCTCACAACCTTCGTATGCCTGGCCCGGCCAGGTCTTACAACAATTGTATATGTATGCCTGGCCCAGCCAGGTCTCACAACATCTCTAGGGCTAGTGGGGTCGTCCTTGGTCCAATCTCCATCAACAGTAAATAATGCAATGCTTCATATTCGTGTAACTAGTGCAATCAACCTATTACATATAAACATGGTGCATGAGCATGCTTTAGGCATTTGATTTCATAAAGTAAAAGATTAAGTTTAGTTCTACTCACCTCTGGCAGACGCTGAACTGACTCCGCAATAGCTAACACTGATGGCTTCCTCGATCCCTCGGGTCCGATCCTACACAGGTGGACTCGAATGAGGTGCCAACACACTCTAAACAACTCATAAACAACTACCCAAAAATCCCTTAAAACAACACTTAAAAAGCATAGAAAACAACCTTGAAAAGGCTGGACAGGGCACTTTCAGCGGCACCTTCGGCGGCCGAACCCTCTCTCCAGAGACGAAACTCGGGCACTTTCGGCGGCACCTTCGGCGGTCGAAAGTCCCACTCCAGAGACGAAAGTCAGGCACTTTCGGCGGCCGAATCCTTCCTTCGGCGGCCGAAAGTCTGCTTTCAAGCCAAAACTCAACTTTCGGGGGCAAGGTTAGGTGGCCCATCCTTGCATCCAAAGGCAGGTTCGGCGACCGAAACCACCTTCGGCGGCCGAACCTGAGTTCTTCCCAGAAGGGCAGAACTCAGCTTCTCATGCATTCAAGCCTCCCAAAACTTCCAAACACCCCAAAACAAGCACCCAACTTTATCAAAACATGCATAAACCCTTAACCATGCACAAAGGAGCTTAAACAAGCTTAAACTCAACCAAAGAACATCAAAAACATACATAGATAGCTTATGACTCACATAAGCCAAAACCATCAAAACAACCCATAATCTCACTTGCTCTTTCCCAATCATGCATACACTCTCCCACATGCATAACCTAGCCTAAACATTCAACATAGCATCATATAAACATGCATGAGCATCACATAACATACATTGGGCATAAAACCCACATAAAGCCTAACATGCATATCTACCCATACTTTAACCATTAAAACCTCTTAAAACTTACTTAAAACTTCATGAAATGTAAAAGAAAGCATAGATCCACACTTACCTCTTGAAGATCGAGGGTTTGTGCGAGCTCTAATTTGGAGATGGGAGAAACCAACTCCTTGGGTCTCCAAATTCCCAAAACTTGATCTAAGCTTGAAAACTCTTCAAAATAACCATGGAACTCATGAAAACATGAATGAGATGAAGAAAAACATGAAAACGGCCAAGGGAGGACAAAAACTCACCTGAGCTCGAGAAAGGGGAGAAAACTCGCCCATTTCCGATCTGAGGGCCCTTTATAGGTGGCCTGGTCGAAGACCTTCGGCAGCCTAACGTGCCCCCTAAACTCATGCATGTTCGGCGGCCGAACTTGACTTTCGGCGGCCGAACCTTGGCTCGTTCAAACAAGACTTTCAGAGGCCAAAGGCATTCCCGAAGCCTTCCCATGTTCGGCGGCCGAACCTGGCAAATGCCTCCTTGGTCTTTTCTTTTCAAAACTCAATTCTTTTTTATTTAAAACCATGAAATCAAGTGAAAACATTATAGAAACACATTTCACCCCTCTAGAAACCTCTGGCATCTTCAGAATTCCAGATTCTAACGGAGATTCCGCCGGAAGGCAGGGATTCCGATGCCGGAATGTAGCCGGGTATTACACCAGGTGTGGCCTGCACTACGCCCCTGGCACAGTTGGACTATGTAGAGGACCCTTGGTGACAAGTCCATCCTTGATGTGATATGGTTGTGATGTGATGCATTACATGATAGCATGTGTTTTAAATAGTTATTATTATTCTGCTCACTGGGCTCTAGTAGCTCACCCCTTTCCCATATTCTCCAGGTTTGCAGGTACAGGGTAGACCAGGAGGTCAGCAGGAGTAAAGTCTGTGTATGTAATAGTTAGAAGTTGTGGACATGATGAATTGTAAAGTTATGAATAGCTATGTAATGTAATGACATTGAGGATTAGAGGTTGTGCTTGACCTATGTATAAGGTATCCCTTTTAATGCATGATCCTAGATCTTTTTATAATGTTTATGTAAACCAACTCAACACATATTGTACCGCCCATTGGGGCATTGATGAGATCCCACAGAGGGGTCATGATTATGATTATATTTAGTGCATGCACAGGTTGAGTTTGGTGTATGAATGTAAGGAAAAGTTCTAAAATTTTATGTATGCTGTTGATCATGTATGGGATTAAACAGGTTCACAGGTTGCATGTCAGGCTTGCTACGGGTCCCGGCGGCCTTAAGCCGACCTGGATCCTAGTGCAGGTATCGGTCCGATTTTCGGGTCGTTACAGAGTGGTATCAGAGCCCTAGGTTCATATGATCGGACCTAGAGTGTCGGGCTCATAGATGTTATAGAAGGTCAAGCACAATAGGAAAGGTCATGTCCACTAGGATAGGATGTGGAGTCCTGTCTTGTATAATGATGTGAAATGCCATGATTATATACATGTGCATTAATGTTATGATATGAATGATATGTATGTGATGCGGGTTTATGTGTGCCCACATGAACCATATGATGCTAATGTTTATGTGTTTTGTGCTGTTTTTCAGAAAACAGGATGAGAGGAACTCGTCGATCTGCACGATTGACTGGAGTGCCACCTGAGGATGAGGGCATGAGCGCCCGTCCTCCCACATTGCCTAGGACAATGTCTAGTAGGTCTAACAGAGAAAGAGCAGTAAGAGACCCTAGAAGGTCTCTGGATCTGGGTAGGAGCAGATCAGTGAGGGGAACAGTTCAGGGAGGAATGTCAGAGGACATGGGGGATGATATGGATGTAGAGCAGAGGAGGGATGGCAGTCTAGGAGTCAGCATGTCAGAAGAGGGAATGGGAGAGTCCCAAGGAGGCACTCAGGCCTCGGGATTTGTTCAGCCACTCCACTACCCACACTTCTCACAAAATTCCGGGTATTCGATGGGAGGTACATCGGATTACCCTAGCTTTACCCCTTATCCCACACACATGCCATACCCACCCTACTACCCATCATATTCACAATACCCAATGTATCCACCCCCACCTTACTATCCAAATCCAGCAAACCCTACCTCAGAAAATGTTGCACCTCCTCCACCATCAGCAGAACCCACAGTTCCAGCAACCCATATGCCTAAGCCTAGCTCATCTGGTGGGAGCAAGGTCAAGATGACCGACTATATGAAGCTGGGTGCTCCCCAGTTTGAAACCGGTGATGACCCATTTATGTACCTTGAGAGGGTCAAAACCATTACAGATGAGATAGGGGCGGATGACAGTAGAGCCATTCAGATGGCTGGGTTCACATTAAAATGCAAAAAGGCCCGTGAATGGTTTAAGAACTATGTGAGCCCGAGGTTGGACAGCCTATCATGGGAGGAGTTTGCAAATGAATTTGCAGGATGGGCCTTTCCTGACAGTTCAAGAGAATTGAAGATGATTGAGTTTGAACAGTTAAGGCAGACAGAGGAAATGAGTGTAGAGGAGTACACCGACAGATTCTTAGAGGTGTTGCCGTTTGCAGGGCAAACTCTTGACACAGATCAGAAGAAGTCAAGGAGGTATATCATGAAACTTCACTCCAGGTATTCCTCCTTGATCCAGTCCGCAGATAGGGAGAGCTTCCATGCCATAGTGGATATGGCTAGGAGGATGGAGGCTAGTGCTATCATCGAGGGGAAAGTCAAGCAGTCAGTGGCACAGCCTTCTGGTTCTAAGACCCCAGGCTCTTCTTCTATGAGTGCAGCAGCTTCAGGTAGTAAAAAGTGGGACAGAGGCTCTAGGAAGTCCAAGAAGAACAAGTTCTGGAACAAGGTTAAGTCCAGTCTGGGATTTGGAGGTGGCTCAAGCTCTGGTGCGGATAATGCAGTTTGTGCAAGGTGTGGTAAGCCACACAGGGGAGTATGTCGGTTTGGGACAATAGCTTGTTACAGATGTGGTCAGGAGGGGCATATGTCTCGAGAATGTCCAAGAGCAGCCCCGATGGCACAGTCCCAGCAGACAGCTTCAGGTAGTGTAGCGCAGCCAGCAGCTCCAGCCACGACTCAGGCCAGTGGCAGAGGTAGATGGAGAGGGGTAGCCTCTTCTTCAGCGGGTTTCAGAGGTGAAGGTCCATCAGCTCCAGCACGGATCTTCACGATGACACAGCAGGAGGCAGATGCATCTAACACCGTGGTGGCAGGTAACTTAGTCATTGGTTGTTCAGATGTGTATGCCTTGATGGACCCTGGTGCATCTCATTCTTTTATTGCACCGAGAGCCGTAGAGAGAGTGGGCTTGATGACGTCTGGGTTAGAGTGTCCCCTCTGTGTCAGTGGACCCAAGTGTGATCCATCAGTGGCAGAGTCAGTCTGCCAGTGTAGTCCTGTGTTTTTTGAGGGAAGATGCTTGTCCGCCGACCTGGTGGTTCTAGATTTGACAGATTTTGATGTCATTCTAGGGATGGACTGGTTATCTACCCATGGTGCTACCTTGGACTGCAGGGACAAGTTAGTCAGGTTCAGAGGTCAGGATGGGTCAGAAGTCGTCTTCAGGGGAGACAGGAGGGGTATACCTAGAGGTCTGATATCAGCTCTTTAGGCTCGTAGGTTGCTTAGGAGGGGATGTTAGGGGTATTTGGCTCATGTGAGAGAGCTTACCAGTCAGGTTAGAGAGCCCGCCTCGGTGCCGGTAGTCAGAGATTTTTTGGATGTGTTCCCAGACGAACTGCCAGATTTACCACCTGCTAGGGAGATAGAGTTCAAGATAGAACTGATGCCTGAAACCCGACCAATCTCTATCCCTCCTTACAGGATGGCACCAGCAGAATTGAAGGAGTTGAAAGAACAGTTGCAAGAGCTGGTAGACAAGGGCTTCATCCGACCGAGTACCTCACCCTGGGGTGCTCCAGTCTTGTTTGTCAGAAAGAAGGATGGATCCCTTAGACTTTGTATCGACTACAGGCAGTTGAACAAAGTCACTACCAAGAATAGGTACCCTTTGCCAAGGATCAATGATCTATTCGACCAGCTAGCAGGAGCGGGTTGTTTCTCCAAAATAGATCTGAGGTTCGGGTATCATCAACTGAGGATCAGGGAAGAAGATGTGCCAAAGACAGCTTTCAGGACCAGATATGGGCATTTTGAGTTCCTTGTAATGCCGTTCGGGTTAACCAACGCCCCTGCAGCATTCATGGATCTCATGAACAGAGTGTTTAACTAGTACCTGGATCACTTCGTTATTGTCTTCATAGATGATATCTTGGTGTATTCCAGAAATGCAGAGGAGCATGCCCATCATCTGAGGTTGGTTCTACAGACCTTGAGGGAGCATGGCTTGTATGCCAAGTTCTCCAAGTGTGAGTTCTGGCTGAGGAGCATTTCATTCTTGGGGCATGTAGTGACAGAAAATGGGATAGAGGTGGACCCCAAGAAGGTAGAAGCTGTGGCTAACTGGCCTAGATCCACTTCAGTGTTAGAGATCAGAAGTTTCTTGGGTTTGGCAGGTTACTACAGGAGGTTCGTTCAGGACTTCTAAAAAATTGCAGCTCCTCTGACCAGGTTAATCAGGAAGAATCAGAAGTTCGTGTGGACCGACCAGTGCGAAGAGAGTTTTGAAGAGCTCAAGAAGAGGTTAACGTCGGCACCAGTGTTAGCTTTGCCAGCTAGCAATGAGGATTTCACAGTTTTCTGTGATGCGTTCCGTGTGGGACTGGGTTGTGTACTAATGCAGAATGAGAGGGTGATTGCTTATGCTTCTAGGCAGCTGAAGAAGCATGAGTTGAATTACCCCACACATGACCTTGAGATGGCAGCAGTAATCTTTGCACTCAAGATGTGGAGGCACTACCTCTATGGGGTAAAATGTGAGATCTTTACAGATCATAAGAGCCTGCAGTACATCCTGAGTCAAAGAGATTTGAACTTGAGACAGAGAAGATGGGTAGAGCTGCTGAGTGATTATGATTGCAAGATTCAGTATCATCCGGGTAAGGCGAACGTCGTGGCAGACGCCCTAAGCCGGAAGTCACTAGGCAGTCTATCCCACATCACGGCTGAGAGAAGACCAGTGGTGAAGGAGTTTTACAAGCTTATTGATGAAGGTCTACAGTTGGAGTTGTCTGGTACAGGTGCTTTAGTGGCCCAGATGAGAGTGACACCTATGTTTCTGGAGCAAGTGGCTCAGAAACAGCATGAGGACCCAGAGTTAGTGAAGATTGCCAGGACTGTTCAGTCGGGCAAGGACAGTGAATTCAGATTTGACAGCAAAGGGATCCTCCGCTATGGGAGCAGACTATGTGTACCAGATGACATAGGGCTAAAAGAAGACATTATGAGAGAGGCTCATAATGCAAGATACAGTGTTCACCCCGGAGCCACCAAAATGTATCAAGATCTGAAGAAGGTTTATTGGTGGCCAGCTATGAAGAAGGAAGTGGCACAGTTTGTGTCAGCCTGCGAAGTGTGTCAGAGGGTGAAGCTGGAACATCAAAAGCCGGCTGGAATGCTTAACCCGCTACCTATTCCAGAATGGAAATGGGAAAATATAGCTATGGACTTCGTAGTGGGGTTACAGGCTGTAAGGACCCGAAAATCGGACCGCTACCGGCGCTATGATCCAGATCGGCTTAAGGCCGCCGGGACCCGTAGCAAGCCTAACATATAACCTGTAAACCTGTATAATCCCATACATGATCAACAACATGCATAAAAATTTAAAACTTTTCCTTCAAACATCCAACTCAACCTGAACATACATGTACATAGTCATAATCATAATCGTGATCCCTCTGTGGGATCTCATCAATGCCCCAACGGGCGATACAACATGAGATGAGTTGGCTTTCATGAACATTATAAAACATTTTTGATCATGTAATAAAAGGGATACCTCATACACAATGTCAAGCACAATATCTAATCCTCAATATCATTACATGACTGAAACTGTACTTTTACATAACATTAATACATTTATCATGTCCACACTATCTATTACATAAACCAGACTTCATTACTCTTGTAAACCTCCTGGTCTACCCTGTACCTGCAATCCTAGGGAAATGGGAGAGGGGTGAGCTACTAGAGCCCAGTGAGCAGAATAATAAAAACATTTAAATCATATGGATCATGGAATGCATCACATCACAGCTAATCACATCAAGGATGAACTTGTCACCAATAGCCCTCTACATAGTCCAACTGTGCCAGAACGTAGAATGGGTCCTGGTCTTTCCCTTACATATCATAACATAACAGTGTCCAACTGTGCCAGAACGTAGAATGGGTCCTGGTCTTTCCCTTACATAGTGCTAGCGAACGTAGAATGGGTCCCACTGGTCTTACATTCCGTACCGTACATATCACATCGTCATATCATAGATCGAGGGCTATGGATCATCCAACATTCATCCACATCAACATAAAAATATGCAATGCAACATATTCGTGAATTCTAATGCAAGCAACCTAATTCATCACATGGCATTCATGATGCGTGAAACATGCTGAAAAGTTCATTCTTTTCTTTAAAACATAATAAGTTATTGCACTCACCTCTGGGTAGCTCCGACCAGACACTGGGGCAACAGACTCACTGCTGGGGTCCTCGGTTCCTCGGGTCCGAACCTATACAGGTGGACTCAAATGAGGGACCAAACATACGTGAACATAACTCTAGACTATTCTCCAAAAACCCCCTCAAACATCATGTAATAATCATAGAAAAACATGCAAGAAAGGGCTGGACAGGGCACTTTCGGCGGCAGGTTCGGCGGCCGAAAGTCCCTCCAGAGCCGAAAGTCAGGCAGGTTCAGCGGCACCTTCGGCGGCCGAAACTCCCAGACAGAGGCGAAACTCATGCATGTTCGGCGGCACTTTCGGCGACCGAAAGTCCCAGACAGAGATGAAAGTCTCCTTTCGGGGGCAAGCTTCGGCAGCCGAAGGCTGCCTCCACAAGCACGTTCGGCGGCCGAAAGTTCCTTCGGCTGCCAAACCTGGTTTCTCCCAAAATGGCAGAAACTCAGCTCCCTTATGCATTTGTGCCTCCAACCTCATCCAAACATGCATAAACCTATTCTACAACATTCCCAAACATACACAAGCAAACATACAAGTTCCTAGGGGCATCAAACCATCAAAAACCCCAACTACAATACACAAGCAACTCACATTGTTCAAAAATCACACCAAAAACCCATAAACATAACTATGACCTAAACATGCATTCTACCCCCATGAACTTCATAAAACTTACTTAAAACATAACATAAGCTAGAGATCGACTTTTACCTCTTGAAGATCGAGAGTAGAGGTGACCAAACTTGGAGTTGGAAGAGATTCGAGTTCTTGAACCTCAAAGCTCCAAAACTTTGCTCAAAAGCTCAAATCTTCAAAACGAAGTTAAATCAAGTGAAAAACTTGAAAGATCTAGAGGAAAACATCAAAGATCGGTGAGGGGCGGCGGAAAGCTCACCTTGGCCGAAAATGGGAAAAAGCTCGCCCGTTTTCGGCTAAGGGACCCTTTTATAGTGGCTGGCCAGGCCACGTTCGGGGGCCGAATGTGCCTCCGCATGCATGCCATGTTCGGCGGCCGAACTTGAGGTTCAGCGGCCGAACCTGGACTTCCCTCACTTGTGCTTTCGGGGGCCTAAAGGCGCTCCCGAAGGCATGCATGTTCGGCAGCCGAACTTGAGGTTCGGCGGCCGAACCTGAGTTTTCCTCCAAGGTTGTTTTAATGCAAAAACTCATTTCCATTTTACTTAAAACCATGAAATACCTTAAAACATTTTATGAAAACATGTTTCTACCCTACTAGAGGCTTCCGACATCCGAGATTCCACCGGACGGTAGGAATTCCGATACCGGAGTCTAGCCGGGTATTACATTCTCCCCCCCTTAAGAACATTCGTCCCCGAATGTACCTCAACTAGCACACATAGCATGGCATAAAACATAACATACATACATAGCACATAAACACATAGGGATCTAACCTTAAAAGAGATGAGGGTACTGCTGGAGCATAGACTCCCGTGTCTCCTAAGTGCATTCCTCCAAATTGTGGTGGTTCCACAGGACTTTCACCATCGGGATTTCCTTGTTCCTTAGCTTTCTGATCTGGGTATCTATGATCCGTACTGGCTGTTCAACATAGGTGAGATCCTCTTGGACCTCCACATCAGGCTCACTAAGAACCTTGCTCGGATCTGACACAAACTTCCTCAACATTGAAACATGGAAAACCGGATGGATCCTTTCCATTGAAGCAGGTAAATCCAGCTTGTACGACACATTCCCAATCTTTTGCAAGATCTCAAAGGGTCCGATGTATCGTGCGGCTAGTTTACCTTTCTTCCCGAAGCGAACCACTCCCTTCATAGGAGACACCTTGAGCAATATCAGATCCCCCTCCTGAAACTCTAACTGCCTTCTGCGGACGTCTGCATAACTCTTCTGTCTGCTTGCAGCAGTTTTGATTCTTTCTCTGATTATGGGTACTACCCTGCTGGTAATCTCTACAAGCTCAGGCCCTGCCAAGGCCTTTTCTCCAACCTCTTCCCAGTAAACAGGTGATCTGCACTTCCTTCCATATAAAGCTTCATATGGAGCCATCCCGATGCTAGCATGATGGCTGTTATTGTAGGCAAACTCCACCAAAGGTAGATGCTGCCTCCAAGAACCGCCAAAGTCCAGCACACACATTCTAAGCATATCCTCTATGGTCTGGATGGTCCTTTCTGACTGTCTGTCCGTCTGTGGATGGAAAGCAGTGCTAAAATCCAACCTGGTACCCATGGCGTTCTGCAGACTCCGCCAAAATTTGGAGGTGAACTGGGGCCCTCTATCTGACACTATCGAAACAGGAACCCCATACAGCCTGACGATCTCGTCCACATATACCTGCGCCAACTTGTCCACAGAGTAGCCACTCCTGACAGGAATGAAGTGAGCAGATTTGGTGAGTCTGTCCACAATCACCCATATGGAGTCCACTCTGTTGGACGCCGCCGGTAACCCCACTACGAAGTCCATAGCAATATTTTCCCATTTCCATTCTGGAATAGGTAGCGGGTTAAGCATTCCAGCCGGCTTCTGATGTTCCAGCTTCACCCTCTGACATACTTCGCAGGCTGACACAAACTGTGCCACTTCTTTCTTCATAGCTGGCCACCAATAAACCTTCTTCAGATCTTGATACATCTTGGTGGCTCCGGGGTGAATGCTGTATCTTGCATTATGAGCCTCCCTCATAATGTCTCCTTTTACCCCTATGTCATCTGGTACACATAGTCTGCTCCCATAGCGGAGGATCCCTTTGCTATCGAATCTGAACTCACTATCTTTGCCTGACTGAACAGTCCTGGCAATCTTCACTAACTCTGGATCCTCATGCTGTTTCTGAGCCACCTGCTCTAGAAACATGGGTGCCACTCTCATATGGGCTACCAAAGCACCTGTACCAGACAACTCCAACTGAAGACCTTCCTCAACGAGCTTGTAAAACTCCTTCACTACTGGCCTCCTCTCTGCCGATATGTGGGATAAACTACCGAGTGATTTCCGGCTTAAGGCGTCTGCCACAACATTCACCTTACCCGGATGGTACTGAATCTTGCAATCATAGTCACTCAGCAGCTCCACCCATCTCCTCTGTCTCAAATTCAAATCTCTTTGACTCAGGATGTACTGCAGGCTTTTATGATCCGTGAAGATCTCACATTTAACCCCATAGAGGTAGTGCCTCCACATCTTGAGTGCAAAGATTACTACTGCCATCTGCAGGTCATGTGTGGGGTAATTCAACTCATGCTTCTTCAGCTACCTAGAAGCATAAGCAATCACCCTCTCATTCTGCATTAGTACACAACCCAGTCCCACACGGGATGCATCACAAAAGACTGTAAAGTCCTCATCACTAGATGGCAGAGCTAAAACTGGTGCTGAAGTCAACCTCTTCTTAAGCTCTTCAAAACTCTCTTCGCACTGGTCGGTCCACACAAACTTCTGATTCTTCCTGGTCAGTCTGGTCAGAGGAGCTGCAATCTTTGAGAAGTCCTGAACGAACCTCCTGTAGTAACCTGCCAAACCCAAGAAACTCCTGATCTCTGTCACTGAAGTGGGTCTAGGCCAGTTAGCCACAGTTTCTGTCTTCTTGGGGTCTACCTCTATCCCATTCTCTGACACTACATGCCCCAAGAACGAAATGCTCCTCAGCCAGAATTCACACTTAGAGAACTTAGCATACAAGCCATGTTCCCTCAAAGTCTGCAGAACCAACCTCAAATGATGGGCATGCTCCTCTGCGTTCCTAGAATACACTAAGATATCATCTATGAAGACAATAACAAAGTGATCCAGGTATTGGCTAAATACTCTGTTCATGAGATCCATGAATGCTGCAGGGGCGTTGGTTAACCCGAACAGCATTACAAGGAACTCAAAATGCCCATATCTGGTCCTGAAAGCTGTCTTCGGCACATCTTCATCCCTTATCCTTGGCTGATGGTACCCCGATCTTAGATCTATTTTGGAGAAACAACCCGCTCCTGCTAGCTGGTCGAATAGATCATCGATCCTTGGCAGAGGGTACCTATTTTTGGTAGTGACTTTATTCAACTGCCTGTAGTCGATACAAAGTCTGAGGGACCCATCCTTCTTTCTCACAAACAAGACCGGAGCACCCCAAGGTGAGGTACTCTGTCGGATGAAGCCCTTCTCTACCAGCTCTTGCAACTGTTCTTTCAACTCCTTCAACTCTGCTGGGGCCATCCTGTAGGGAGGGATAAAGATCGGTCTAGTTCCAAGCACCAACTCTATCTCGAACTCTATCTCCCTAGCAGGTGGTAAACCTGGAAGCTCATCAGGAAAAACATCCCGAACCGCCACCGGCGCTAGGATCCAGATCGGCTTAAGGCCGCCGGGACCCGTAGCAAGCCAAACAAACCTCTTATCACCTGGTCAAATCCCATACATGATCAAAACTTTAACATAAAAACTCAAACATCTGATGTGCAAACCGAGCCTGACCTGTATGCGACATAACTGAAAACATAAAAGGATCCCCTACTAGAGCCCTCATCAAAACTCTAGCTGGGTAAACATAACATACATCAAGCTGGGATTACATCCAAGGAACTAGAACCTAACCTGTGCATGCATCAAACTACAAACATAAGACCTCCTCTAGGGTCCTCATCCATTACTATAGCGTGGTAAACAACACATGCCACAAGATTAGTTCAAACATAACTCAACAATAAACCAAAACATACTTCATGTATTAAACAGGGACTAACCCAGTCTCAGGGCCAAGCACAGTACTAATCCATAAACATAACTCTACTATACTTTACATTACATAACCTTATCTCAAATTACATTACATGTCCACACTAAAAGTACTAAGCTAATACTATTACAAAAGCAAAGCCTTTACTCTTGAGACTTCCCGATCAACCTCAAACCTGCAACACTGGGGTTAGGGGAGAGGGGTGAGCTAAAAAGCCCAGTGAGTAGAAACAAAGAAAACAGTTCATTAATTACATGCTTTCATGAAATGCGTCACAGCACAAACAAATCATATCACGGATTGGACCCAACCCCAAAACATCCCTTCCATTCTCAGTATGCCCGGCCCAGCCGGGTCTCACAACCTTCGTATGCCTGGCCCGGCCAGGTCTTACAACAACTGTAAATGTATGCCTGGCCTGGCCAGGTCTCACAACATCTCTCGGGCTAGTGGGGTCGTCCTTGGTCCAATCTCCATCAACAGTAAATAATGCAATGCTTCATATTCGTGTAACTAGTGCAATCAACCTATTACATATAAACATGATGCATGAGCATGCTTTAGGCATTTGATTTCATAAAATAAAAGATTAAGTTGAGTTCTACTCACCTCTGGCAGACGCTGAACTGACTCTGCAACTGCTAACACTGATGGCCTCCTCGATCCCTCGGGTCCGATCCTACACAGGTGGACTCGAATGAGGTGCCAACACACTCTAAACAACTCATAAACAGCTACCCAAAAACCCCTTAAAACATCACTTAAACATGCATAGAAAACAACCTTGAAAAGGCTGGACAGGGCACTTTCGGCGGCACCTTCGGCGGCCGAACCCTCTCTCCAGAGACGAAACTAGGGCACTTTCGGCGGCACCTTCGGCGGCCGAAAGTCCCACTCCAGAGACGAAAGTCAGACACTTTCGGCGGCCGAATCCTTCCTTCGGCGGCCGAAAGTCTGCTTTCAAGCCAAAACTCAACTTTCGGGGGCAAGGTTAGGCGGCCAAACCATGCATCCACAGACAGGTTCGGCGGCCGAAACCACCTTCGGCGGCCGAACCTGAGTTCTTCCCAGAAGGGCAGAACTCAGCTTTACATGCATTCAAGCCTCCCAAACCTTCCAAACACCCCAAAACAAGCACCCAACCTTACCAAAACATGCATAAACCCTTAACCATGCACAAAGGAGCTTAATAGCTTGATTAAACTCCAAAAACAACATCAAAACACACATAGATAGCTTATGACCCACATAGGCCAAAACCATCAAAACAACCCATAATCTCACTTGCTCTTTCCCACTCATGCATACACTAGCTTAAACCTCCTACACATCATCACATAAACATATATAAACATATATTTGTATAAAAACCCACATTAAAGCCTAACATGCATATCTACCCATAGTCTACCATTAAAACCTTCATAAAACTTCAAAAGACACTAGGAAAGCAAAGATCTACACTTACCTCTTGAAGATCGAGGGTTGCGTGATCTCTAACTCGGAGGTGTGGAGAATCCAAGCTCCAAAAGCTCCAAGCTCCCAAAACTTCGATCTAAGCTTTAAAACTCTTCAAAACAGCCATAAAACTCATGAAAACATGAAGGAGATGAAGAAAAACATGAAAACGGCCAAGGGAGGACAAAAACTCACCTGAGCTCGAGAATGGGGAGAAAACTCGCCCATTTCCGATCTGAGGGCCCTTTATAGGTGGCCTAGTCGAAGACCTTCAGCAGCCTAACGTGCCCCCTAAACTCATGCATGTTCGGCGGCCGAACTTGAGGTTCGGCGGCCGAACCTTGGCTCGTTCAAACAAGACTTTTGGAGGCCAAGGGCGCTCCCGAAGCCTTTCCATGTTCGGCGGCCGAACTCCACTTTTTGCGGCCGAACCTGGCAAATGCCTCCTTGGTCTTTTCTTTTTAAAAACTCAATTCTTTTTCATTTAAAACCATGAAATCGAGTGAAAACATTTTAAAAACACATTTTACCCCTCTAGAAGCCTCTGGCATCTTCAGAAATTCCAGATTCCAACGAAGATCCCGCCGGAAGGTAGGGATTCCGATGCTGGAATCTAGCCGGGTATTACAGCCTCAGTTGCTCAAACTCAATCATCTTCAGTTCTCTGGAACTATCTGGAAAAGCCCATCCCGCGAACTCATTCGCGAATTCCTCCCATGTCATACCGTCTAGTCTCGGGTCCACATAACACTTGAACCATTCCCGTGCCTTCTTGCACTTTAAAGTGAACCCTGCCATCTGAATGGCCCTGCTGTCACTTGCCCCTAGCTCGTCAGTTATTGTCTTCACTACTCTCAGGTACTCAAAGGGGTCATCCCCTGACTTGTATTTGGGAGCATCCAGCTTAAGGTAATCTGTCATCTTTACTTTGCTCCCATCGGCTGAGCTAGGTCTGGAAGGTTGAGTAACTGGGGCTGTTGGTTCTGTAGGTGGTGGAGGTGGGGGTGCAGCATTCCTCGAGGTGGGGTTTGCCGGGTTTGGATAGAAAGGTGAGGGTAGATAAGCTGGGTACTGTGTATAAGGTGGATAGAAAGGTGGATAAGGCATGTAGGTAGGGTAGGGGTTAAAGCTGGAGTAATCCGATGTACCTCCCATCGGATACCCTGAACCCTGTGGGAAGGGTGGATAGTGGGGTGGAAAACCATACCCCGAGGCCTGAACGCCTCCCTGAGACTCCCCTGTCCCTTCTTCCTCCATGCTCACATCCAGGTTCCCATCCCTCCTCTGCTCCTCTTCCATAACCTCCCTCACATTTGCCGAACTTCCTCCTCTATTTGTCCCCCTTCTGCTAGCATCAAAAGACCTTCTAGTGTAACAGCCCGGAAACCGAACTGCTACCGGCACTAGGATCCAGATCGACTTAAGGTCGCCGGGACCCGTAGTAAGCCTGCTATGAACTCTGTGTACCTGTGAAATCCCATACATGATCACACATTTTCTATAAAAATGAACACTTTTCTCATACCAAGGCTTAACCTGTGCACATACTGTCACTGAACTACAAAACGCCAACCAGAGCTCTCCTCTATGCTCAAGGCGGCTCAACTCATCTATGTTAAGCCTGGTTCTTCCATATATACAACACATATATGTAAACATAAACTGATCATGTGAAAAGAACAAGGGATTACAACTCGTATAGTCAAGCACCATTCTATACACTATACATAAACCTTATCTCTTTACATTTACATGTCCACACTAGCTATTACAATACTCTGTACTCTTCCTGTACCCTGCGGACTTCTCTCTGACCTCTAAACCTGCACAACTGGAGTTAGGGGAGAGGGATGAGCTACAATAGCTCAGTGAGTAGAATAGTACTAAAATCACAGGTGATAAAACATGCTCGCATGAAATGCATCACATCACAAGTAATCACATCACCTCGGCCGGACGGATCAAAACTCCCTCTATCTCATATGGGGTACCGGAGTACCATGTGCTTGGTTCCCGTAGGGCTGTTCCAGGTCTTTCCTCTGAGGGCTAATGAATCCTCACGAAGTCCGTGCCGTCTCACATAAGCAATGTACAAGGAGCCATGCCAAGTACAAGGATAGATGCAATGCGTCATATTCGTGTACACTAATGCACTCACCCTATAGCATAGTCATGATGCATGAAGCATGATAAAATAGTCAGTTCTCATATTAAAACCTTAAGTTAAGTTCCACTCACCTCTGGCTATCGCTGAACGGACTCTGCAGGTTCTGACACTGGACTCACTGCTGACTTCCCTGATTCCTCTGGTCCGTACCTACACAGGTGGACTCAAATGAGGGACCAAACTTACTCAAGAACATCTCTAAGAAACTCCCCAAAACCCCTCTAAACGATCCTAAAACCATCACATAAAACATGCAAAAGAAAGCTGGACAGGGTACTTTCAGCGGCAGGTTCGTCGGCCGAAACCCCACTCCAGAGACGAAACTCATGCATGTTCGGCGGCACCTTTGGCGGCCGAAGGTCTCATCCAGAGACGAAACTCACACACTTTCGGCGGCCGAAAGTCCCCTTCTAAACCGAAAGCCTAGCTTTCGGGGGCAACCTTTGGCAGCCGAAGCTGCCTCCACAAGGGGTTCGACGGCCGAACCTTCCTTCGGCGGCCGAACCTGGTTTTGCCCGAAGGGTAGAACCCTGCTCTGTTTCATGCAAACTTTGCCCAAAAACCTACAAACATGCATAGCAACTACTCCCAACTAGCATATACACACATATATGCACAAAGGGGTCTAAAACTACCCTAAAACCCCAAACAAACATAGCACATAACACTTAAACATGCTTGAACACCACAAATCACCAAAAACCTCACCTAAACCTAAACATGCATACTACCCATACAAACTTCATAAAACCTTTCAAAATCATCAAAGAAGCTCAGGATCTTCACTTACCTCTTAAACAACTTGAGGATGAAGGATCCTAACGTGGAGATATGAAGAAAAGCTCTTCCAAAGCTCCAAGCTTCAAAACTTGGTTCTTTTGCTCAAAACCTTCAAAAGTCACCAAACCTCTTAAAACTCTTGAAAGATTTGATGAAAATCATGGAAAACATGAAAGTCAACGTGGGAGAGGCTGGAACTCACCTCTGGCTGCAAGTGGAGGAGAAATAACCTCCTTCCACCGACCCTTGGCCCTTTTATAGGTGGCTGGCCAGACCACCTTCGGCAGCCGAACGTGAAGCCGCAACCCTGCAATGTTCGGCGGCCGAAAGTGACCTTCGGCGGCCGAACCTTTGCATTTCTCCCTTGTTGCTTTTCTTTCAAAACTCAATTCTTTTAATACTTCAAAACATGAAAACATTTAAAACTCTTAACACACACATGCAAACATATGTCTCACCCTTCTCGAGGGTTCCGACACCCGAGATTCCACCAAACGACAGGAATTCCGATGCCGGACTCAAGCCGGGTATTACATCTAGGGTCCCTTGACACTCTTTCTCTGTTGGCTCTACAGGACATTGCCCTAGGCAATGTAGGAGGACGGGCGCTCGTGCCCTCATCCTTAGGTGGCACTCCAGTCAATCGTGCAGATCGACGAGTTCCTCTCATCCTGTTTTCTGAAAAACAGTACACATCATACAAACATTAGCATCATATGGTTCATGTGGGCACACATGAACCCTCATCACATATACATCATTCATATCATAGCATCAATGCACATGTATATAATCATGGCATTTCACATCATCATACAAGACAGGACTCCACATCCTATCTGTAACAGCCCGAAAACCGAACTGCTACCGGCACTAGGATCCAGATCGACTTAAGGTCGCCGGGACCCGTAGTAAGCCTGCTATGAACTCTGTGTACCTATGAAATCCCATACATGATCACACATTTTCTGTAAAAATGAACACTTTTCTCATACCAAGGCTTAACCTGTGCACATACTGTCACTGTACTACAAAACGCCAGCCAGAGCTCTCCTCTATGCTCAAGGCGGCTCAACTCATCTATGTTAAGCCTGGTTCTTCCATATATCCAACACATATATGGAAACATAAACTGATCATGTGAAAAGAACAAGGGATTACAACTCTTATAGTCAAGCACCATTCTATACACTATACATAACCCTTATTTCTTTACATGTACATGTCCACACTAGCTATTACAATACTCTGTACTCTTCCTGTACCCTGCTGAGTTCTCTCTGACCTGTGAACCTGCACAACTGGAGTTAGGGGAGAGGGATGAGCTACAATAGCCCAGTGAGTAGAATAGTAAGAAAATCACAGGTGATAAAACATGCTCGCATGAAATGCATCACATCACAAGTAATCACATCACCTCGGCCGGACGGATCAAAACTCCCTCTATCTCATCTGGGGTACCGGAGTACCATGTGCCTGGTCCCCGTAGGGCTGTTCCAAGTCTTTGTGCCTGGTCCCCGTAGGGCTGTTCCAGGTCTTTCCTCTGAGGGCTAATGCATCCTCACGAAGTCCGTGCCGTCTCACATAAGCAATGTACAAGGAGCCATGCCAAGTACAATGATAGATGCAATGCGTCATATTCGTGTACACTAATGCACTCACCCTATAGCATATTCATGATGCATGAAGCATGATAAAATATTCAATTCTCATATTAAAACATTAAGTTAAGTTCCACTCACCTTTAGTTATCTCTGAATTGACTCTGCAGGTTCTGACACTGGACTCACTGCTGACTTCCCTGATTCCTCTGGTCCGTACCTACACAGGTGGACTCCAATGAGGGACCAAACTCACTCAAGAACATCTCTAAGAAACTCCCCAAAACCCCTCTAAACGATCCTAAAACCATCACATAAAACATGCAAAAGAAAGCTGGACAGGGCACTTTCGGCGGCAGGTTCGGCGGCCGAAACCCCACTCCAGAGACGAAACTCATGCATGTTCGGCGGCACCTTCGGCGGCCGAAGGTCTCGTCCAGAGACGAAACTCACACACTTTCGGCGGCCGAACTCCCTCTTTCGGCGGCCGAAAGTCCCTTTCTAAACCGAAAGCCTAGCTTTCGGGGGCAACCTTTGGCAGCCGAAACTGCCTCCACAATGGGTTCGGCGGCCGAACCTGGTTTTGCCCGAAGGGCAGAACCCTGCTCTGTTTCATGCAAACTTTGTCCAAAAACCTACAAACATGCATAGCAACTACTCCCAACTAGCATATACACATATATATGCACAAAGGGGTCTAAAACTACCCTAAAACCCCAAACAAACATAGCACATAACACTTAAACATGCTTGAACACCACAAATCACCAAAAACCTCACCTAAACCTAAACATGCATACTACCCATACAAACTTCATAAAACCATTCAAAATCATCAAAGAAGCTCAGGATCTTCACTTACCTCTTAAACAACTTGAGGATGAAGGATCCTAACGTGGAGATATGAAGAAAAGCTCTTCCAAAGCTCCAAGCTTCAAAACTTGGTTCTTTTGCTCAAAGATGGATCACATTTGGGTCCACTGACCCATAGAGGACACTCTAACTCAGACACCATCAGACCCAACCTCTCTGCAGCTCTAGAAGAAATGAAAGAGTGAGAAGCACCGAGGTCCATTAAAGCATACACCTCTGAACACCCAATGATGAGATTACCTGACACCATTGTGTTCGAAGTGTCTGCCTCCTGCTGAGTTAGGGTGAAAATCCGTGCTGGGGCTGACGGACCTGCACCTCGGGAACCCATCCCTGATGAAGAGGCTGCCCCTCTTCCTCTTCCTCTGCCACTGCTTGGTGGTATGGCTGAAGCTACTGGCTGTACTACACTGCCCGCACTCATCTGCTGGGATAGTGCAACCAAAGTCGCCTGAGGACATTCTCGTGCATAATGTCCCTCCTGCCCACATCTATAGCAGGCGGTGGATCCCAACTGAAAAGCTCCTATGTTTTACAGCTCCTACAAATGTGTGTTGTTTTGTTGGTTTTCACAAGGTGTTGAAGGGTTGAAGCAAAAAGCTTAGGTTTGAGAGTTTAGAGAAGTTGATCTATTTTCTTTGTTCAGATCGTTCATCTTCGTGTTTACAGGAGGTACGTGAAGATCTTGACCATGTTTTACTGTTTTACAGAAGTTTTATGAAGGTTTGGGTAGAGATGCATGCTTAGGTGACAAAGGGTGTTTTTGATGGTTTAGCTTGTAAGCATGATTATGTGTCCTGTTTGATGTGTTTGTTGGGGTTTTAGGTAGTTTTGGACCCCTTTGTACATATACATGAGTATATGTGTGTTGAGGCGTTGAAGTTTGCATGTTTGGCGAGATTGATGGGATGGAGGAGCTTGTTTGCCGTCGGGGCTGAGTTCTGGATGAACTCAGGTTCGGCAGCCGAAGGTTCATTCGACCGCCGAAACCTCTTGCATGGTGGCTTAGGCTGCCACAGCTTGCCCCCGCGAGTTTTGCATGTTCGGCTCTGTTTGGGGGGATTCGGCCACCGAAGGTGCCGCGGAAGGATAGAGACTTTCGTCTCTGGAGTGCCTTTTGGCCTCCGAAACTTGCCCCCGAAAGGGTTCGGCCGCCGAAGCTTGAGATTCGGCCGCCGAAGGTGCTTGAGTTTCGTCTCTGGAGAGGACTTTCGGCCGCCGAACCTGCTGCCGAAAGTGTTCTGTCCAGCTTTCCTTTGCATGCTTTGCATGGATGTTAGAGTGAGTTTAAGGGGATTCTTGGGGAGTTTACGAGAGTTATTTATAAGCTTGTTTGGTCCCTCATTTGAGTCCATCTGTATAGGTACAGACCAGAGGAACCAGAGAGAGCAGCAGTGAGTACTGCTCCAGAGTTTTTGAGCCTGCAGAGTCAGTCCGTCCAGATAGCCAGAGGTGAGTGGAACTAAACTTAACTCTTTTACTTGCACAATGGAATGTTTTAGCATATCTCATGCATCACGCTTAGACCATAGGTTGATTGCATTAGTATCCATGAATATGTTGCATTGCATAATTCTTTGTTGATGTGGGTAAATGCTGAATGATCCAATAGTCTCAGACAGGAAGTCCAGGAGCCTTTGACTACGCCCTGGTAGGTATAGCAAAGTCCAGGAGCCTTTGACTACGCCCTGGCAGGTATAGCAAAGTCCAGGAGCCTTTGACTACGCCCTGGCAATGGTAAGTACAGAGGTGTTATATACACATATACATATATGACAGGAAGACCAGGTGCTCGATTCTACGCCCTGGCACAGAGTTACTGGGACTATGTGGTGACAGGTTTACTCTTGATGTGGCTTGTCTGTGCTATGGTGCATTCCATGAGATCATATTTTACTGAGATGTTTTATTGTTCTACTCACTGGGCTATAGAGCTCATCCCACTCCCTTAACCCCAGTTTTGCAGATTCAGTGTACAGTGTACAGGGACAGTTCAGCAGAGTACAGGAAGAGTAAAGAGAGTTGTAATAGCTTAGAGTGGACATGTAATATTAAAGCGATGTACTAGTTGTGTATACAGTTAGAAATGTGCTTGACCTAGTGATGTATGTTTTGTACATGATCTGTATATGTATATGTTTTCCTGTATGTGAAAACCAGGCTTAACAGGTATGAGTTAACCCATTTAGAGTAAGCTCTAGTCAGGGGTACAGAGTACAGAGTACATGAGTACAGAGTACAGAGTACAGAGATAGTGCATGCACAGGTTAAGCCTTGGTACAAAAAAGAGTTTTTATTTTCACAGAAAATGTATGATCATGTATGAGTTTTACAGGTACACAGAGAGTATAGCAGGCTTGCTATGGGTTCTGGCGGCCTTAAGCCGACCTGAATCCTAGCGCCGGTGACAGTCCATTTTGGGGTCGTTACAGATTGGTATCAGAGCACTAGGTTCACATGATCGGACCTATAGAGACAGTGTCGGGCTCAGACAGGGTAGAAGTGGTCAAGCACAATAGGAAATCATGTCCACTAGGATAGGGTATTGAGTCCTGTCTGCTATGATATGCCATGAGTTTTGCATGTGTATTATTGCTATGTGATGTTTAGGTGCTTAAGTGTTATGTTATATGTTGTGTGTCCAGAGTAAAGATGAGAGGAACTCGTCGATCAGCTCGATTGACTGGAGTCCCACCAGAGAATGAGAGACCAGCTGCTCGTCCTCCTGCATTGCCCAGGGCAAGGTCTCAGAGATCTAGCAGGGAAGGTACGTCACTAGACCCTAGAAGGTCTGTAGACGAGAGCAGAAGAGGAACAGCTAGGGGAGGAAGATCAGAGGAAAAGAGGGAAGCTATGGAGACTGATCAGTCTAGAGATGACAGCATGGGTATTGGCAGCTTTAAGGAAGGTATGGGAGAGTCGCAGGGAGGCGCTCAGACCTCAGGTTTTGGTTATCCAGAGTATCCGATGGGAGGTATGTCGGAGTACTCGAGTTTTATGCCATATCCTCCTTACATGCCATATATGCCTTATCCTCCTTACTATCCCCCATATCCTATGTATCCTTCTTCCCCTACCCATCCAAGTGCAGCACATCCAGAACCAAATGACCCAGTACCACCACCAGAACCAGTAGCCCCTGTTGTTGACAGACATCAACCTAGCTCATCTGGAGGCAAAGTCCAAATGACAGAGTACTTGAAATTGGATGCTCCGAAATACAACACGGGAGATGATCCATTTGATTACCTCAGAGCAGTTAGGATGATAACCAGTGAATTGGGAGCAGATGATAGGAGAGCCATTGAGATGGCAAGTTTCACATTAAAATGCAAGAAAGCCAGAGAATGGTTTAAGAATTATGTGGAGCCTCGAATGGACAGCATGTCATGGGGAGAGTTCGCCAATGAGTTTGCAGGGTGGGCTTTTCCTGACAGTTCTAGGGAGATAAAAGTAATTGAATTCGAACAGCTGAGACAGACAGATGAGATGAGCATTGATGAATTCACAAATAAGTTCCTGGATTTGCTTCAGTATGTGGGTCAAGCCTATGATACTGATCAGAAGAAGGCAAGGAGATATACTATGAGACTGCATCCCAGGTATTCTTCCTTGATTCTTCCAGCAGAAAAGGAGAGTTTCCACACGATAGTGGATGCAGCCAGGAAAATGGAAGCTAGTGCCACTATTCAGAAACAGTCAAAGGCACAGGCTTCGGGTTCTAAAGCCCCCACTTCAGGCAGTAAGAGATGGGATCGAGCAAAAGGAACAAAGAGTAAGTTCTGGAGTAAAGTCAAGTCAGGTCTGGGAATAGGTAGTGGCTCAAGCTCTGGCACAGCTCCAGTATGCAGACGATGCGGAAAACCACATGGAGGAGTTTGTCAGTTGGGATCTACAGTGTAATACCCGGCTAGACTCCGGTATTGAAATTCCTACCGTCCGGTGGAATCTCGGATGTTGGAGACCTCTAGAAGGGTGGAATCATGTTTTATAAAAATGTTTTAATGTGTTTTATGATTTTAAGTATGAAAAAAAAATGAGTTTTTGCATGAAAAGTCTTTGGAGGAAAACCCAGGTTCGGCCGCCGAAAGTCAAGTTCGGCCGCCGAACATGCATGCGTTTTGGAGGCACGTTAGGCCCCCGAAAGCATGAGTGAGGGAAGTCCAGGTTCGGCCGCCGAAACTCAAGTTCGGCCGCCGAACATGGCATGCATGCGGAAGCACTTTTGGCCCCCGAACGTGGCCTGGCCAACCACCTATAAAAGGGTCACTTGACCGAAATGGGCGAGCTTTCTCCCATTTTCGGCCACAGTTAGCTTCCGACCTCCCTCTTCCAAATCTATTGTTCTTCCTTCAAATCCCCACCATTTTTCTTGAGTTTTAAGCTTGCATTGAAGGTTTTGAACTTTTGAAACAAGTTTTGGAGCTTTGGGAACTCAGGAGCTCATTTTCGTGGATCTCCAAGTTTAGGTCGTCTCCCTCTCGATCTTCAAGAGGTAAGAGCCGATCTTAAGCTCCTTATGTGTTTTAAGTAAGATTTTATGAGTTCTTTGGGTAGAAATGCATGTTAGGATATATGTTGAGTTATGGGTTAATATTGATGTTTTGGACAATGTGTGTTGATTGTGTGTGTTTGAAGTGTTGTAGTTGGGGTATATGATTGTTTGAGACCCCTAGGAACTTGTATGCATGTTTTAGTTGAGCTATATGCATGATTTGAGGTTTTGGGAGGCAAGAGGCTCATGTGAGCCAAGTTTCTGCCCTTTTGGGAGAAACCAGGTTCGGCAGCCGAAGTAACTTTCGGCCGCCGAACCCCCTTGTGGAGGCAGCATTCGGCTGCCGAAGCTTGCCCCCGAAAGAAGACTTTCGGATCTGTCTGGGACTTTCGGCCGCCGAAGGTGCCGCCGAAAGTGCCTCACTTTCGGCTCTTGAGGGACTTTCGGTCGCCGAACCTGCCGCTGAAAGTGCCCTGTTCAGCCATTTCTTGCATGTTTTTATGTGATGTTTTCATGATGTTTTAGGGGGTTTTTGGGGGATGTTTTAGAGTTATGTTCAAGTATGTTTGGTCCCTCATTTGAGTCCACCTGTGTAGGTTCAGACCCGAGGAACTGAGGACCCCAGCAGTGAGTTCAGCTGCTTCGGTGTTGTCAAAGTCTGCCAGAGGTGAGTGGAACTAAACTTAATCTTTTAAATTAAATGTTTTATCATGTTTCATGCATCATGATTATGCAATAGGATGATTGCATTAGTTTCACGAATATGCCGCATTGCATCATTTGTTGTTGATGTGGGTGAATGTTGGATGACCCAATTAGTCCATGACAGGAAGACCAGGACCCCATTCTACGGCCTGGCACGGAAATGAAAGACCAGGACCCCATTCTACGGCCTGGCACGATTATGGGACTCGAAGACCAGGAGCCCAGAGGAGGCCTTGGGACAATGGTAAGTAATGTATGTATGACAGGAAGACTAGGACCCCATGCTACGGCCTGGCATAATGTTAGCTTGGACTAATTGGTGACAAGTTCACCCAACCCTTATGTGAATTGTCTGTGTTATGATGCATTTCATAGAGCATAGTGTTAATGTGTTTTAATAGTCCTACTCACTGGGCTTTTAGCTCACCCCTCTCCCTTTACCCCCAGGCTTGCAGGTACAGTATAGTGCGGGAGTCCGGATAGAGTAAAGACGTCATGCTTATGTAATAGCTAGCAATGGACATGATCAAATTGTAATGTAAAGTCATAATCAGTATAGTCATGTAATGAGATGATGTATATGGATGTTAGTGGTGTGCTTGACCATAGATTGTTGTATCCCTTTTAATACATGATCTTAGAGATTTTTATGATGTTTATGTAACCAACTCAGCATATGTTATGTCACCCATTGGGGACACTGATGAGATCCCACAGAGGGATCAATGTTATGTTAATGTTTATGCACAGATTGAGTTTGGTTTATGTTCATGGAAAGAAAAGTTTTAATTTTTGTGCATGTTGTTGATCATGTATGGGATTATACAGGTTTACAGGTTTTATGTCAGGCTTGCTACGGGTCCCGGCGGCCTTAAGCCGATCTGGATCCTAGCGCCGGTAGCGGTCTGATTTTTGGGTCGTTACATACAGCTTGTTTTCGCTGTGGACAGGAAGGGCATATCGCTCGGAATTGTCCGCAGGTGACATTTGCACCATCCTAGCAGATGAGTTCAGGCAGTGTAGTACAGCCAGTTGTACGGCCAGCAGCGCCAGTCATGCCTCAGAATAGTGGCAGAGGTAGAGGGAGAGGGGCAGCCTCTACTTCAGCAGCAGGTTCCCGAGGTGGAAATCCAGTAGCCCCAGCACGGATTTTCACTGTGACACAGGAGGAGGCTAACACGTCGAACACGGTGGTGTCAGGTAATCTCATCATTGGATGTTCAGATGTGTATGCTTTGATGGACCCCGGTGCTTCTCATTCCTTTATTGCTTCGAGAGCCATAGAGAGATTGGGTTTGATCAGTTCTGAGTTAGAGTATCCTCTCTGGGTCAGTGGACCTAAGTGTGACCCATCAGTGGCAGTGTCAGTCTGTCGTTTCAGTCCAGTGTTTATAGAGGGTAGATACCTTCCAGCTGACCTTGTGGTTCTAGATTTGACGGATTTTGATGTCATTCTAGGGATGGATTGGTTATCTACATATAGTGCTACTTTGGACTGTAGAGAGAAGCTAGTGAGTCTCAGAGACCAGGATGGGTCAGAGTGTGTCTTTAGAGGAGACAGGAGAGGTACACCCAGAGGTATGATTTCAGCCCTTCAGGCTCGTCGTTTGCTTAGGAGGGGTTGTCAGGGGTTTCTAGCTCATGTGAGAGAGCTAGACAGTCAGGTGAGGGAACCAGCCACAGTACCAGTAGTCCGAGAGTTTCTCGATGTTTTCCCAGACGATTTGCCAGGACTACCACCTGATAGGGAGATAGGGTTTGAAATTGAATTACTGCCAGGTACCAGACCGATCTCTATTCCTCCCTACAGGATGGCGCCAGCAGAGTTAAAAGAGTTGAAAGAATAGTTGCAGGACTTGGTAGATAAGGGTTTCATCCGCCCCAGTACCTCACCTTGGGGTGCTCCAGTGCTTTTTGTCAGAAAGAAGGATGGATCCCTCAGACTTTGTATCGACTACAGACAGTTGAACAAGGTCACTATCAAGAATAGGTATCCTCTACCTAGGATTGATGATCTATTTGACCAGCTAGCTGGAGCAGGTTGTTTCTCGAAAATAGATCTGAGATCCGGGTATCATCAGTTGAGAGTCAGAGAGGCAGATGTGCCTAAGACAGCTTTCAGGACCAGATATGGGCATTATGAGTTCTTAGTGATGCCGTTCGGGTTGACTAACGCCCCTGCAGCATTTATGGATCTCATGAACAGGGTATTCAGTGAGTTTCTGGATCACTTTATCATTGTGTTTATCGATGATATCTTAGTGTATTCCAGAGATGCAGAGGAGCATGCCCAGAATCTGAGGATCGTTCTGCAGACACTGAGGGAGCATGGTTTGTATGCCAAGTTCTCGAAGTGTGAGTTTTGGTTGAGGAGCATTGCCTTCTTGGGACATGTGGTATCAGCAGAGGGTATTGAGGTAGATCCCAAGAAGATAGAGGCTGTAGCTAACTGGCCCAGACCCACTACAGTGACTGAGATTAAAAGTTTTCTGGGACTGGCAGGTTACTACAGGAGGTTCGTTCAGAACTTCTCAAAGATAGCGGCTCCTATGACCAAATTGACTCAGACGAACCAGAAGTTTATTTGGTCAGACCAGTGTGAAGAGAGCTTTGAAGAGCTCAAGAGACGATTAACCACAGCACCAGTGTTAGCTCTGCCTGTGAGTAATGAGGATTTCACAGTGTTCTGTGATGCGTCTCGAGTGGGATTGGGTTGTGTTTTGATGCAAAATGATAGGGTGATAGCTTATGCTTCTAGACAGTTGAAGAAGCATGAGTTGAATTACCCCACCCATGACCTCGAGATGGCAACAGTTATCTTTGCACTTAAGATGTGGCGGCATTACCTCTACGGGGTTAAATGCGAGATCTTCACCGATCACAAGAGTTTACAGTACATCTTAAGTCAGAGAGAGCTAAATTTGAGGCAGCGGAGATGGGTAGAATTGCTCAGTGATTATGATTGTAAGATCCAGTATCATCCGGGTAAGGCGAATGTTGTAGCAGACGCCCTAAGCCGGAAGTCACTAGGCAGTCTATCCCATATAGCAACAGAGCGGAGACCAGTTGTGATGGAGCTTTATAAGCTCTTAGACGAGGGAGTACAGCTAGAGTTGTCTGGTACAGGTGCGTTGATAGCACAGATGAGAGTGACACCTGTGTTTCTGGAGCAGATAGCTCAGAGACAGCATGAGGACCCTGAGTTGATGAAAATTGCCAGGACTGTTCAGTTAGGCAACAGTGTAGAGTTCAGATTTGACAGTAAAGGGATCCTTCGCTATGGGAGTCGACTTTGTGTACCAGATAGGGGCAGTGTGAAGGAAGACATTATGAGGGAAGCTCATAATGCGAGGTATAGTGTTCACCTAGGAGCCACCAAGATGTATCAGGATTTGAAAAGGGTCTATTGGTGGCCAGCCATGAAGAAAGAAGTGGCGCAGTTCGTGACAGCCTGTGAGGTTTGCCAGAGGGTGAAACTAGAGCATCAAAAACCAGCAAGAATGCTTAACCCATTACCGATTCCAGAGTGGAAATGGGAGAACATAGCCATGGATTTTGTAGTGGGTTTACCAGCTACGTCCAACAGGATAGACTCTATATGGGTGATTGTGGACAGACTCACGAAATCTGCTCATTTTCTTCCAGTACGAAGTAACTATTCTGTGGATAAGTTGGCATAGGTCTATCTGGATGAGATAGTGAGATTACATGGAGTTCCAGTGTCTATAGTTTCAGACAGAGGACCTGAGTTTACCTCCCGCTTTTGGCGGAGTCTGCAAAGTGCGATGGGCACGCGATTGGATTTTAGCACTGCTTTCCACCCACAGACTGATGGACAGTCAGAGAGGACCATCCAGACCATAGAGGATATGCTTCGACTATGTGTGTTAGACTTTGGCGGTTCTTGGAGGCAGCATCTACCTCTGGTGGAGTTTGCCTACAACAACAGCCATCATGCTAGCATCGGGATGGCTCCTTATGAAGCGTTGTATGGGAGGAAGTGCAGATCCCCTGTTTGCTGGGAAGAGATAGGAGAGAGGGCTCTTGCAGGGCCAGAGTTAGTAGAACTGACCAGTAGAGTGGTGCCCATGATCAGAGAGAGAATCAGAACAGCGCAGAGTAGACAGAAAAGTTATGCAGATGTTCGCAGAAAGCAGTTAGAGTTTCAAGAGGGTAATTGGGTATTGCTGAAAGTGTCTCCAATGAAAGGGGTGGTTCGTTTTGGGAAGAAGGGTAAATTAGCTCCACGGTACATTGGACCCTTTGAGGTGGTGCAGAGGATCGGAAATGTGTCGTATAAGCTGGATTTACCTGCTTCTATGGAGAGAATTCACCCGGTATTTCATATTTCTATGCTACGGCAGTTTGTGTCAGATCCGAAGCAGGTGTTGAGTGAGCCTGAGGTGGAGATTCATACGGATCTCACCTATATAGAGCAACCAGTACGGATTCTGGACACGCAGATCAGACAGCTAAGGAACAAGGAGATTCCGATGGTGAAAGTTCTATGGAACCACCATAATCTAGAAGAGTGCACCTGGGAGACGCGGGAGTCTATGCTCCAGCAGTATCCATATTTGTTTTGAGGTGAGTTTCCTCCTTTTTATGTGTTCTTTGTTTGTCATTCGAGGACGAATGTCTTTAAGGGGGGGGAGAATGTAATACCCGGCTAGAATCCGGCATCGGAATTTCTGTCGTCCGGTGGAATCCGGGGTGTCGGAATGCTATAGAAGGGTAGGATTTATGTTTTCCTACAGTGTTATGATGTGTGTTAAGGTTTTGAGTTGAATTGATTTGAGTTGGGTTGAGGTTGGAAGAGAAAAGTCTAGGGAGACTTTTTGCCAAGTTCGGCCGCCGAAGGCAAGTTCGGCCGCCGAAAGTGCCCAATGTTCGGCTTCCGCAGTTCAGGTTCGGCCCCCGAATGTTGCATGGTTTTGCATGCGATTCGGCAGCCGAAGCTGAGATGGCTAGCCAACTATTGAGCATTCCTTAGTCAGCATTTTGGACAGGTGTTGGCTCCAAACCCTGTCCAGAAGATTGGCCACGTCTCCTATGTTTTACAGCTCCTACAAATGTGTGTTGTTTTGTTGGTTTTCACAAGGTGTTGAAGGGTTGAAGCAAAAAGCTTAGGTTTGAGAGTTTAGAGAAGTTGATCTATTTTCTTTGTTCAGATCGTTCATCTTCGTGTTTACAGGAGGTACGTGAAGATCTTGACCATGTTTTACTGTTTTACAGAAGTTTTATGAAGGTTTGGGTAGAGATGCATGCTTAGGTGACAAAGGGTGTTTTTGATGGTTTAGCTTGTAAGCATGATTATGTGTCCTGTTTGATGTGTTTGTTGGGGTTTTAGGTAGTTTTGGACCCCTTTGTACATATACATGAGTATATGTGTGTTGAGGCATTGAAGTTTGCATGTTTGGCGAGATTGATGGGATGGAGGAGCTTGTTTGCCGTCGGGGCTGAGTTCTGGATGAACTCAAGTTCGGCAGCCGAAGGTTCATTCGGCCGCCGAACCTCTTGCATGGTGGCTTAGGCTGCCACAGCTTGCCCCCGCGAGTTTTGCATGTTCGGCTCTGTTTGGGGGGATTCGGCCGCCGAAGGTGCCGCCGAAGGATAGAGACTTTCGTCTCTGGAGTGCCTTTTGGCCTCCGAAACTTGCCCCCGAAAGGGTTCGGCCGCCGAAGCTTGAGATTCGGCCGCCGAAGGTGCTTGAGTTTCGTCTCTGGAGAGGACTTTCGGCCGCCGAACCTGCTGCCGAAAGTGTTCTGTCCAGTTTTCCTTTGCATGCTTTGCATGGATGTTAGAGTGAGTTTAAGGGGATTCTTGGGGAGTTTACGAGAGTTATTTATAAGCTTGTTTGGTCCCTCATTTGAGTCCATCTATATAGGTACAGACCAGAGGAACCAGAGAGAGCAGCAGTGAGTATTGCTCCAGAGTTTCTGAGCCTGCAGAGTCAGTCCGTCCAGATAGCCAGAGGTGAGTGGAACTAAACTTAACTCTTTTACTTGCACAATGGAATGTTTTAGCATATCTCATGCATCACGCTTAGACCATAGGTTGATTGCATTAGTATCCACGAATATGTTGCATTGCATAATTCTTTGTTGATGTGGGTAAATGCTGAATGATCCAATAGTCTCAGACAGGAAGTCCAGGAGCCTTTGACTACGCCCTGGCAGGTATAGCAAAGTCCAGGAGCCTTTGACTACGCCCTGGCAATGGTAAGTATAGAGGTGTTATATACACATATACATATATGACAGGAAGACCAGGTGCTCGATTCTACGCCCTGGCACAGAGTTACTGGGACTATGTGGTGACAGGTTTACTCTTGATGTGGCTTGTCTGTGCTATGGTGCATTCCATGAGATCATATTTTACTGAGATGTTTTACTGTTCTACTCACTGGGCTATAGAGCTCATCCCACTCCCTTAACCCCAGTTTTGCAGATTCAGTGTACAGTGTACAGGGACAGTTCAGCAGAGTACAGGAAGAGTAAAGAGAGTTGTAATAGCTTAGAGTGGACATGTAATATTAAAGCGATGTACTAGTTGTGTATACAGTTAGAAATGTGCTTGACCTAGTGATGTATGTTTTGTACATGATCTGTATATGTATATGTTTTCCTGTATGTGAAAACCAGGCTTAACAGGTATGAGTTAACCCATTTAGAGTAAGCTCTAGTCAGGGGTACAGAGTATAGAGTACATGAGTACAGAGTACAGAGTACAGAGATAGTGCATGCACAGGTTAAGCCTTGGTACAGAAAAGAGTTTTTATTTTCACAGAAAATGTATGATCATGTATGAGTTTTACAGGTACACAGAGAGTATAGCAGGCTTGCTATGGGTTCTGGCGGCCTTAAGCCGACCTGAATCCTAGCGCCGGTGACGGTCCATTTTGGGGTCGTTACACTTTGCTTGCTTGACTACTCCCTGACTTATGGCACTGGCCTCCATCTTTCTAGCAGCATCCACAATAGAGTGGAAACTTTCCTTCTCCGCATGAAGAATCAAAGAGAAATACCTGGGATGAAGCCTTGTGGCATATCTCTTTGCCTTCTTCTGATCTGTATTATATGCCTGACCGACATATGGCAACAATTCCAGGAACTTATCTATATATTCCTCAACGCTCATCTCCTCCGTCTGTCTCAACTGCTCAAACTCCACAACCTTGAGTTCCCTGGAACTGTCAGGAAAAGCCCATCCAGCAAATTCATTGGCGAACTCTTCCCATGTCATACTCTCAAGTCTCGAGTCCACATAGTTCTTGAACCATTCTCTAGCTTTCTTGCACTTTAAAGTGAACCCTGCCATCTCAATGGCTCTACCGTCATCTGCTCCCAACTCACTTGTTATCATTCTGACTGCACTGAGATACTCAAAGGGATCATCTCCTGTATTGAATTTAGGAGCATCCAACTTTAAGTACTCGGTCATCTTCACCTTACTTCCCCCTGAAGAACTGGGTTGCTGTGCTTCCACAACAGGGGCTACTGGTTCAGGAGGTGGTGGTGGAGGAACTGGTTCCCTCACTTCAGGCTGTACTGGACTTGGATGAACAGGTGGGGGTGGATACATGTGATAAGGTGGATAGAAGGAAGGATAGGGCATATATGGCATGTAGGGTGGATATGGGGCAAAGCTGGAGTAATCCGACGTGCCTCCCATCGGATACTCTGGGCCTTGAGGAAAGGGTGGATATCCAAACCCCGAGGCCTGTTCGCCTCCCTGGGACTCCCCCATACCTTCTTCTGACCTTCCTACACCCATGCTTACATCTCTACTCTGATCCTCCTCCATCACACCTCTTTCTTCTACTGACCTTCCCCCTCTGCTTACTCCTCTCCTGCTCTCGTCAGAAGACCTTCTAGGGTCTCGGGACGTTCCTTCCCTGCTTGACCTGTGAGATCTTGCCCTTGGCAAGGCAGGTGGACGAGCAGCTGTACCCTCACTTACAGGTGGCTCTGATACCAATCTGTAACAGCCCAAAAACCGAACTGCTACCGGCACTAGGATCTAGATCGACTTAAGGTCGCCGGGACCCGTAGTAAGCCTGCTATGAACTCTGTGTACCTGTGAAATCCCATACATGATCACACATTTTCTGTAAAAATGAACACTTTTCTCATACCAAGGCTTAACCTGTGCACATACTGTCACTGTACTACAAAACGCCAGCCAGAGCTCTCCTCTATGCTCAAGACGGCTCAACTCATCTATGTTAAGCCTGGTTCTTCCATATATCCAACACATATATGTAAACATAAACTGATCATGTGAAAAGAACAAGGGATTACAACTCTTATAGTCAAGCACCATTCTATACACTATACATAACCCTTATTTCTTTACATGTACATGTCCACACTAGCTATTACAATACTCTGTACTCTTCCTGTACCCTGCTGAGTTCTCTCTGACCTCTGAACCTGCACAACTGGATTTAGGAGAGAGGGATGAGCTACAATAGCCCAGTGAGTAGAATAGTAATAAAATCACAGGTGATAAAACATGCTCGCATGAAATGCATCACATCACAAGTAATCACATCACCTCGGCCGGACGGATCAAAACTCCCTCTATCTCATCTGGGGTACCGGAGTACCATGTGCTTGGTCCCCGTAGGGCTGTTCCAGGTCTTTGTGCCTGGTCCCCGTAGGGCTGTTCCAGGTCTTTCCTCTGAGGGCTAATGCATCCTCACGAAGTCCGTGCCGTCTCACATAAGCAATGTACAAGGAGCCATGCCAAGTACAAGGATAGATGCAATGCGTCATATTCGTGTACACTAATGCACTCACCCTATAGCATATTCATGATGCATGAAGCATGATAAAATATTCAATTCTCATATTAAAACATTAAGTTAAGTTCCACTCACCTTTAGTTATCTCTGAATTGACTCTGCAGGTTCTGACACTGGACTCACTGCTGACTTCCTTGATTCCTCTGGTCCGTACCTACACAGGTGGACTCCAATGAGGGACCAAACTCACTCAAGAACATCTCTAAGAAACTCCCCAAAACCCCTCTAAACGATCCTAAAACCATCACATAAAACATGCAAAAGAAAGCTGGACAGGGCACTTTCGGCGGCAGGTTCGGCAGCCGAAACCCCACTCCAGAGACGAAACTCATGCATGTTCGGCGGCACCTTCGGCGGCCGAAGGTCTCGTCCAGAGACGAAACTCACACACTTTCAGCGGCCGAACTCCCTCTTTCGGCGGCCGAAAGTCCCTTTCTAAACCGAAAGCCTAGCTTTCGGGGGCAACCTTTGGCAGCCGAAACTGCCTCCACAAGGGGTTCGGCGGCCGAACCTTCCTTCAGCGGCCGAACCTGGTTTTGCCCGAAGGGCAGAACCCTGCTCTGTTTCATGCAAACTTTGCCCAAAAACCTACAAACATGCATAGCAACTACTCCCAACTAGCATATACACATATATATGCACAAAGGGGTCTAAAACTACCCTAAAACCCCAAACAAACATAGCACATAACACTTAAACATGCTTGAACACCACAAATCACCAAAAACCTCACCTAAACCTAAACATGCATACTACCCATACAAACTTCATAAAACCTTTCAAAATCATCAAAGAAGCTCAGGATCTTCACTTACCTCTTAAACAACTTGAGGATGAAGGATCCTAACGTGGAGATATGAAGAAAAGCTCTTCCAAAGCTCCAAGCTTCAAAACTTGGATCTTTTGCTCAAAATCTTCAAAAGTCACCAAAACTCTTAAAACTCTTGAAAGATTTGATGAAAATCATGGAAAACATGAAAGTCAACGTGGGAGAGGCTGGAACTCACCTCTGGCTGCAAGTGGAGGAGAAATAACCTTCTTCCACCAACCTTTGGCCCTTTTATAGGTGGCTGGCCAGACCACCTTCGGCAGCCGAACGTGAAGCCGCAACCCTGCAATGTTCGGCGGCCGAAAGTGACCTTCGGCGGCCGAACCTTTGCATTTCTCCCTTGTTGCTTTTCTTTCAAACCTCAATGCTTTTAACACTTCAAAACATGAAAACAAGTGAAAATACCTTAGACCACATATGTATTACCCTTCTCGAGGGTTCCGACACCCGAGATTCCACCGGACTACAGGAACTCCGATGCCGGACTCGAGCCGGGTATTACACTATCCTAGTGGACATGATCTTTCCTATTGTGCTTGACCTTCTAGAACATCTATGAGCCCGACACTCTAGGTCCGATCCTATGAACCTAGGGCTCTGATACCATTCTGTAACGACCCGAAAATCGGACCGCTACCGGCGCTAAGATCCAGATCGGCTTAAGGCCGCCAGGACCCGTAGCAAGCCTAACATATAACCTGTAAACCTGTATAATCCCATACATGATCAACAACATGCATAAAAATTTAAAACTTTTCCTTCAAACATCCAACTCAACCTGAACATACATGTACATAGTCATAATCATAATCGTGATCCCTCTGTGGGATCTCATCAATGCCCCAACGGGCGATACAACATGAGATGAGTTGGCTTTCATGAACATTATAAAACATTTTTGATCATGTAATAAAAGGGATACCTCATACACAATGTCAAGCACAATATCTAATCCTCAATATCATTACATGACTGAAACTGTACTTTTACATAACATTAATACATTTATCATGTCCACACTATCTATTACATAAACCAGACTTCATTACTCTTGTAAACCTCCTGGTCTACCCTGTACCTTCAATCCTGGGGAAATGGGAGAGGGGTGAGCTACTAGAGCCCAGTGAGCATAATAATAAAAACATTTAAATCATATGGATCATGGAATGCATCACATCACAGCTAATCACATCAAGGATGAACTTGTCACCAATAGCCCTCTACATAGTCCAACTGTGCCAGAACGTAGAATGGGTCCTGGTCTTTCCCTTACATATCATAACATAACAGTGTCCAACTGTGCCAGAACGTAGAATGGGTCCTAGTCTTTCCCTTACATAGTGCCAGCGAACGTAGAATGGGTCTTACTGGTCTTACATTCCGTACCGTACATATCACATCGTCATATCATAGATCGAGGGCTATGGATCATCCAACATTCATCCAGATCAACATAAAAATATGCAATGCAACATATTCGTGAATTCTAATGCAAGCTACCTAATTCATCACATGGCATTCATGATACGTGAAACATGCTGAAAAGTTCATTCTTTTCTTTAAAACATAATAAGTTATTCCACTCACCTCTGGGTAGCTCCGACCAGACACTGGGGCAACAGACTCACTGCTAGGGTCCTCGGTTCCTCGGGTCCGAACCTACACAGGTGGACTCAAATGAGGGACCAAACATACGTGAACATAACTCTAGACTATTCCCCAAAAACCCCCTCAAACATCATGTAATAATCATAGAAAAACATGCAAGAAAGGGCTGGACAGGGCACTTTCGGCGGCAGGTTCGGCGGCTGAAAGTCCCTCCAGAGCCGAAAGTCAGGCAGGTTCGGCGGCACCTTCGGCGGCCGAAACTCCCAGACAGAGGCGAAACTCATGCATGTTCGGCGGCACTTTCGGCGGCCGAAAGTCCAAGACAGAGACGAAAGTCTCCTTTCGGGGGCAACCTTCGGCAGCCGAAGGCTGCCTCCACAAGCACGTTCGGCGGCCGAAAGTTCCTTTGGCTGCCGAACCTGGTTTCTCCCAGAATGGCAGAAACTCAGCTCCCTTATGCATTTGTGCCTCCAACCTCATCCAAACATGCATAAACCTATTCTACAACATTCCCAAACATACACAAGCAAACATACAAGTTCCTAGGGGCATCAAACCATCAAAAACCCCAACTACAACACACAAGCAACTCACATTGTTCAAAAATCAAACCAAAAACCCATAAACATAACTATGACCTAAACGTGCATTCTACCCCCATGAACTTCATAAAACTTACTTAAAACATAACATAAGCTAGAGATCGACTCTTACCTCTTGAAGATCGAGAGTAGAGGCGACCAAACTTGGAGTTGGAAGAGATTCGAGTTCTTGAACCTCAAAGCTCCAAAACTTTGCTCAAAAGCTCAAATCTTCAAAACGAAGTTAAAACAAGTGAAAAACTTGAAAGATCTAGAGGAAAAACATCAAAGATCGGTGAGGGGCGGCGGAAAGCTCACCTTGGCCGAAAATGGGAAAAAGCTCGCCCGTTTTCGGCTAAGGGACCCTTTTATAGTGGCTGGCCAGGCCACGTTCGGGGGCCGAATGTGCCTCCGCATGCATGCCATGTTCGGCGGCCGAACTTGAGGTTCGGCGGCCGAACCTGGACTTCCCTCACTTGTGCTTTCGGGGGCCTAAAGGCGCTCCCGAAGGCATGCATGTTCGGCGGCCGAACCTGAGTTTTCCTCCAAGGTTTTTTTAATGCAAAAACTCATTTCCATTTTACTTAAAACCATGAAATACCTTAAAACATTTTATGAAAACATGTTTCTACCCTACTAGAGGCTTCCGACATCCGAGATTCCACCGGACGGTAGGAATTTCGATACCGGAGTCTAGCCGGGTATTACATTGGCGACGTCCAACAGATTGGACTCCATATGGGTGATTGTGGACAGACTCACCAAATCTGCTCACTTCATCCCTGTCAGGAGTGGCTATTCTGTGGACAAATTGGCGCAGGTGTATGTTGATGAGATCGTCAGGCTGCATGGGGTTCCTGTTTCTATAGTGTCCAATAGAGGGCCCCAGTTCACCTCCAGATTTTGGCGGAGTCTGTAGAACGCCATGGGTACCAGGTTGGATTTTAGCACTGCTTTCCATCCACAGACGGACGGACAATTAGAAAGGACCATCCAGACCATAGAGGATATGCTCAGAATGTGTGTGCTGGACTTTGGCGGTTCTTGGAGGCAGCATCTACCCTTGGTGGAGTTTGCCTACAATAACAGCCATCATGCTAGCATCGGGATGGCTCCATATGAAGCTTTGTATGGGAGGAAGTGCAGGTCACCTGTTTGCTGTGAAGAAGTTGGAGAAAAGGCCTTGGCAGGGCCTGAGCTAGTAGAGATTACCAGTAGGGTAGTACCCATAATCAGAGAAAGGATCAAGACGGCTGCAAACAGACAGAAGAGTTATGCAGACACCCGCAGAAGACAGGTAGAGTTTCAGGAGGGGGATCTGGTATTGCTCAAGGTGTCTCCTATGAAAGGAGTGGTTCGCTTCGGGAAGAAAGGTAAGCTAGCCCCACGATACATCGGACCCTTTGAAATCTTGCAAAAGGTTGGGAATGTGTCGTACAAGCTGGATTTACCTGCTTCAATGGAAAGAATCCATCCGGTTTTCCATGTTTCAATGTTGAGTCCGGTGGAATCTCGGATGTCGGAAGCCTCTAGTAGGGTAGAATCATGTTTTCATAAAATGTTTTAATGTATTTCATGATTTTAAGTAAAAAGGAAATGAGTTTTTGCATGAAAACAACTTGGAGGAAAACCCAGGTTCGGCCGCAGGCATTTCGGGTGTGCCTTAGGCCCCCGAAGGCATGAGTGAGGGAAGTCCAGGTTCGGCCGCCGAACCTCAAGTTCGGCCGCCGAACATGGCATGCATGCAGAGGCACGTTCGGCCCCCGAACGTGGCCTGGCCAGCCACTATAAAAGGGTCCCTTAGCCGAAATGGGCGAGCTTTTCTCCCCATTTTCGGCCAAGGTGAGCTCTCCGCCGCCCCTCACCAATCTTTGAGTTCTTCCTTCAAATCTTTCACGATTTTCACAAGTTTTCATCTTGTTTTGAAGATTTTCAAGTTTTGAGCAAGTTTTGAGCTTGGAGACCCAAGGAAGTTGAGAATCTCCCATCTCTAAGATTAGGTCGTCTCTCTCTCGATCTTCAAGAGGTAAGAGCCGATCTTTAGCTCATTGCAAGTTTTAAGTAAGTTTTATGAAGATCCGTGGGGTAGAATGCATGTTTAGCTTATGGTTAGGTTTATGAGTTTATGTTGTGTTTTTGAACAATGTGGCTTGCAAATGCATGTTTGATGTGTTGTAGATGGGGTTTTAGATAGTTTGAAGCCCCTAGGAGCTTGTATGCTTGTGTATGTGTGTTGTGGAATAGGTTTATGCATGTTTGGATGGAATGGGAGGCGTATATGCATAGAAGAGCTGAGTTTCTGCCACTAAGGGAGAAACCAGGTTCGGCAGCCGAAGGGACTTTCGGCCGCCGAACATGCTTGTGGAAGCAGCCTTCGGCTGCCGAAGCTTGCCCCCGAAAGGAGACTTTCATCTCTGTCTGGGAGTTTCGGCCGTCGAAAGTGTCGCCGAACATGCATGAGTTTCGCCTCTGTTTGGGAGTTTCGGCCGCCGAAGGTGCCGCCGAACCTGCCTGACTTTCGGCTCTGGAGGGACTTTCGGCCGCCGAACCTGCCGCCGAAAGTGCCCTGTCCAGCCTTCCTTTGCATGTTTTTGCATGGATGTTTTGAGGAGTTTTAGAGGGTTTTGGGGGGATATTTTTAGAGTTATGTTCTAGTTGTTTGGTCCCTCATTTGAGTCCACCTGTGTAGGTTCGGACCCGAGAAACTGAGGACCTCAGCAGTGAGTCAGCTGCTTCAGTCAGTGTCAGAGCTAGCCAGAGGTGAGTAGAATAAACTCTTATGTTTTAAATAATTAAAGTTTTAACATGAATCATCCATCATAAATGCCATGTGATATTTTAGGATGTTTGCATTAGAATTCACGAATATGTTGCATTGCATATCTTGATGTTGTTGTGGATGGATGTTGGATGACCCATTGGTCCTCAGTATGATGAGATATGATATGATATGTAAGACCAGGTGTGACCTGCACTACGCCCCTGGCACTATGTAAGGGAAAGACCGGGTGTGGCCTGCACTACGCCCCTGGCACAGTTGGACATGTATGTTATGTTTTATGTAAGAGAAAGACTAGGTGTGGCCTGCACTACGCCCCTGGCACAGTTGGACTATGTAGAGGACCCTTGGTGACAAGTCCATCCTTGATGTGATATGGTTGTGATGTGATGCATTACATGATAGCATGTGTTTTAAATAGTTATTATTATTCTGCTCACTGGGCTCTAGTAGCTGACCCCTTTCCCATATTCCCCAGGTTTGCAGGTACAGGGTAGACTAGGAGGTCAGCAGGAGTAAAGTCTATGTATGTAATAGTTAGAAGTTGTGGACATGATGAATTGTAAAGTTATGAATAGCTATGTAATGTAATGACATTGAGGATTAGAGGTTGTGCTTGACCTATGTATAAGGTATCCCTTTTAATGCATGATCCTAGATCTTTTTATAATGTTTATGTAAACCAACTCAACACATATTGTACCGCCCATTGGGGCATTGATGAGATCCCACAGAGGGGTCATGATTATGATTATGTTTAGTGGATGCACAGGTTGAGTTTGGTGTATGAATGTAAGGAAAAGTTTTAAAATTTTATGTATGCTGTTGATCATGTATGGGATTAAACAGGTTCACAGGTTGCATGTCAGGCTTGCTACGGGTCCCGGCGGCCTTAAGCCGACCTGGATCCTAGCGCCGGTAGCGGTCCGATTTTCGGGTCGTTACAACCCCTTTCCCCTAACCCCCAGCCTTGCAGGTCAGAGTTAGATCAGGAAGTCATTGAGGTTGAAGGGTATGTATATGTAATAGATTAGTGTGAAAATGTGATGTAAAATATTGTAATGTGATGTAATGTAATAAGTTGAGGATTAATATTGTGTTTGGCCCTAATGTATGGTTAATCCCTTGTTGTACATGACCTTTTTGTAAACGTTTATTGTTGAGATATGTGAACCAAGCTTGATATATGATATGTTGACCTAACTAGAGCATTTGATGAGGGCTCTAGTATAGGGCTTTTATGTACACAGTATAGTGCATGCACAGGTCAAGCTTGGTAGATGAAAAGTTTAAATTTTTTATGAAAATGTATGATCATGTATGGGATTTATTAGGTATGTCAGGTGTATGTTAGGCTTGCTACGGGTTCCGACGATCTTAAGTCGATCTGAATCCTAGCGCCGGTAGCAGTCCGATTTTCGGATCGTTATAGAGTGGTATCAGAGCCCTAAGTTCATATGGTCGGACCTAGAGTGTGTTGGGCTCATAGATGTTTTAGAAGGGCAAGCACAATAGGAAAAATCATGTCCACTAGGATAGGATATAGAGTCCTGTCTTGATGATGGTGTGAAATGCCATGATTTTATGCATGTGCATTAATGTATGCTATGTACTTGATGCGGGTTCATGTGTTTTCACATGAACCATATGATGCTAATGTTTGGTGTTACGTGTTGTTTTTCAAAAACAGGATGCGAGGCTCACGTCGATCCGCTAGATTGACGGAGCTCCACCTGAGAATGAGGGCATGGATGCCCGTCCCCCTGCTCTGCGAAGGGCAATGTCTTGTAGGTAGGGCTGTGCAATCGGTCGGTTCGGTTCAGTTCCGATAAAACCGAAAACTGAAATGTTAAAATTTTAAAAACTGAAAAAACCGATTATGAATATATAACCGAACCGAACCGAATCAAACCGATAAAAATCAGTTCGGTTCGGTTCGATTCAAACCGAAATCTGCTGGGTTGGGCTTAGGGCCGAAAGGGATGGAGGGGTTGGGGTGCTGGGTTGGGTACGAGGAGGGCTTGGGCTCGGGCTTGGGCTTGGGCTTAGGCCTAGCCACTAAATCAGTTTTTCAGTTTGATCGGTTATTTAACATGTTTAAACCGAACCGAACCAAAAACCGAATAATTTTAAATATAATAATCGAACCAAACCGATTATTCCGAAAAACCGAACCAAAAAACTGAAATCAATCGATTCGGTTCGGTTTTTCAGTTTAGACTGAAATATGCACTCCCCTACTTGTAGGTCAAGTAGAGAGGCTACGTCAAGGGACCTTAGAAGGTCTTTTGATGTGAGCAGGAGGGGAACATATCGAGGTGGGAGTTCAGCTGGTGTGAAGGAAGCTATGGATGAAGATCAGAGAAGGGATGGAAGTTTGGGGGTGAGCATGTCTGAAGAGGGTATGGGAGAGTCCCAAGGAGGCGCTCAGGCCTCGGGGTTTGGTTATCCACCCCAATACCAACCCTTTCCACAGGGCCCAGGGTATCCGATGGGGGGTACATCGGATTATTCCAGCTTTAACCCATACCCCTCCTTCATGCCTTATCCTCATTTTTACCCACCATATCCATAGTACCCCATGTATTCACCCTCACCCTTCTACCCAAATATAGCAAACCCTAACCCAGGGAATGTTGCACCTCCTCCTCCACCAGCTGAGCCAATAGCCCCTGAAATCCAAACACCCAAACTTAGCTCATCTATGGGGAGCAAGGTAAAGATGATAGATTATCTGAAGTTGGATGCTCCCAAGTTCAAGACAGGTGATGATTCGTTTGAGTACCTCAAAACGGTAAAGATGATAACAGATGAGCTGGGGGCAAATGCTAGTAGAGCCATTCAGATGGCGGGGTTCACACTGAAATGCAAGAAAGCCCGGGAGTGGTTTAAAAATTATGTGGACCCAAGGTTGGATAGCCTATCCTAGGAAGAATTTGCCAATGAGTTTGCTAGATGGGTGTTTCCTGACAGTTCCAGAGAGCTGAAGGTTGTTGAGTTTGAACAGCTGAGGCAGACAGAGGAGATGAGTGTCGATGAGTACACCGATAAGTTCCTGGAGTTGTTGGAGTATGTGGGTCAGGATACGATACAGATCAGAAGAAAGTTAGGAGGTATACCATGAGGCTCCACCCTAGGTATTCCTCCCTGATCCTAGCAGCAGAGAGGAAGAGCTTCCACACCATAGTGGATGCAGCACGAAAGATGGAGGCTAGTGCCATTATTCAGGGAACAGTGAAATAGCACGTGGCACAGTTCAAGTCCAAGAAGACCTTTCCTCTCTAAATGTAGCCGCTCCGAAGGGTAAAAAGTTTGACAGATCCAAGTCCAAGAAGAGCAAGTTCTGAAACCGGATAAAGTCTGGTCTAGGAAAGGGAGGTGGCTCAAGCTCTGGCTCAGATAGTTCTGGTTGTATGAGATGTGGTAAGCCCCACAAAGGAGTCTGTCGGTTTGAGACGACAATATGTTTCAGATGTGGATAAGAGGGACACATAGCTCGGGAGTGTCCTAATGCACCTATGATGGCACGGTCCCAACAAATAGCTTCAGGCAGTGTGGCTCAGCCAGTAGTTCTAGCTATGACTCAGGGCAGTGGTAGAGGTAGAGGGAGAGGGTCAGCCTCTTCTTCAGCAGGTTCCCGTGCGGAAGGTCTGTCAGCTCCAGCTCGGATCTTCACTATGACACAGCAGAAGGCCAACACATCAAACACCGTGGTGTTAGGTAATCTCATCATTGGTTGTTCAGATGTGTATGCTTTAATGGACCCCGGTGCTTCTCATTCTTTTGTTGCTCCGAGAGCCGTAAAGAGGTTGGGTTTGATAGTCTCTGGGTTAGAGTGTCCCATTTGGGTCAGTGGACCCAAGTGTGATCCATCAGTGGCAGAGTCAGTCTGCCGGTGTATTCTAGTGTTTGTGGAGAGTAGATGCCTTCCAGCCGACCTTGTGGTTCTAGACTTGACGGATGTTGATGTCATTCTAGGGATGAATTGGCTATCTGCCCATGGTGCTACCTTGCATTGTAGAGACAAGGTAGTCAGGTTCAGAGTACAGGATGGGTCAGAGGTTGTCTTCAGGGGAGGCAGGAGGGGTACACCTAAAGGTTTGATATTAGCCCTACAGACTCGTAGGTTGCTCAGGAGGGATTGTCAGGGGTTTCTAGCTCATGTGAGAGAGCTTGATAGTCAGGTCAGGGAGCCCGCCTTAGTGCCCGTAGTTAGAGAGTTTCAGGATGTCTTTCCAGACGAGCTTCCAGGACTACCACCTACTAGGGAGATAGAGTTTGAAATAGAATTGATGCCTGGAACCAGACCGATCTCTATCCCTCCCTACAGGATGGCACCAGCTGAGTTGAAAGAGCTAAAGGAGCAGTTGCAAGAGTTGGTAGATAAGGGTTTCATCCGATCGAGTACCTCACCTTGGGGTGCCCCAGTGCTGTTTGTGAAAAAGAAAGATGAATCCTTGAGGCTTTATATCGACTACCGGCAGTTGAACAAAGTCACTACCAAGAATAAGTATCCCCTATCCAGGATTGATGATCTATTCGATCAGCTAATAGGAGCGGGTTGTTTCTCCAAAATAGATCTGAGGTCCGGGTATACCAGCTAAGAATTAGAGAGGAAGATGTGCCGAAGACGGCGTTCAGGATCAGATATGGGCATTATGATTTCCTAGTAATGCCGTTTGGGCTAACCAATGCCCCTGCAGCATTCATGGATCTCATGAATAGAGTTTTTAGCCAGTATCTGGATCACTTTGTTATCGTTTTCATTGACGATATCTTAGTGTATTCCAGAGATGCAGAGGAGCATGCCCATCATTTGAGGATAGTGTTGCAGACCCTGAGGGAGCACGGCTTGTATGCCAAGTTCTCCAAATGTGAATTCTAATTGAGCATCTCTGTAATACCCGGCTAGAGTCCAGCATCGGAACTCCTGTTGTCCGATGGAATGTCGGGTGTCAGAACCCTCTAGAAGGGTAGTACATATGTTTTTTTAAAGCGTTTAACTTGTTTTAATGTTCTTAAGTACAAAGGAAATGAGTTTTTGAAAGGAAAAGAGCCAAGGAAATTCTGCAAGGTTCGGCCGCCAAAGGTCAGTTTCGGCCGCCGAACATTGCATGGTTTCGGGACCACGTTTGGCCGCCGAAGGTGGTCTGGCCAGCCACCTATAAAAGGCCAAAGGTCGGTGGAAGGATAAGATTTTCCTTCCTTCCCACTCTCAGAGGTGAGACCATGATCTTCCTTGGGTGATCTTCATGATTTCATCAAATCTTTCAAGGTTGTGAAGAGTTTTATGTTTGTTTTGAAGGTTTTGAGTAAAAGAGTAAAGTTTTGAAACTTGGAGCTTTGGAAGCTTAATTCTCCATATCTCCACGTTGGGATCACTTATCCTCAAGTTCTTCAAGAGGTAAGTGTAGATCCTTAGCTTCTGGTATGTTTTATAAAGGTTTTATGAAGGTTTTATGGGTAGTATGCATGTGTAGGTTAAGTAGGGTTCTTGGTGTGTGTTGTGCAAAAGTATGTTTATGTGATGTTTTGATGTTATTGTTTGGGGTTTTAAGGTAGTTTTAGACCCCTTTGTGCATATACCTGAGTATATGTGTGTTATGGAGTGTTGTATGAATGTTTGAGTTGGTTTGGGGGAAGTTGTGCATGTGTTAGAGCAGGGTTCTGCCTAACTGGAGAACCCAGTTTCGGCCGCCGAAGGAAGGTTCGGCCGCCGAATGTGCTAAGGAGGTGGTTTCGGCTGCCTGAGCTCAACCCCGAAAGTTTGGACTTTCGGCTCTGGAGTGGAGTTTCGGCCGCCGAAAGTGCTGCCGAAGGTTATAGACTTTCGGCTCTGGAGTGTCTTTCAGCCCCCGAACCTTGCCCCCGAAAGTTGGACTTTCGGATCTGGAGGGGACATTCGGCCGCCGAAGGTGCCACCGAAAGTGTCCGAGTTTCGGATCTGGAGAGGTTTTCGGCCTCCGAACCTGCCGCCGAAGGTGCCCTGTCCAGCCTTCTTTTGCATGCTTTATGTGATTGTTTTAGGATCTTTTAAGGGGGTTTTGGGGAGTTTAATAGAGATGTTCTTGAGTTAGTTTGGTCCCTCATCTGAGTCCACCTGTTTAGGTACGGACTAGAGGAACCGCAGAGACCAGCAGTGAGCACTGCACCAGAGTTAGCCAAGTTAGACCAGAGTCAGCCAGAGGTGAGTAGAACTAAACTTAATCTTTTATTTTAAGGAAATCAAATGCCTAAAGCATGTTCATGCATCATGATGATTATATGTAGTAGGTTGATTGCACTAGTTTCACGAATATGGCACATTGCATAATAAGATGAATATGATGATGTGGATGGACCAAGGTGACCCCAATAGCCCTAGAGATGTTGTAAGACCTGGCTGGGCCAGGCATACAGATGTTGTAAGACCTAGCCGGGCCACGCATACAGAGGTTGTAAGACCTGACCGAGCCAGGCATACCGAGGTTATAAGACCTGGCCGGGCCAGGCATACTGATGTTGGGAGTTTTGGTGGTCATGTCCATCTGTGATATGGAATGTTTGTGATGTGATGTGTAATACCCGGCTAAATCCGGCATCGGAATTCCTATCGTCCGATGGAGTTCAGGGATGTCAGAGATTTCTAGAAGGGTAGAGTGAAGGTTTTCTAAAAGATTGTTAAGATTTTGAATGATTGTTTTAAGTCTTTTTCAGGATGTGACTAGAATAGGATTGATTTTGCCAAGAAAAGGTTATGGGGACAAAGGCCAGGTTCGGCCGCCGAAGGTAAGTTCGGCCGCCGAAAGTGCCCAATGTTCGGCCTCCGAAGGTTAAGTTCGGCCCCCGAATGTTGCATGGTTTTGCATGCGATTCGGCAGCCGAAGCTGAGTTGGCCAACCAATGTATGGGCACGCCTTAGTCACTGTTTTGGACATGTGTTGCTTCCAAATCTTTCCAGAGGTTATGCCACGTCTCCCATGACTCATCTGCAGAGTTTTTATCAGCTCATGCAGAGGTTTGGCTTGTTCAAGTGTTTTTGAAGGTTTTGGGTTAAAAAGAGAGCTTTGATGGTTTGTTGAAGAAGAAGAGGTGTTGGTGCATAGCTTTGAGGTCAGGTTGATCTTGTTTTAATGATTTATACCAGCGTTGAAAGAGGTTAAGGGTAGAGTTGCATGTATAGGGTTTAAGTTTAGTTTTTGATGAGTTATGTATAAAGCTTGTATATGTGTTATGTTTGTTGTTTTGTTGGGGTTGTAAGTTAGTTTTGGACCCGACAGTTCAGGGAGGTCGTCAGGATTAGCAGTTGCAGAGTCAGTCAGGTTTCTGCTTGAGGAGCAGAGGTGAGTAGAACTACCTTAATCTTTTTATTAAAGAAACAGAATGCTTTTCAGCATACTTCATGCATCATGTATGCTATGGTATATACTAGGGTGATTGCATTAGAATCACGAAGATGGTGCATTGCATTATACATTGATAGTGAGGATTGGACCAAGGCGACATCAATAGCCCGTCGAGGGAGTTTTAAGGTCATGTCTAATCCAAGATGTGGAATATTTGTGTTGTGACGCATTTCATGACAGAGTGTATTTAATGAACTGTTTTCAGTGTTTCTACTCACTGGGCTTTAGAAGCTCATCCCTTTCCCTTAATCCCAGTTTTGCAGGTACAGAGTTAGCTGGGTAGGTTAGAAGCAGCAGAGTGTTGGCTTCAGTATTACTTGTGTAATAGAGTAAAGGACATGGTGTAAATTCAAGAGATATATGTAAAGGCATGTAATAGATAGTAAGATCGTATGATATGGTTTAGAATGTGCTTTGCCTAGTGTGTGTTGATCCCTAGTGTTTGCATGTATCCTGTTTTATGTTTCTTGATGAGAAGTGAGTCAAAACAGACTTAATAGATGTTGTGTTTCGAAAACCCAGTGAATTATAACTGTGAGGGAAGACAGGGTTTAATTCCATTGACCCAAGACCAGTGCAGAGGGAAGACCAGGTTTGATTCCTGTGACCCATAGAGAGGCCATTAGAGAAGACCAAGTTTGATTCCTGTGACTCTATGGTAGCCAAGGTTAACTTATGATATGTTGACCCTACAGAGTGGGTTCTATGTTTCAGCGCATAGTGCATGGAGGTTACTTGGTAGATTATCACTGGTTTAGCCCTGAGGGCTATTTCAGATTGAGATATCTGATGTTTTAAAGGTTAAGTCTGGTAGTTTTATAACAAAAGTTTAAAAAGCTAGTAGTCAAGTCGGATCATGTATGGGATGTTTGGAGTTCAGGTTAGGCTTGCTACGGGTTCTGGCGGCCTTAAGCCGATCTGGATCCTAGCGCCGAGCAGTTTGGGCCATTACAGAGAGGTACTGGTTTCCGGGCTGTTACATGATGCATTTCATGAGAGTATGTAATTAATGAACTGTTTTCAGTGTTTCTACTCACTGGGCTTTATAGCTCACCCCTCTCCCCTAACCTACTTTTGCAGGTTCAGTGTGCAGGGGAGTCTAGCAGGGTACAGGAAGAGAAAAAGTAAGAAATGTGTAATAGCCTAGTGTGGACATGTAATGATGTAAAGAAAAGTAACGATGTAAAGAGATGTAATGGTTTTGTATAGTATTGTGCTTAACCCAGTTGTAATGTAAATCCCTTTTTGTTTACATGGTTTGTTATGTATATGTCTAGTTGATGAGTATGTATGACCAGGTTTAACATATACTGTGTGGACTCAGTTAGAGCTTTGATGAGTGCTCTAGCAAGGGGAGTCTGTGTACAGAGTTAGTGCATGCACAGGTTGAACCATGGTATGAGATGATAGAGGTTTACAGGTTATGTTTGATCATGTATGGGATTTTACAGGTACACAGAGAGTATGGCAGGCTTGCTATGGGTCCCGGCGACCTTAAGTCGATCTGGATCCTAGCGCCGGTAGCGGTCCGATTTACGGGTTGTTACTGATTGGTATCAGAGCCCTAGGTTCATATGATCGGACCTATAGAGAGAGTGTTGGGCTCATAGAGGTTATAGATGGTCAAGCACAATAGGAAAACATGTCCACTAGGATAGGATGTTGAGTCCTGTCTATATGATGATGTGAAATGCCATGATTATGCATGTGCATTATTGATATGTGATGTATGCTAATGTGCTATGTGTTATGTGCTGTTTTCCAGAGTTAAGATGAGAGGAACTCGTCGATCAGCTCGATTGACTGGAGTCCCACCAGAGAATGAGGGCAGGATGCTCATCCTCCTGCGTTGCCAAGGGAAATGTCTCAGAGATCAAGCAGGGAGGGCACGTCAAGGGACCCTAGAAGGTCTTTTGACGAGAGCAGAAGAGGATTAGACAGAGGAGGGAGATCAGAGGAAGTGAGGGAGGCAGTGGATGTTGAGCAAGAAAGAGAAGGAAGTCAGGGTATGGGAGAATCTCAAGGAGGCGCTCAGGCCTCGGGGTTTGGTTACCCATCCCCCTTTTCACCCTTTCCACAGGGCCCAGGGTATCCGATGGGAGGTGCGTCGGAGTACCCTAGTTTTACCCCATATCCTACCTACATGCCATATATGCCTTATCCTCCTTTTTACCCTCCATATCCCATGTATCCACCCATACCTTATCATCCCAGTTCAGTACAACCAGAATCAAGAGATACAGTACCTCCACCTCCACCACCAGAACCAGTAGTCCATGTTGTCCAAGTATCTCAGCCTAGCTCATCTGGGGGAAGTAGAGTGAAGATGACATAGTACCTAAAGCTGGATGCTCCCAAGTACAATACGGGAGATGACCCTTTTGAGTGCCTCAGGTTGGTTAAGATGATAACCGACTAGTTAGGAGCTGATGATAGCAGAGCCATTGAGATGGCAGGGTTCACTCTGAGATGCAAGAAAGCTCAAGAGTGGTATAAGAACTATGTGAACCCCAGGTTGGACAGCATGTCGTGGGAAGAGTTCGCCAATGAGTTTGCAGGGTGGGCTTTTCCTAACAGTTCCAGGGAGATGAAAGTGATAGAATTTGAACAGCTGAGACAGACTGAGGAGATGAGTGTTGATGAATACACCGATAAGTTCCTGGATCTATTACAGTATGTGGGTCAGGCTTATGACACTGACCAGAAGAAGGCAAGGAGATATACCATGAGGCTTCATCCCAGGTATTCCTCCTTGATTCTTCCAGCAGAGAAAGAGAGTTTCCACTCTATTGTGGATGCAGCCAGGAAGATGGAAGCAAGTGCCATTATACAGGGGACAGTAAAACAGCAGGTGGCACAGTCTTTGGGTTCTAAGACCCCCAGTGCAGCAGCTTCAGGCAGCAAAAAGGGAGAAAAGTTCAAGGGCAAGAGGAATAAGTTCTGGAGCAAGATAAAGTCTGGTCTGGGAAAAGGTAGTGGCTCAAGCTCTGGCACAGGCAGATCAGTTTGTATGAGATGTGGGAAGCCGCACCAAGGAGTTTGTCGGTTGGGATCTACAGCCTGCTATAAGTGTGGGCAGGAGGGACATTTTGCACGAGAATGTCCTACAGTGACTATGATGGCACCATCCCAGCAGATGACCTCAGGCAGTGTGGCTCAGCCAGCAACTTCAGCCATGCCTCAGAGTGGTGGCAGAGGTAGAGGGAGAGGGTCAGCCTTTTCTTCAGCAGTAGGTTCCCGAGGTGAAGGTCCAACAGCCCTAGCACGGATCTTCACAGTGACACAGGAGGAGGCTAACACGTCGAACACAGTGGTGTCAGGTAATCTCATCATAGGGTGTTCTGATGTGTATGCTTTGATGGATCCCGGTGCTTCTCATTCCTTCATTGCTTCTAGAGCCGTAGAGAGGTTAGGGTTGATAGTCTCTGAGTTAGAGTGTCCTCTCTGGGTTAGTGGACCCAAGTGCGACCCATCAGTGGCAGAGTCAGTCTGCCATTTCAGTCTAGTGTTCATAGAGGGTGGATGCCTTCCAGCTGACCTGGTGGTTCTAGATTTGACAGATTTTGACGTCATTCTAGGGATGGATTGGCTATCTATATATGGTGCTACCTTGGACTGTAGAGACAAGGTAGTTAGTCTCATAGATCTGGATGGGTCAGAGTGTGTCTTCAGAGGAGACAGGAGAGGGACACCTAGGGGCTTGATATCAGCCCTTCAGGCTCGCAGGTTGCTTAGGAAGGGATGTCAGGGGTTTCTAGCTCATGTGAGAGAGCTAGATAAACAGGTTAGGGAACCAGCCTCTGTACCAGTAGTTAGGGAGTTTCCAGACGTGTTCCCAGACGAGCTTCCAAGACTACCACCTGATAGGGAGATAGAGTTTGAAATAGAGTTGCTGCCTGACACCAAACCTATCTCTATCCCTCCCTACAGGATGGCACCAGCAGAGCTAAAGGAGCTGAAAGAGCAGTTACAGGAGTTGGTAGACAAGGGTTTCATCCGCCCTAGTACCTCACCTTGGGGTGCTCCAGTACTCTTTGTCAAAAAAAAGGATGGATCCCTCAGACTTTGTATCGACTATAGACAGTTGAACAAGGTCACTACCAAGAATAAGTATCCCCTGCCCAGGATCGATGATCTATTTGACCAGCTAGCTGGAGCAGGGTGTTTTTCTAAGATAGATCTGAGATCTGGGTACCATCAGTTGAGAGTCAGAGCAGAGGATGTGCTAAAGACAGCTTTCAGGACCAGATATGGGCATTATGAGTTTCTGGTAATGCCGTTCGGGTTGACTAATGCCCCTGCAGCATTCATGGATCTCATAAATAGAGTTTTCAGAGAGTATCTGGATCACTTCATTATTGTCTTTATTGATGATATCCTAGTGTATTCCAGAGATACAGAGGAGCATGCCCAGCATCTGAAGACAGTGTTACAGACCTTGAGAGAGCATGGTTTGTATGCTAAGTTCTCTAAGTGTGAGTAATGGTTAAGGAGCATCTCATTCTTGGGGCATGTAGTATCAGTAGAGGGCATAGAGGTAGACCCCAAGAAGATAGAGGCTGTAGCTAACTGGCCCAGACCCACTACAGTGACAGAGATTAAAAGTTTTCTGGGTTTGGCAAGTTACTACAGGAGGTTCGTATAGGACTTCTCGAAGATTGCAGCTCCTATGACCAGACTGACCAAGAAGAATCAGACGTTTTTATGGTCTGAACAGTGTGAGGAGTGCTTTAAGGAGCTCAAAAGAAGATTAACATTAGCACCGGTGTTAGCTCTGCCTACCAGTGGAGAGGACTTCACAGTCTTCTGTGATGCGTCCCGAGTGGGACTGGGTTGTGTGTTAATGCAGAATGATAGGGTGATTGCTTATGCTTCTAGGCAGCTGAAGAAGCACGAGTTGAATTACCCCACACATGACCTAGAGATGGCAGCAGTGATCTTTGCACTCAAGATGTGGAGGCATTACCTTTATGGGGTCAGATGCGAGATCTTTACCGATCATAAGAGTTTACAGTATATATTGAGTCAGAGGGAGCTGAATTTGAGGCAAAGAAGATGGGTTGAGCTGCTCAGTAACTATGATTGTAAGATCCAGTATCATCCAGGTAAGGCGAATGTTGTGGCAGACGCCTTAAGCCGGAAATCACTTAGCAGTTTATCCCATATAGCAGTAGAGAGAAGACCAGTGGTGATGGAGTTTTATAAGCTCATCGACGAAGGGCTACAGTTGGAGTTATCTGGTACAGGTGCTTTGATAGCACAGATGAGAGTGACCCCAGTGTTTCTGGAGCAGGTGGCTCAGAAACAGCATGAGGACCCAGAGTTAGTGAAGATTGTCAGGACTGTTCAGTTAGGCACTAGTACAGAGTTTAGATTCAACAGTCAAGGGATCCTCCGTCTTGGGAATAGACTATGTGTACCAGATGACACAGGGCTGAAGGAAGACATTATGAGGGAAGCTCATAATGCTAGGTACAGTGTTCACCCTTGAGCCACCAAGATGTATCAGAATCTGAAGAGAGTGTATTGGTGGCCAGCTATGAAGAGAGAAGTGGCACAGTTTGTGTCCGCCTGTGAAGTTTGCCAAAGGGTGAAACTGGAACACCAGAAGCCGGCTGGAATGCTTAACCCACTACCGATTCCAGAGTGGAAATGGGAGAACATAGCTATGGATTTTGTGGTGGGATTACCGGCGACGTCCAACAGGTTAGACTCCATATGTGTGATTGTGGACAGACTGACTACATCTGCTAACTTCATTCCTGTTAGGAGTAACTACTCAGTGGACAAGTTAGCACAGGTCTATGTGGAAGAGATAGTACGGTTGCATTGGGTTCCCATGTCTATAGTGTCAGATAGAGGACCTCAGTTCACCTCCAGGTTTTGGCGGAGTCTGTAGGATGCTATGGGCACAAGGTTGGATTTTAGCACTGCTTTCCATCCACAGACTGACGGACAGTCAGAGAGGACCATCCAGACCATAGAAGATATGCTCAGGATGTGTGTGTTAGACTTTGGCGGTTCTTGGAGGCAGCATCTACCTTTGGTGGAGTTTGCCTACAACAACAGCCATCATGCTAGCATTGGGATGGCTCCTTATGAAGCTCTATATGGGAGGAAGTGCAGATCACCTGTTTGCTGGGAAGAAGTGGGAGATAAGGCTCTGGCAGGGCCTGAGTTAGTTGAGATCACTAGTAGGCTAGTGCCCCTTATCAGAGAAAGGATCAGAACTGCTGTAAGCAGGCAGAAAAGCTATGCAGACATGCGCAGGAAGCAGATAGAGTTTCAGGAGGGTGATATGGTATTGCTGAAGGTGTCTCCGATGAAAGGAGTGGTTCGGTTTTGAAAGAAGGGTAAGCTAGCTCCACGGTACATTGGTCCCTTTGAGATCTTGCAGAAGGTCGGGAATGTTTCGTACAAGCTGGATTTACCTGCTTCTATGGAAAGAATTCACCCGGTGTTCCATGTTTCTATGTTGAGGAAGTTCATGTCAGATCCGAGTAAGGTTCTTAGTGAGCCTGATGTAGAGATCCTAGGAGATCTCACCTATGTAGAGCAGCCAGTGCGGATCCTAGACACCCAGATCAGAAAGTTGAGGAACAAGGAGATACCGATGGTGAAAGTTCTATGCAACCACCACAATCTAGAAGAGTGCACCTGGGAGACACGGGAATCTATGCTCCAGCAATACCCATATCTGTTTTGAGGTTAGTTTTTCCTCCTTTTGTTATGTGTTTGGTTGTTTGAGGAACATTCGGGGACGAATGTTCTTAAGGGGGGGAGAATGTAATACCCGGCTAGAGTTCGGCATCGGAACTCCTATTGTCCGGTGGAATCTCGGGTGTCAGAACCCTCTAGAAGGGTAGTACATATGTTTTTCTAAAGTGTTTTAACTTGTTTTAATGTTTTAAGTACAAAGTAAATGAGTTTTTGAAAGGAAAAGAGCCAAGGAAATTCTGCAAGGTTCGGCCGCCGAAGGTCAGTTTCGGCCGCCGAACATTGCATGGTTTCGGGACCACATTTGGCTGCCGAAGGTGGTCTGGCCAGCCACCTATAAAAGGCCAAAGGTCGGTGGAAGGATAAGATTTTCCTTCCTTCCCACTCTCAGAGGTGAGACCATGATCTTCCTTGGGTGATCTTCATGATTTCATCAAATCTTTCAAGGTTTTGAAGAGTTTTATGTTTGTTTTGAAGGTTTTGAGTAAAAGAGCAAAGTTTTGAAGCTTGGAGCTTTGGAAGCTTAGTTCTCCATATCTCCACGTTGGGACCACTTATCCTCAAGTTCTTCAAGAGGTAAGTGTAGATCCTTAGCTTCTGGTATGTTTTATAAAGGTTTTATGAAGGTTTGATGGGTAGTATGCATGTGTAGGTTAAGTAGGGTTCTTGGTGTGTGTTGTGCAAAAGTATGTTTATGTGATGTTTTGATGTTATTGTTTGGGGTTTTAAGGTAGTTTTAGACCCCTTTGTGCATATACCTGAGTATATGTGTGTTATGGAGTGTTGTATGTATGTTTGAGTTGGTTTGGGAGAAGTTGTGCATGTGTTGGAGCAGGGTTCTGCCTAACTAGAGAACCCAGTTTTTGCCGCCGAAAGAAGGTTCGGCCGCCGAATGTGCTAAGGAGGTGGTTTCGGCTGCCTAAGCTCACCCCCGAATGTTTGGACTTTCGGCTCTGAAGTGGAGTTTCGGCCGCCGAAAGTGCCGCCGAAGGTTATAGACTTTCGGCTCTGGAGTGTCTTTCAGCCCCCGAACCTTGCCCCCGAAGGTTATAGACTTTCGGATCTGGAGGGGACATTCGGCCGCCGAAGGTGCCGCCGAAAGTGCCCGAGTTTCGGATCTGGAGAGGGTTTCGGCCGCCGAACCTACCGCCGAAGGTGCCCTGTCCAGCCTTCTTTTGCATGCTTTATGTGATTGTTTTAGGATCTTTTAGGGGAGTTTTGGGGAGTTTAATAGAGATGTTCTTGAGTTAGCTTGGTCCCTCATCTGAGTCCACCTGTGTAGGTACGGACCAGAGGAACCGCAGAGACCAGCAGTGAGCACTGCACCAGAGTTAGCCAAGTTAGACGAGAGTCAGCCAGAGGTGAGTAGAACTAAACTTAATCTTTTATTTTAAGGAAATCAAATGCCTAAAGCATGTTCATGCATCATGATGATTATATGTAGTAGGTTGATTGCACTAGTTTCACGAATATGGCGCATTGCATAATAAGATGAATATGATGATGTGGATGGACCAAGGCGACCCCAATAGCCCTAGAGATGTTGTAAGACCTGGCTGGGCCAGGCATACAGATATTGTAAGACCTGGCCGGGCCAAGCATATAGAGGTTGTAAGACCTGGCCGGGCCAGGCATACCGAGGTTATAAGACCTGGCCGGGCCAGGCATACTGATGTTGGGAGTTTTGGTGGTCATGTCCATTTGTGATATGGAATGTTTGTGATGTGATGCATTTCATGAGAGCATATAATTAATGAACTGTTTTCAGTGTTTCTACTCACTGGGCTTTATAGCTCACCCCTCTCCCCTAACCTAGTTTTGCAGGTTCAGTGTGTAGGGGAGTCTAGCAGGGTACAAGAAGAGAAAAAGTAAGAGATGTGTAATAGCCTAGTGTGGACATGTAATGATGTAAAGAAAAGTAACGATGTAAAGAGATGTAATGGTTTTGTATAGTATTGTGGTTGACCCAATTGTAATGTAAATCCCTTTTTGTTTACATGGTCTGTTATGTATATGTCTAGTTGATGAGTATGTATGACCAGGTTTAATATATACTGTGTGGACTCAGTTAGAGCTTTGATGAGTGCTCTGGCAAGGGGAGTCTGTGTACAGAGTTAGTGCATGCACAGGTTGAACCATGGTATGAGATGATAGAGGTTTACAGGTTATGTTTGATCATGTATGGGATTTTACAGGTACACAGAGAGTATGGCAGGCTTGCTACGGGTCCCGGCGACCTTAAGTCGATCTGGATCCTAGTGCTGGTAGCGGTCCGATTTACGGGTCGTTACAATCTCATTCTTGGGGCATGTTGTGTCAGAAAACGGAATTAAAGTGGACCCCAAGAAGATAGAAGCTGTAGCTAACTGGCCTAGACCCACTACAGTAACAGAGATCAAGAGCTTTTTGGGTTTGGCAGGTTACTACAGGAGGTTCGTTCAGGACTTCTCCAAAATTGCTGCTCCTATGACCAGATTGACCAAGAAGAATCAGAGGTTTGTGTGGTCTGATAAGTGTGAAGAAAGTTTTGAAGAGCTGAAGAAAATGTTAACGTCAACACCGGTGTTAGCTCTGCCTACTAGTAATGAAGACTTCACAGTGTTTTGTGATGCGTCCCGAGTGGGACTAGGTTGTGTTTTGATGCAAAATGAAAGGGTAATTACTTATGCTTCTAGGCAGCTGAAGAAGCATGAGTTGAATTATCCTACATATGATTTAGAGATGGCAGCTGTGATCTTTGCACTCAAGATGTGGAGGCATTACCTGTATGGGATTAAATGTGAGATCTTTACAGATCATAAAAGCTTACAGTACATCTTGAGTCAGAGAGAGTTGAACCTGAGGCAGAGAAGATGGGTAGAACTGCTTAGTGACTATGATTGCAAAATTCAGTATCATCCAGATAAGGCAAATGTTATAGCAGATGCCCTTAGTCGGAAATCACTTGGCAGTCTATCCCATATTACAGTAGAGAGGAGACCGGTGGTGAGGGAATTTTATAAACTCATTGATGAAGGGCTACAGTTGAAGTTGTCTGGTACAGGTGCTTTGATAGCTCATATGAGAGTGACACTCGTGTTTCTAGAGCAGGTGGCTCAGAAACAGCACGAGGACCCCGAGCTAGTGAAAATAGCTAGGACAGTTCAAGCAAGCAAGAATAATGGGTTCAGATTCGACGATAAGGGGATCCTCCATTACGGAAACAGGTTATGTGTACCAGATGACATGAGTTTGAAGGGAAACATTATGAAGGAAGCTCATAATGCCAAATACAGCATTCACTCTGGGGCCACCAAGATGTACCAGGACCTGAAAAGAGTTTATTGGTGGCCAGCTATGAAGAGAGAAGTGGCACAGTTCATGTCCGCCTGCGAGGTATGTCAAAGGGTGAAGCTGGAACATCAGAAGCCAGCTAGAATGCTTAACCCACTACCGATTCCAGAGTGGAAATGGGAGAATGTGGCTATGGATTTCGTGGTGGGATTACCGACAACGTCCAACAGACTAGACTCCATATGGGTGATTATGGACAGACTGACCAAATGTAATACCCGGCTAGACTCCGGTATCGGAATTCCTACCGTCCGGTGGAATCTCGGATGTCGGAAGTCTCTAGTAGGGTAGAAACATATTTTCATAAAATGTTTTAAGGTATTTTATGGTTTTAAGTATGAAAATTAAATGAGTTTTTGCATGAAAAGTCTTTGGAGGAAAACTCAGGTTCGGCCGCCGAAACTCAAAGTTCGGCCGCCGAACATGCATGCACTTCGGGAGTGCTTTAGGCCCCCGAAGGCATAGGTGAGGAAAGTCCAGGTTCGGCCGCCGAACCTCAAGTTCGGCCGCCGAACATGGCATGCATGCGGAGGCACTTTCGGCCCCCGAACGTGGCCTGGCCAGCCACTATAAAAGGGTCCCTTAGCCGAAAACGGGCGAGCTTTTCCCCATTTTCGGCCAAGGTGAGTCCTTCCGCCATTCTTCACCATCCTTGAGTTCTTCCCTTCCAATCTTTCAAGATTTTCACAAGCTTTTACATTGTTTTGAAGATTTTCGAGTTTAAAGCAAGTTTTGGAGTTTTGAGATTCAAGAACTCAAAATCTTCCACCTCTGAGTTTAGGACGTCTCTCTCTCGATCTTCAAGAGGTGAGAGCCGATCTTAAGCTCATTGTATGTTTAAAGTAAGTTTTATGCAAGATCTATGGGGTAGAATGCATGTTTAGCTCATAGTTAGGTTTTTGAGTTAATGTTATGTTTTGAGCAATGTATGTTGGATTGTGTTGTTGATCATGTATGGGATTATACAGGTTTACAGGTTATATGTCAGGCTTGCTACGGGTCCCGGCGGCCTTAAGCCGATCTGGATCCTAGCGCCGGTAGCGGTCCGATTTTCGGGTCGTTACAGAATTGGTATCAGAGCCCTAGGTTCATATGGTCGGACCTAGAGTGTCGGGCTCATAGATGTTATAGAAGGTCAAGCACAATAGGAAGATCATGTCCACTAGGATAGGATGTGGAGTCCTGTCTTGTTGATGGTGTGAAATGCCATGATAATATGCATGTGCATTAATGCTATGATATGAATGTGATATGTATGTGATGAGGGTTCATGTGTGCCCACATGAACCATATGATGCTAATGTTTGTATGATGTGTACTGTTTTTCAGAAAACAGGATGAGAGGAACTCGTCGATCTGCACGATTGACTGGAGTACCACCTGAGGATGAGGGCACGAGCGCCCGTCCTCCTACGTTGCCTAGGGCAATGTCTTGTAGAGCCAACAGAGAAAGAGTGTCAAGGGACCCTAGAAGGTCTTTTGATGCTAGCAGAAGGGGAACGGATAGAGGAGGAAGTTCTTCAGATGTGAGGGAGGTTACAGAAGAGGATCAGAGGAGGGATGGGAACCTGGATGTTAGCATGGAGGAAGAAGGGACAGGGGAGTCTCAGGGAGGCGTTCAGGCCTCGGGGTATGGTTTTTCACCCCATTATCCACCCTTCCCACAGGGTTCAGGGTATCCGATGGGAGGTACATCGGATTACTCCAGCTTTAACCCCTATCCTACCTACATGCCTTATCCACCTTTCTATCCACCTTACACACAGTACCCAGCTTATCCACCCTCACCTTTCTATCCAAACCCGACAAACCCCACCTCGGGGAATGCTGCACCTCCACCTCCACCACCTACAGAACCAGCAGCCCCAGTTACTCAACCACCTAGACCTAGCTCAGTCGATGGGAGCAAAGTGAAAATGACAGATTACCTTAAGCTGGATGCTCCCAAATACAAGTCAGGGGATGACCCCTTTGAGTATCTGAGAGTGGTGAAGACAATAACTGATGAGCTAGGGGCAAGTGACAGCAGGGCCATTCAGATGGTAGGATTCACTTTAAAGTGCAAGAAGGCACGGGAATGGTTCAAGTGTTATGTGGACCCGAGACTAGACGGTATGACATGGGAAGAATTTGCGAATGAGTTCGCTGGATGGGCTTTTCCAGACAGTTCCAGAGAACTGAAGATGATTGAGTTTGAGCAACTGAAGATGATTGAGTTTGAGCAACTGAGGCAGTCAGAGCACATGGGTGTAGAGGAGTTCACGGATAAATTCTTAGAGCTATTGCCTTTTTCAGGGCAAGCTCTAGATACATATACGAAGAAAGCCAAGAGGTATGTTATGAAGCTGCATTCCAGGTACTCCTCGTTGATTCAGTCAGCTGAGAGAGAAAGTTTCCACACTGTGGTGGATATGGCTCGAAGAATGGAAGCAAGTGCTATAGTTAAGGGGTCAGTGAAGCAGTCAGTGACCCAGTCTTCAGGGGTTAAGACCCCAGGCAGAGGAGGACCAGGTTTCTCTTCTCAGAGCTCAGGTAAGAAGAGGTGGGATAACACCACCAGGAAGCCAAAGAAGAATAAGTTTTGGAACAAGTTGAAATCCGGTCTGGGATTTGGCGGTGGCTCGAGCTCAGGCTCAGATGGTACAGAATGCCAGAGATGTGGAAGATTGCACAGGGGAGTGTGTCGAGCTGGGACTAATACGTGTTTCAGATGTGGACAGGAGGGACACATAGCTCGGGAGTGTCCTAGAGCGCCTTTTATGGGCCAGCCCCAGCAAACAGCTTCTGGTAGTGTGGCACAGCCAGCAGTTCCAGCCACAACTCAGGGCAGTGGCAGAGGTAGAGGGAGAGGGGCAGCCTCTTCTTTTGGTTCCCGAGGTGAAGGTCCATCAGCTCCAGCCAGGATCTTCACCATGACACAGCAGGAGGCTAACACATCCAACACCGTGGTGTCAGGTAATCTCGTCATTGGGTGTTCTGATATGTATGCATTAATGGACCCGGGTGCATCTCATTCATTTATTGCTCCGAGAGCCGTTGAGAGGTTGGGTCTGATAGTCTCTGGGTTAGAGTGTCCCCTATGGGTCAGTGGACCCAAGTGTGACCCGTCAGTGGCAGAGTCAGTCTGCGAGTTCAGTCCAGTTTTTGTTGAGGGAAGATGCCTCTCTGCCGACCTTGTGGTTCTAGATTTGACAGACTTTGACGTCATTCTAGGGATGGATTGGCTATCTACCCATGGTGCTACCTTGGACTGCAGGGACAAGGTAGTCAGGTTCAGAGATCAGAACGGGTCAGAGGTCGTCTTCAGAGGAGACAAGAGGGGCACACCTAGAGGTCTGATATCAGCTCTTCAGGCTCGTAGGTTGCTTAGGAAGGGATGTCAGGGGTACTTAGCTCATGTGAGAGAGCTAGACAGTCAGGTCAGGGAGCCAGCCTCAGTGCCAGTTGTCAGAGAGTTTCAGGATGTCTTTCCAGACTAACCAGGAAGAATCAGAAGTTTCTGTGGACCGACCAGTGCGAAGAGAGTTTTGAAGAGCTTAAGAAGAGGTTGACTTCAGCACCAGTTTTAGCTCTGCCATCTAGTGATGAGGACTTTACGGTCTTTTGTGATGCATCCCGTGTGGGACTGGGTTGTGTACTAATGCAGAAGGAGAGGGTGATCGCTTATGCTTCTAGGCAGCTGAAGAAGCACGAGTTGAATTACCCCACACATGACCTGGAGATGGCAGCAGTAATCTTTGCACTCAAGATGTGGAGGCACTACCTCTATGGGGTAAAATGTGAGATCTTCACAGATCATAAAAGCCTGCAGTACATCTTGAGTCAGAGGGATCTGAATCTGAGGCAGAGGAGATGGGTGGAGCTGCTGAGTGACTATGATTGCAAGATTCAGTATCATCCGGGTAAGG